>NC_140909.1:39010839-39454566 GCF_045865225.1 Trachurus japonicus | reverse complement strand
TGCTGCTTCTCTGCTGGAGGATTTGCCCGAGGAGATACCGGAGGAGCATAAAGAAGATTATGAGAGTTCAGATGACAGTGATTTTGAAGATGTGTGAATTTGTCAGGGTGCTAGGCTGTAATCCCACTTATTTGTTGTCTGGTGTGTGTGTGTGTGTGTGTGTGTGCACGCGCGCGCATGCCTGCCTGCAGTGGTGGGCAGTAACGGAGTAAATTTACTTGAGTACTGTACTTAAGTACATATCCAGAGGATTTGTACTTTACTTGAGTATTAGATTTCTTTGGTACTTATTTCTCTTACTTGAATACATTTTCAAGACAAATATTTTTACTTTTACTCAAGTTAATTTCTAGGAAAAGTACTCGTTACTTTCAGGTCTGCTCTTTTTTTTTAAATATACTATTGGACACTGTGTTGTGTAGCTGTGTTTGTCAAAGAAGGAAATCTAGCGGTGCGCTTGGCACAAGGCGGAGCGCTGCATCACTGTAGCAAAACCTCAAAGGTCAGAAAAAAGTTCATAGTGTCAGGCACATCTCAATGGAATATCAACCACTATTCAATGCAACTATCTGAATCAGCATACATGTACATCGCTATCGATTGTCCGTCACATCTAATGAGAGATCAAAGGCGTTTGTCATGTATAATGAAATCTCAACCCACAGCTGTAACTATGATGCAAACTGACGAAAAACTAAAAAGAAAACTATCATAACCCTCAGCCAACCATAAACAACCTCAGCACCAGATAGCAAATAGTATATATTCAGCATCTCTCATCTCAGAAAATTCAAAAGAAAAGAGAAAAAGAGACGCTCGCCGACAAGGGCCGGCAGAGCTCGGTGATGCGTCTTTTACGCACAGGTAAAAGACTCGCGTTGCGCATGGTAGCCCATTTGTTGTGATCTGTGCACACTACCCATCTTAGTTACACAGGGTTTAAATATAGATTACTAGTCTATCTGTTAGTGTCTTTATTAGTGGAAAAAAATGTGTGTGTGCGTGTTTTTTTGGTTTGTTTGTTTTTACACCGCGCAACGGCTTCAGTCAGGGCAAACCTGATTAAGAGGCTAGAAACCTCCTCCCAGGCTTCTGCTTCATCAGGCCATGAAGGACTGGTCACTGTGAACTCGGACCTCCCGGACCAAAACATCAGTTTCCTCCTGGAAAAGGTTTGGCCGCCCCAGGTTGATATCTGACAACATAGGGATGAGGACAGGTCCCTGGTCTTTTCAGCCCTGACCCCAACCCAAGCACCTCACACCTCCCTCAAGGCCCTATAATGGCCTAGATTGTAAGCAGAAGTGTTGTCTCTTAAAGTGACCCATTGTAATCACAATTCCCACTAAAAAAGGGAGAAAAACAAACAAAATCTTGCTTTTATATACTGGGCCTTGCAAGTGCTCTCTGAAAGTAAGCCTGGGATGGCTTGTGGCCATGAAATGGGAAAATTAAAACTTTGTCGTAGAGCTAAACCAAATACATTGTTGGAAAGGTCACGACCGGGAGAAAGACATATCTCAGTATGAAGACTCTGCATGGCTCCTGTTTTGAATTACTGACCTTTGAACCTTGACCTTGGTGCATGTTTGAAGGTTCATAATTCAGCAACAAAAGGGCCTACAGACATGGAACCAACTGTTATGGAGAGCTCTTGGCCTCAGCTATTATGTGAGCATAGTCAACACTAGGGGGCGCTGTCAAATATTTGTAAAATAAAATTTCACCCATTTAACAATTACATATTAAAAATTTGATTACACAAATGTGTTACCCATCCCCTCAAACTCAATCCAGTACTTACTATTTACAATTACAGGAAAAAGGGTGCATCAAAAAACACAATTCTTGAATTTTGATATGGCTGGGTGCTAAAAGTGTTCCAATATATGTAGAAAAAACACATGCAAAATATTTGTCCAATACATGATGATTTAGGGGTGCCACCGCACATCTGTTTTTGTTGGATAAAGTGGTAATCAGTGCCCAATGATCGCCATAGAGCTCTGAGGTAAAAAAGACTCCAGCTCAAGAAAATTGAGTTGATCTTTATGTTTTTGTGTTGGGAATACTCTTATTACATATTACTACCATATCTGTAGTTGTGTCTTTGTATATGTGTATTTATATATTATATGGGTATTTGGTGCCCATTACATCTGGCTAACGTTAGATAGCAACAGTTTGCTAACCACAGTCTAGCTATGTTAGCTAAGCTATTAAGCTTAACATCAACAGTATTCCAGAGAAAAGAGTAGACAATATCATATTTAGAGTATTGATGTCTCATGTCTATTGAGAGTAGCATTGTAGTTGTTAAATTCACATTTTAAATATAGGTATATTTGCGAGCACATCTGTTAGGCTCGTGATGTAATGGTAAGTTATCATTGTAGCCGAATGATGAAGTTAGACTAGCCTACAGCTAAAATTTGAGACTTAGGAAAGCAGCGCATTATGCAGCACACAGCCTGTTCAAGGCAACGGAGAGATACGGGCTCATTCTTTCTGGTTTTGAACGCTTCATCACCCATTAGCATTAAAAAACTTAAAACGCATGTGTATTTCTCCTCAAATCCTGCACCAAGTTCCTTTAAGATTGAAGTTTAGTTAATGTCAGCTCTTATCATTTGGCCCTGTGAGTTGCCAGTGAGTTAGCCACTAGAGAGGGTTTGTTCTTTTAAAAGGACAGTTCAACATTTTGGCAAATTGGCACATTGCCATAATCCCTATAGCCTAGTTTTAGCAGTAGGTTCGTTACCTTTATATGTCGGTGCAAGCTATTTTTAGAACGGTGGAGCAGAGCCGTGAGCTGCTCAGAGCTACGCTAAGGAGGCTAATGGGATTTCTTGGTTTCCCTCATCAAACTCATCAAATACACAATCCAACAACTCCACAACGCTCTGGTGGACAAGTTGTGACCTGCACATTCACCACGCTATGAGATAATAACAGAACATTACGAGACGGAGTTGTTTTAGAGGAAAATTCATGCAAAGCAGCTGATGCGCGTTCCCGGCAGGAGCAGTTTTCCGGCAAGCAGTCTATTTGCCTCGAAAACAACTCTGTCTGGTAATGTTCCGTTATTATCTCATAGCGTGGTGAATGTGCAGGTCACATCTTGTCCATGAGAGCAATTTGGAGTTGTTGGATTGTGTATTTGATGAGTTTGATGAGGGAAACCAAGAAATCCCATGAGCCTCCGTAGCGTAGCTCTGAGCAGCTCGCGGCTCGACTTGGCCATTCTAAAAATAGCTTGCATCGACAAATAAAGATAACGAACCTACTGCTATGACTATAGGGATAATGGCAATGGGACAATTTGCCAAAATGTTGAACTATCCCTTTAAGTGTGTCAGTATTGCTCCTTGTGTTTAACAGTAAAGTCAATTAAACTTTATATGTGTGTCCGACATCCATCGCTGCTGCACAAAACTCAGGGTAAGACCATGTAAACATGTCCCATTGACTGCCATTCATTTTGTCTAGATAGGAAAAATGAATGGAGAATTTTGAAAGTTCTATTCTGAGAAATGCCCAAGTTGCCCAAAGGCCAGACAAACTAATTTTACTTTGATAGCCCTATAGAACATGTTACTGTAAAAAAGTTCAATGTAATCAACATTTCCTTGTCAATTTTTTGGCAATTATCCATCCATCCATCCATCCATCCATTTTCATCCGCTTGATCCGGAGTCGGGTCGCGGGGGCAGCAGTCGGAGCAGGGATCCCCAGACTTCCCTCTCCCCGGACACTTCCTCCAGCTCTTCCGGGGGGACCCCAAGGCGTTCCCAGGCCAGCCGAGTGACGTAGTCACTCCAGCGTGTCCTGGGTCTTCCTCGGGGCCTCCTCCCGGTGGGACATGCCCGGAACACCTCACGAGGGAGGCGTCCAGGGGGCATCCTATACAGGTGCCCGAGCCACCTCAGCTGGCTCCTCTCGATGTGGAGGAGCAGCGGCTCTACTCCGAGCTCCTCCCGAGCTCCTCACCCTATCTCTAAGGGAGCGCCCCGCCACCCTGCGGAGGAAACTCATTTCGGCCGCTTGTATCCGGGATCCCGTTCTTTCGGTCATGACCCAGAGTTCATGACCATAGGTGAGGGTGGGAACGTAGATCGACCGGTAAATCGAGAGCTTTGCCTTTCGGCTCAGCTCCTTCTTCACCACGACGGACCGATACAATGACCGCATTACTGCGGCCGCCGCACCGATCCGCCTGTCGATCTCACGCTCCGTTCTCCCCTCACTCGTGAACAAGACCCCAAGATACTTAAACTCCTCCACCTGAGGCAGGAACTCTCCCCCGACCTGGAGGGTGCAAGCCACCTTTTTCCGGTCGAGAACCATGGCCTCGGACTTAGAGGTGCTGATTCTCATCCCAGCTGCTTCACACTCGGCTGCAAACCGCCCCAGTGCATGCTGAAGGTCCTGGCTCGAGGGAGCCAACAAGACCACATCATCTGCAAAAAGCAGAGATGAAATCAAGTGGCTCCCGAACCGTACCCCCTCCGGCCCTTGGCTGCGCCTAGAAATTCTGTCCATATAAATAATGAACAGAACCGGTGACAAAGGGCAGCCCTGCCGGAGTCCAACACGCACCGGGAACAGGTCTGACTTACTGCCGGCAATGCGAACCAAGCTCCTGCTCCGGTCATACAGGGACCGTACAGCCCTCAGCAGAGGGCCTCCGACCCCATACTCTCGGAGCACCTCCCACAGGATGCCACGTGGGACACGGTCGAAAGCCTTCTCCAAGTCCACAAAACACATGTGGACTGGTTGGGCAAACTCCCATGCACCCTCGAGCACCCTGCGGAGGGTGTAGAGCTGGTCCAGCGTTCCACGGCCAGGACGAAAACCGCATTGTTCCTCCTGAATCCGAGGTTCGACTATCGGCCGAATTCTCCTCTCCAGCACCCTGGAATAGACTTTCCCCGGGAGGCTGAGGAGTGTGATCCCCCAGTAGTTGGAACACACCCTTCGGTCCCCCTTTTTGAAGAGAGGGACCACCACCCCGGTCTGCCAGTCCAGAGGCACTGTCCCCGACTGCCACGCGATGCTGCAGAGGCGTGTCAGCCACGACAGCCCCGCAACATCCAGAGACTTGAGGTACTCAGGGCGGATCTCATCCACCCCCGGTGCCTTGCCACTGAGGAGCTTCCGGACTACCTCAGTGACTTCAGCTTGGGTGATGAATGAATCGACCTCTGAATCCTCAGCCTCTGCTTCCTCGACGGAAGGCGTGTCAGTGGGATTGAGGAGATCCTCGAAGTATTCCTTCCACCGTCCGACGATATCCCCAGTCGAGGTCAACAGCTCCCCTCCTCCACTGTAAACAGTGTTGGTGGAGCACTGCTTCCCCCTCCTGAGGCGTCGGATGGTTTGCCAGAATTTCCTCGAGGCCGACCGGTGGTCCTCCTCCATGGCCTCCCCGAACTTTTCCCAGACCCGAGTTTTTGCTTCCGCGACCGCCCGGGCTGCCGTCCGCTTGGCCTGCCGGTACCCGTCAGCTGCCTCAGGAGTCCCCCGAGCTAGCCAGGCTCGGTAGGACTCCTTCTTCAGCTTGACGGCATCCCTTACTTCTGGTGTCCACCACCGGGTTCGGGGATTACCGCCACGACAAGCACCGGAGACCTTACGGCCACAGCTCCGGACGGCCGCGTCAACAATGGAAGTGGAGAACATGGTCCATTCAGACTCAATGTCTCCGGCCTCCCTCGGAATCCGGTCAAAGCTCTCCCGGAGGTGGGAGTTGAAGACCTCCCTGACAGGGGATTCTGCCAGACGTTCCCAGCAGACCCTCACGATACGCTTGGGTCTGCCAAGTCTGACCAGCTTCCTCCCCTGCCAGCGGATCCAACTCACCACCAGGTGGTGATCAGTTGACAGCTCAGCCCCTCTCTTCACCCGAGTGTCCAAGACATACGGCCGGAGATCAGATGACACGACTACAAAGTCGATCATTGACCTCCGGCCTAGGGTGTCCTGGTGCCACGTGCACTGATGGACACCCTTATGCCTGAACATGGTGTTCGTTATGGACAAACCGTGGCTAGCACAGAAGTCCAATAACAAAACACCGCTCGGGTTCAGATCGGGGAGGCCGTTCCTCCCAATCACACCTCTCCAGGTAACACTGTCGCTGCCCACGTGAGCGTTGAAGTCCCCCAACAGAACGATGGAGTCCCCGGTTGGAGCACTTTCCAGCACCCCTCCCAGGGCCTCCAGGAAGGCCGGGTACTCTGCACTGCCGTTCGGCCCGTAGGCCGAGACAACCGTGAGAGACCTATCCCCGACCCGAAGGCGCAGGGAAACGACCCTCTCGTTCAGTGGGGAGAACTCCAACACATGGCGGCTGAGCTGGGGGGCTATGAGCAAGCCCACACCAGCTCGCCGCCTCTCACCATGGGCAACTCCAGAGTGGAAGAGAGTCCAGCCTCTCTCAAGGAGTTGGGTTCCAGAGCCCAGGCTGTGCGTGGAGGTGAGCCCGACTATCTCTAGTCGATACCTCTCAGCCTCCCGCACGAGCTCAGGCTCTTTCCCCCCCAGCGAGGTGACATTCCATGTCCCTAAAGCCAGAGTCGTTGTCCGGGGATTGGGTCGCCGGGGCCCCCGCCCACGGCTGCCACCCAAAACACACGGCACCGGCCCCTCATGGTCCTTCCTGCGGGTGGTGGGCCTACTGGAAGGCGGGCCCACGTCGCTCCTTCGGGCTGGGCCCGGCCGGGTCCCGTGGGCGGAGACCCGGCCACCAGGCGCTCGCAATTAGATTTTCGAAAATTGCACATTTTTCGAAAATTTCACAAAACTTTGTGTGTTAGGTGGCACCCCTAAATCTCAATGGATTTCCTCAAAACTTTGCAAAAGTCATTTTTATGTTAATTGGAACAAAATGCATTGCCAGCCAAATTGATATTTTGAAATAAAAATTTCACATTCAAATTTGATGCACATGTTTTAAAACTACAATTCCCTAGCGCCGCACCCGGCCGCACCATGAGCCTAATACAAATCAGCGCCATTTTTGTAGTTTTTACGGTTTTCAAATTAGGGTTGTGAAATTAGGGTCGTAAAAAGATATATCTGCTGAATAAATCAAATATCTGCTAAAGCCGAACTTGTAGTTAGACTGTATCTAGATGTGGTATGCTAACAAAAAGTACAGATTTTGGTTTGTTTCAGATATTTTGAGAACAATTGTGCAAATTGAGTTTTGGCGGACTCAGTCTGGTTTTGGCTCCGTCTGACTTCCGGTTTCCGGTTCGACCAAAACCGTACTTTTAAAAAAATTTTTTATATATAATGTTATTAATAACGATGGCCCTACCATTAACCTACGATATTGTTGCGTTATCAAAGAGACATACGTGTATTTGTGTTGAGAAATGTCAAAATTAAAATAAACCTTTGACAGTGAGGAAAATACTTCCGGTCATCTGATCCTGGATAGCCACTCGTAATCCTTCTAATTCTGCATTTCCATATTCAGTTTATCACTCCAAAATCAAAGTTTTTTTATTGGAAAAAACAAAACAAAACAAACAAAAACATCATAGAAGGCCCCCTTAACTGCAGCCTGAGAGGGTGTCCTTATCAGAGACATCAAATAATGAGGACTGATCAAGGTATTGACCCTTGATCAGTTTTATGATCATTTATCATAACAGTAACTGTAATGTGATTACTAAATATTTTAAACATAATCCCTTACATTACCTTGTTACTTGAAGAAGATACGTACGCTAATTGCAGTAATCAGAGTAAAAGTAATCCAATTGCTTTCAACAACACAGTCTCACCCCTTTGCGTCAAACGGTTGACGCTTGGTCAAGGCCCCTTACGTCAATGAAGAGCTCTTTTCCAAAACGCGATAAACTTTAAAAAAAAATGAGTTTGTCACACCATTTTGCTGTGTACTGAGCCTATTCACTGCTCCATCAACGTCTCACGTCAAATCGCTACATTTCCCTGTTTAAAAGGCACCGCAAGATGCAGTTTCCCTCCAAACCGCGATAAGCGCCAAGTCTATTTTTAGCCAAAACGCGACATCTCCTCTCTCTCCTCAGAATTCTATGAGCAGCTCCATGCAGTCCAACATGGCGGTGCTCTGAACCCAGGTCTGTTTTCAGTCATTCATTCAGTAGTTTCTGGGTTCTGTGTTAATTACTGTATCTGTTTATGTGGTGGACACTGTGCCGTTAAGTAGCCTATACCCCCACAGCCCCCGCATACCGTACGAGCCCCGCCCCCCGCCTGTAACGCCGCGTGTCCTCCGTACCAACGATCGATTTTTTTTTATTTTTTTTTTTACAGCAAAGACGTAGTTTTGTTTACAGCAACATGTGCTCACATCATGATAGCGTCTGTATTTTGATTATTAAAACTTCCATAGTCCATAGTTCTCTTTGTTTAACATGTAAAGAGACAGACATCATTACCGTCCCCCTCCCTCCCCCCGACGTGCGCGCGCGCACACGCACACACACACACACACACACACACACACACACACACACACACACACAGAGAGAGAGAGAGAGACACGCAGCACCTCAGTGATGTTCTCATGTCATGTTGGTTGGTTTTTCAAGACAGAAACCATCAATTTTTGTTTTTTTAAATGTGGATTTATAGCGTTTTGAGAAAAAATAAAATAAACTTTGAGTTTTTAATCAACAATATTGTTGTTTGATTTAATAATCATTGTTCAACATGTCCAGACTGAGCCAACAATCATTTTAACAGGATAAATTGAATATTAACAAAATGGGTGGGTCTAGGTAAAAAATGTCATTTTCTGGAAAACTATTAAAATGGATTTATAGCGTTTTGGAAAAGAACTCTTCATACGTGGAGGGGGTACCCTCGAGGTCGTTTCTCGACGAATAGGGCCACTCATAGACTTGAATGCAAATCCCTCATCCTCGGATTTTGACGCAGGGGGGCGGGACCGTTTCTCCCTCGACGTTGCTCCAGAACGCAAAGGGCCACTCATAGACTTGAATGCAAATCCCTCATCGTCGGATTTTGCAGTTCTCACCCCCAGTGCGTCAACAGCCTGACGAACGGTCACTGTCCCTCATCGTCACATGCCTGACTCATTAGGTGCCCGTTTTTCGTCAGGTTTTGACGCGCTCGGCTTTCAGTTGATTCCAATGCAGTTCCCTTCGCGGCGATATGTGACGCTCAGAGCAAGTGATCCAGCCGACCGGCTGCGGCACTGACAGACGCTGTGAGCAGAGGAAAACTTTTTTTTTTTTTTTTTTAACTTTTCCTTAAATCTTTATTGAACCTGGTGCTGCTGTGTCTGACGTAGCTTTCGGCAAGGACGTCCTTTCGGTTATTTATTTATTTATTTATTTAGTGATCATGGTGTTTGGTGCAGAATAATCAATCAATAAATAAATAAATTACGTCCTTGTCGGAAGCTGCGTCAGACCAGGAGGGGGGGTTGTGGATTCTACAGGTGAAGACCACTTCCGCGTTCAAAAAGCTGCTCTGTTTAATCAATATTCTGAAGAAAGATCTGATTATTAGCCATAATGCTGTAACCATCCAAGGAAGACTGTGTAACAATATTATGTGCTTCTGCTGAGTCTAAAAGCCCTGTGTAATATCAACTTTATTTTAAGAAAACACGCTTTGTTTCCAATGTCATATCACAGAGAAGCACTACATTACCCATAATCCTCATATTTATCAGCGACGTGTCTGATTGGTTGAGCTTGCTGTTACCAGCAAATGAAAAAATAAAACAAATTGAGCTTATATTATTTTCTTAAAAGGTCTTAACATCTTTTTTGTTTTCAACATTGAATAAAAAAAGGGTGCTATATTGTTAAAATTCAACAATAAAGTGCATAAAAGTTGGCTTGACTTCTTTCTTTTTTTCTTTTTTTTCATAATTTTCACCAGCATCTTTCTGGTCCACATCACATCACATTTATTGTAATTTTTAATTCAATGAGTGAAATGAGTGACATTTTATTTTTTATCTGAAAAACATTATTATGAATTCAAGGGTCAGAGGTCACTGATTAGTGTTAAATTTAACCTTTTTGACCCTGTTTCCTTGAATAAATCACTAAGACTTTGATGCGGGAAGCTGAGATTTTGATTTGATTTTGTTCAGAGCACTAGGGACAAAGTTTCTGTAGAATTTCAGACCTGTCGGACATCCAGAAGGGTCACAGCTGACCGTCCAGGCTCGTTTCTCGGCCTTCAAAGCCTAGATTTAGAAGCCTTTTGTCTAATAACGTCTACATCCTTGGGGTTATAAGGCTGAAAGTTTCATGCATTTGTCCGGGGCCTAAGGCCATCCACCATGTGCAATTTCAAACCCGTGCGACCCGAGTGTCAAAGGTCGCTGATCTGTGACCTTTTTGACCCCGTTTCCTTGAATAAAACACCAAGACTTTGATGCAGGAAGATGAGCTTTTAATATGTGGTCCAGAATGTCTAGTAGATTGTGTGTGCAAAAAATTCAGAGCTCTGTGACATTCAGAAGGGTCACAAATAGCCAAAAAGCAATGCTCCTTTCTCTGACCTCATATTAAAGGAGAAATGCAATTCTTTAATAGCTTCCAGGTGCTTTGGCCTATCAGGCTGAATTTTTAGCTAAAGGAGCTGGTGTACGATCAGGAAGTAGGGGAGCTGTGCATAAAGCCAATTGGTAAGTGTCAAAGGTCACAGGGGTCAAACATCAAAGTGAATCCAGCCATTCCTGCTTTTTCTCAACAAAACATACACGCTTTAAGTTATCATCATGAAATATTAATAGGTTGTATATCAGAGAGTCCTCTATCAGAATATTTTGGTCCCGTAGCTCTAGGGGCCCCAGGGGGCCCCGGGGGGCCACTTGGCTTTCCCATGCTCCCACAGAGTTGGGTCTCGGGGTGATGGATAAGGGCCTCACCATGAGTCCACAGGCCAAGTTTCAAGTGATTTGGTCGGTTTCTATGGAAACGGCGGCCTCAAGGATACAGAGGAATGCGACTGTTTGAAGCCCCGCCTCTCGAAAAGTAATGGCTCAATCAGGACCAAACACACATCTACGCGTTCGTCTTGGGCCCCCGAACCATATATTATGAAATCAGAACTGCACGACTTTTGGAAATGTGTTTTGTCTATTTCGGCTTTTCAGACTCAGAGTCTGTCAGACTTAAAGCTTGAGAGACCCTCTTAGTCATACCCCCCAGTAAGTTTTTAAATAGTATTGCATATTAACAAACTATTTTCAACTTCGTAATCAAACGTTAAACGGAAAAAATACTTACAGTTGTAACAGAGATGTTCCTCACGCCCATCCGCCATTCTCTCTTGAATGCGTCTAGCAATGCATGATGGGATATCTTGCTCCGGTTAGTGACCATCGGATGCTCACTACATTCCGCGGTGGATTGTGGGATAGATTCAGTGCACTATATAGTGAACATTAATAATCACTAAACATTCGGACACCACTACAAAATGGCTTGGTCACTATATAGTGCACTATATAGTGGTTAGGGGGTGATTTCGGACACAGCCATTGTCTTTCAACTCTGACATCACAAGACACTGTACTCAGTCCCTTGGTGTGAATATTATCATTCCACCTTGACATCACAAGTGAATAGTCTCATTCCACTGTGACATCATAAGTGAATATTGTCTTTTAACTCTGACATCACAAGACACTGTAGTAAGTCCTTTGGTGTGAATATTAACATTCCACTGTGACATCATAAGTGAATATTGTCTTTCATCTCTGACATCACAAGGGGGTCCGCCCGCTATTCAGACATCCCGCTATTCCGACATGTCACTATTTAGACATCCCGCTATTACGACATCCCTCTATCTAGACATACCGGTAGTCCGACACTTTTTGATACCGCTATTCCGACACGTCTTTTTTTTTTTTTTTTTTTTTACAGCTGCGATACCCAGGCGCGTCTCTCTCTCTCTTTTCTTTTCAGCATGTCTATCACTGGTTTGATGAGGGAGTGATGTTCTTAATCTCAACAACTCAACTATCAAGCAAACAAAACTGACACATATGATAAACAAACAGAACTATGCTGCAGTTTGTTTGTCAAGTTAACCTGTCACCTTCAGCACCACGGACAGCGCCGCGGAGCTGCAGCTGTGAGCGTCTGGTCTCTGGGCTCAGGGCCTGGGGCCTCATTTATCAAAACTGTAAGTAAGCAGTGTAAAACTGCTGCTACTAAATGTTTTGCTTAGGCCTACGGTGAAAAGACAGCCCAAAATATTTACACCTTTTTCAGATCTATCAAACTGTGCGTGCACAACTCTGCACCTCAACTTTGATAACTGGATCCAAGAATGGTGCGCAGTTGCGCACGTGAACACTCCGTCCCGGAATGCCTACACAACCATATGGTCAGCACGTGCATATTAATTAGCCATGTGCGCTCTGTGGAGCGACAACAAAGTGACAACGAAGACAACGGGCGGAGGGAGGGGGAAAGAAAGCGAGATACATGGCATCGGGCAATAAATCAGGCAAAAACCTCCCAAATCTCAACAAAAGGGAGCAGAAAAAAGAATAATCTTATGTAATCTGCCCCTTTATTCCAGACAATCTTTTTTTTCTTCTTTTACCTATGTTAAAACAATGTAAAGCAGCAGGATAAACTCAGGTGACAGAATAATAACAGTCTCAGCTCTGCAGATCAGTGTGTGCTACTGCCCTGTCAACACACCCATGTGGGGCCCATGTGGGTTGCATATGGGCTGGTGAGTGGGCCCCATCTGGGCTGCCCAGGTGGGTCCCAGTCAGTTTTGTCCGGGGGCTCCATGGTGGCCCCATGTGGGCAAGCCCAGATGGGCTGAAGGTGGGTTTTACATGGGTCCTATCTAAAGCCCACTTGGGCAACCCAGGTTTCTCCCACATGGGGCCCACACTAGGTGGGCCCCATGTGGGCTGATTATGGGTCCCTACTGGGTCTTACACTGTACCCATAAGGGTAGTAACCATTATTATTACGGGCTAACAAATTTATTTTTGGGGGTTCTGCTGTTCGGCCTACCGCTTATTTCACAGTAGGCCCATACAGTACTTAAATCAAGCTACAATAATGAAGAGACAAGCAATAGAATTAATTATATTTTTATTTTATAAAAATTAGAATAAACATCCTTGTTCGTCACTCTGGGGTTATCTGTCTGGCCTGTCTTTTGCCTCCCCGGTCCCTCGCGCCAATGAGCCACTTCGACACCGCCCTCTCTCCATCTTTGCGCGTGATCTGGCTTGTCAGTGGGTTTTTCTTCAAGCCTCCTGCAAGAAAAAGAATATAATGGTCACTTACTTCACAGTGTAGACAAGGTCGCGCACATCCAGTTTAAAAGGTGCTGGCCTCAAAAATGTAGACAGGAAAGGCAAAAAAGGAGACCGCACACATCAGCTCCCTTATGTGCAGATTTATTAGCACATCAACAATAGTAATGTTTCGAGCACACTGCTCTTCTTCAGACAGTGTGAGTCTGAAGAAGAGCAGTGTGCTCGAAACATTACTATTGTTGATGTGCTAATAAATCTGCACATAAGGGAGCTGATGTGTGCGGTCTCCACATACTTCATAGTGCCAACACAACTCTCAGCCAGGATTGTAAAGTGAACTATGTTAAAGGGATACTTCACCCAAAAATTATGATTCTTACTAGTGATGTTCGATACCACCGATTTCCTTTCCGATCCGATACTGAGTAAAATTCAGGCTGGTATCGGCGATACCGATCCGATACCGATACTTTGTGCAAATACATCTAATGTGCGTGGTAAATCTAAAAAAAAGTAGTGTATTTCAAATCATACGACATCAGAGTCACTTATTTAGCTATTTATTTTAAACTCAGAAGTATACTGAGGTAGCAGCCTCATTCACAATAGCCGAGCTATTACAACAACAGAAAAACTGGAGTGTTTGAAAAAGGTGTTTCAAACGCTAAAAAAGATAAGTAAAATAATAAAACCATTAAAAAAATATCAAATATTATCAAAAATAAGAATAAATAATAAAAATGAAAGCTTGCACGTTACACGAACATGTTATGATACTTTCCATCATTCACAAGTCTTTGTAAAGGAACAATAGCATATTACTGTCTTCCCTTAATTCACGTTACATGAACATAACATGAAAACGCTTCAACAAAGCATCCAACATTGATGCTTTCCATAATTCACAAGTTTTTGTAAAGGAACAATTACTGTCTTCCCTTAATTCACGTTACATGAACATAACATGAAAACACTTCAACAAAAGCATCCATTGACACTTTCCATCATTCACAAGTAGGGCTGGGTATCGTTTAAAATTTTTCGATACCAGTACCGATACCAGTACCCTTAACACGATACCGATACCAATTGAGTACTTCATTCGATACTTTTTTTCAACTTCATTAGATACTAATCATGTGAAAAGAAAGCAATCGGTTACATGAATGTCACCACTCCCCCCCATTCAAAAGATTTTTCACGAGGGATGGGCAATGAATAGTCCTTAAATAAAAATAAATAAATAAATAAATAAAAGTTTATGAGACAATCATCTTGTATGAAAAAATGTAAATGTCTCCTTTTCACTGACGCAGAAAGAGAAACATGGAAAGACTCCACCAGAAAGTTCTGTGTGAAACTCTGTCAAATAAAAAACAAATGAAACTGAGGTGCAGTGCAAACTCTGCACGGTGCAGATTCTGATTAGAAGCGGCCGGAGAATGTTGATGTAGTAGTTTACACCGGGAGAGGAGACTTCCTCGTTTAGAGGAGCGCTCATTACGTAACGAGGGCTTCATTGAACGGTGCCGCTGTGACCAGAAGCAGTAACGTGAGTCTCACTGTCCGAGTTTTCATTTTTAAATGACCGGCAGCTGTTCAGTCGGTGATTTAAAACGATCGATTAGCGGTAGCGCCGCTTCACTACGAGCGGGGAGAGAGAGGGGAAAAAAGAGAGAGAGAAGGTGTGTGTGTGTGTGTGCGTGTCTGTGTGCGTGTATGTGGGCGGCGGTGGCGGCGGGGGGGTTCAGGTGCCGCTTCTCATTTTAAAAGACGGACAAGAGAGAGAGAGAGACCCGCTTCACCGCCGTACAAACTGTTATTGTTGCGGTGGTAGACCAATCACACCGCGCATTGAATCTAATGGGTCGTTCAGACCAAAAGCGTCAAAACCGTCAAAAGACGCTCTTGACGCTTTTCCGCGACGCTGGTGGTCTGAACACCCTGGCGTTTTGATGCGCGTCAAAGAAGTTGACGTCGGTTGTGGTTGGTCATCCATTTAAAGGGGCCGCGACATCTACACTCTGATTGGTTGCCGCTGCTCCGCATCATCGCTCATTAGCATAAAGTTCAGGAGATTTCAACTTTCTCCTGACGCTCTCGCCGCCAAAACGCGACGCCAACGCCTTTGACGCTCTTCAACGCTCCTCGACGCTGGTTCTCATTGAAAATGAATGACTTCCGGCCACCGCGACGCTCTCGACGCTTTCGGTCTGAACGTACAGTAAGAACACTTGCAGCGATTGGCTGCGAGCAAAACCATAGAAACAGTCTTTTTTTTTTCTTGATCTGGGTACACAAAGTATCGATTGCAGGTATCGATTGACAGGCGCAGTTTCGATACTACTTGGTACTGGGTTGTTTCGGTCGGTACCTGAAAAGTATCGAGTACCGATACCCAGCCCTATTCACAAGTTTTTGTTGAGGAACAATAGCATATTTACTGTCTTCCCCTTAAGTCTGTTTCGTTTTTTGCTCAGAACCTCTCCTGCCTTTGAAAAGACTCTCTCTGACGGTACAGAAGTGGCAGTCATTCCCAGGTATCTCACTGCTAGTTTGCTCAGGGCTGGGAAGGTTTGTTCATGTTCTCTCCACCAAACCAGTGCATCCCTGTCTCTGGGTATCACTTTTTCTTCTGAGTACCGACGTACTTCAATGAGCACATCACTGGTAGCTGACCGGTGATGTTGTCCTGACAAAACCTGCGTGTCAAAATCAGTCCATATCCCTCCTTTTGATACACCTGAACCTGAGGGGGCAGGACTCTGGGTTGGCTCTGAGGCAGAAGGCCCTGAGGTAGAAGGTCCTGCAGTAGAAGGCCATGAGGTAGAGCTAACAGTAGCTGTTAAGCTTGGGGCTAAACTGGGAGCTGCCTGCCCTGTCTGATAGACTTCCTGCATTTCAGAGAGAAGACGCTTTTTCATTACCTCCACATTGTCTTTGTCTCGAAAACCAAGATGTTTAAACCTGACATCCAGAAATGTACTGGCAGCTAGACAGTAAATGGTCTCAACACCTCTGAATCTGCGCTGACATTGCTGTGCCAGTTGTGTGGCAAGGGAGCTGCCTTGGCGTTCACAGGCTGCTACAGCCCTGTGAATAAGTGACACGAGCGGAATTACTTTGGAGACTGAAACATACTTTTCAGCTGAAACTTCCCGTGTTACTTCTTCAAATGGCCGTAGTGCATCAACTGTTTGCTTGATGAGGGATAATTCTCCCTCGTCTAAGCACAATGTGTTCCTCCCTAAAAGGCAGAGGGCTGTGGTCACAGCATCCTTTTGCTCATAGAGCCTCTCCAGCATGTAAAAAACTGAATTCCAGCGAGTAGCTACTGACTGGATTAGCTTGTGCTCTGCCACTTTCAACTGTTGCTGAATAGCCCTGAGCTTCTCGGTGGCCTGTGTGCTGTGGTGAAAAAAGGATACGATCGCACTGCATTTTTCCAGCACTTTCACCACTTCCGGGACAGTTTTTAAACTGTCCTTAACAATCAAGTTCAGTGTATGTGCGAAACATGGATGGTGCCTCCACCCAGCCTTGTGCACTGCAGCAACCATATTCGCACCATTGTCTGTCACAACTGCAGCGACCTTGTCAGTTATGCCCCATTCTTCTGTGATGCGTTTTAGTGCTGAACTGATATTGTCGGCTGTATGCTGCCCATTGAAAGTGTGGGTTTCCAAAACAAATTCCCTCATTTCCCAGTTTTCAATGAGATGACATGTTACCGTCAAATATGCCTCTGTGGATACTGAAGTCCACATATCAGTGGTAAGTACAACACTAGAAGCATTTTGCAAAGATGCCCTTACTTTGCCTTTGCATTCATCAAACATTTCTACAAGAAGTGTCTCTGTCAGTTTCTTTCTTCCTGGGAGTTTATATTTTGGGTCAAGAGCTCTCACAAATCCTTGGAAACCCTGGTCTTCCACTATGGACAGAGGCTGGAGATCCTTCGCAATCATCTCTCCCAGGCATCTTGTGAGTGTTGCTGCTCTTGGGGAATCATCTTTAAATGACATAAAATCACAGGACAAAATTAACGAGGGGGCTACTCTGTACTGAATGCTTAATCTTATTTAGTTTCAACTATGTATGTATGTGTGTGTGTGTGTGTGTGTATGTATGTATGTATGTCTCTCCAAACAGCCTAGAATAAGGAGATACAAACACTTGCTGTTTTATAATCCTGGGTGACTCAAAAATTGCCAGTAAAATATTTAATGAAATAGATACCACAATATTTGCATTTACATTTTTTAAATATTAATTGAACAGTTAAAGCAAATCAGACTGATTGTAAATAATAATAAATATATTATATAGATGAAATGTTTTTTTTTAATCCATCTAGACGAAATGTTATTTTTTTATCCATCTTTTCCAGTAGGAGTTTCTAAACACCATGGCTGTTTTGTCACAATTGCTGTGTATAATTTAATGACACTTAGTCTATGTAATCCACTTTAAATGATCAATATTTTGGAAAATCTTACCTGAATAAATCTAGGCTTTATTATGTAAAATTATCTCAGTGATACACGTATTAGCCTACTCCAAGTATGCATTCATTTTCGTTATTTATCTTATAACCATATTAAACAACTCCAACAGCAACAGTGTTTAGCGGCGCTTAAAGCTCCGCATTTTCTCTCTCTGTACCTGGGTATTGTCTGCTGCCTGTGCCGAAGGACTCCGCCAGAGACGTCTGCCTTGCCCTGCCTGTCCCTGACACATTGAGCGGCTGCTCCTCTGTCCGCCTTTGCACAAAGGCGTCATATTCTGTGTTGTGGGTTGTTCTTAAATGTTTTACTAGGTTTGTTGTGTTGCCACAACTCTTGACAGTTTTGTCACATATGTCGCAAACGGCATCCTGGCTGTTCACGGAGCTAAAATAGCTCCAGACATGACTTCTCTTGCGCTCCGCCATTGAATTCAGACAGACTGAGAGACGAGCGAGCAGAGCACAGCAGTGCCACTACGCTTAGTGCGCTACGCATTAGGCACTTACCCAGGCGGAAGAAAAAGTAGTTCCTACCAGCAGCGTGTCATTTAGACAAGATCTCAATAGTTTAGTTACTTTCCACCGTATTCCTGTTAACGATGTACATCACCACAAATGACTGAAGTATCAAAAGTATCGATATTTTCATTTGAGTATCGATTTTACAGCATACAGATCTGGTATCGGAAGTATCGATATTTCAGTATCGATCCGCACATCACTAATTCTTACATCAATTACTCACAACTAAAAATTATAACTTTTGGGTGAAGTATCTCTTTAAGAAAAGTGCTATATATATATTAAAGGTACATTGTGTAAGTTATCCTGTTATCTATTCACGAAAATCAATCATTTCGTTCAAAAGTACGTTTTTCATTCATCAATAATTACCCCCATCAACAAACTGAAGTGTTCCGGTAAGCTCTGAATTTGCCGTTCATATCATTCATATCTACATGGAGCGGGTAAGCTTCGATAATTCGATAATGTAGCTCCAACATCTACGGTGTAGGAGTGAATAACACATTCTGTTTTTCTGTCCAGCTGTGCTCTTAGATCAATATGTATAAATGTAAGGTGGTTGATGAGATACTCTGTTTGAAAAAGGAGACCAACTGGGGTGGGGGGGTGGGATAATGTTTTGTATGTTTTCTACTTGTTAGTTTGTTTATTTGGGAAAAATCACACATCTATTTGTAAAGGTCATGTAACATGATGTGAAGTGTTTCAATAAACAGATTTATAAAAAAATAAAAAATAAAAAATACCACATCGCCATGACAACATATTGTCACATGTATTGTTTTGCCTCGTGCTGACGGGCCACTTGTTTACATAGAGGCTTGTTTATGCCGTTACGTGCAGTGGCTGTCGTCCGTCTGCCATCTAACCGATTTCACGTGAATGCATCATGAAAAATACGACTGAGTGGCTTGCGATCTACAACCACACCACTAGATGGGAGTAATCCTTACACAATATACCTTTAAAGTTATGGTCTACAATCTGAAAGATGATGAGAAAAAAAATCCCTGTCCTGTGTGTTGTTCCCCCCCTCTCTCACTCCCATTTCCTGTCTCCGTCTCAACTCTCCTGTCCAGTAAAGGCGAAAAAGCGCCAAAAAAAAAAACATTATTCACATGCACACGTACCATATATTACTTCAAACAGTTTTAAGGCCTTGAACTCTCTCTTCCCATTTCGGCCCACGAAGTTGTACTGCCTGGATAAGCCATGGTCTAGGAGGAAGGTCATCATCCTTCTTGTGGCCTCGTCCACAGTACTCCCTCCTATGTCCGCCACCGCTGCAACCTAAGGGAGAACAAAGTCAATACAAAGCAAATTTATTTTTATTGCTCATTGGAGTAAACCACACAACATGATAGAACTGTCACAGGCATGGTTGTGAGGACACTTAACATGCATACCAGTTCAGACATGAAGCTTGGGTTTGCCAGCTTTTCTTCCATGATTTCTACATCCCTAACTGTCTTTAGGGGGAAACCCTCTGGTGTGGAAGAGACGGTGATGCCAATGTTGCCACGCTGTTGTAGAAGTGTTTGTAGAATTCTCCCTTGGATTCTTTGGGTCTCTTTCATCTCCTCAAGGAGTGATAAGATGCGAACAAACATGCTGTCCCTGATTTGTGTTCGAGGGGTTTCTGGTGGGGAGGTGGGGAGGTGGTGATGCGTTGAGCCATTAGGCAATCTAAGGTTACCCAGAGGTGGTGGAGGTGTAGGCCTGGCACATGGAGGTGGTGGAGGTGATGACCTGAGGGTGGAAGGAGGCGAAGGAGGTGTCAGCACAGACCTGAGTGTGGATGGAGGCGGTGGAGGTGATGGCCTGAGGGTGGAAGGAGGCGGAGGAGGTGATGGCCTGAGGGTGGAAGGAGGCGGAGGAGGTGATGGCCTGAGGGTGGAAGGAGGCGGAGGAGGTGATGGCCTGAGGGTGGATGGAGGCGGAGGAGGTGTAGGCCTGATAGGGCTGCTCGACCAATCGTCATCATCCTCATCTTCATTGGATAAAATCACTCGCCTAAAAATTCATAATATACAAGCACAATGACATTACTCATTCAGAGAGATGAACACACACACACCTACACATAGCTTGTTTTAAAGGGATAGTTCACCCTAGAATGATATTTCGCTCATTATCTACTCACCCTCATGTTGACTAAGGGCTGGAAGAAGTTTCAGAGTCCACCGTCCCTTCTCTGAGTTACAGGGGGTCTTGGAGTAGCAGTGCATGTCCATATAACGGTTGCAAAGGGACACCAGAGCTCTTCGTAAAAAAACACACACAAAAAAACATCCAAATACCTCCATGCTGCTCGTATGTAATGTCCGTCTTGTGCTGAAGCCCCAAATTGCGTAATTGTCCCGAAAAAAATTAAATAAGTCTATATTTTAAGCTTGTTTGTAGCGGAAGCTTCTCGAAGCTCCTCTTCCTGGTCCGTCCAAATCTCGCGTGATTCGCAGTAACCGCACTGACGCCGGCGCAAATCACGCGAGATTTGGACAGACCAGGAAGAGGAGCTTCGAGAAGCTTCCGCTACAAACAAGCTTAAAATATAGACTTATTTAATTTTTTTCGGGACAATTACGCAATTTGGGGCTTCAGCACAAGACGGACATTACATACGAGCATCATGGAGGTATTTGGATGTTTTTTTGTGTGTGTTTTTTTACGAAGAGCTCTGGTGTCCCTTTGCAACCGTTATATGGACATGCACTTCTACTCCAAGACCCCCTGTAACTCAGAGAAGGGACGGTGGACTCTGAAACTTCTTCCAGCCCTTAGTCAACATGAGGGTGAGTAGATAATGAGCAAAATATCATTCTAGGGTGAACTATCCCTTTAAACAGGGAAAAAGGCCTAATACTCATTTGAGAGGAGAATGTATGTGTGTGAGAAGAGAATGTGTGTGTGTGTGTGTGTGAGAGGAAAATATGTGTGTGACAATGCCAGAATGAATTATGTCTTGTACAGTCCCTCATAGCTTTGAGCTACATACATAAAACCTGTAAAAAGCATCCATTTAGCATCTAACATTTCATAATTCAAACAGCCTTACCTCTTTTTGCGCTTCCCCCTTCCCATGTTCTCTGCAGCATCTGACTCGTCGACAGTCGGTACGTCTGTGTTCTGCTCATACTCAACCAATTTTGATCTGGCAATCTCATATGTTGCTGTGGGAGACAGACAAGAGTTGCAGAAGAGAAAATTTAAACCAAATCAACAGTGAGCTCATCACTATCAATACACATGGACACATTACCTGCTTTTCTCTTTACAGTCAGCTTGTATGTTGCCCAGTCAGTGTGGGGGTCCTGTTGCTCGACGACCGCCTTCGCCATGTTCACCCTTGCTGGTGGCCAGTAGCATGCATCCTCCTCAGGTCCGATAAACCATTTGGTCGGTATAATTGCCAATCCTCCACCATTTATAAAATCAACTACTGCGAAAGGCAACATGCTTAAAGGAAAAAAGAAATATACATACATAAAAATACATGCAACAAACAATAAAAATAAAAAAAACAAACAAAAAATAAAAAATAGCACACTAATGCAGGAGTGGCAATGCCACGTATCCAGTCTTATGTGGTAACAGAACCATTTTTGTTTTTAACTCCTCCACAGGTAATAGCTGCAAGTCTTTAGATAAATTGAAAACAAAAAGAATTCCAAGACGTGATGAGTCCATTGGATAGGTGAAAAAGGATTTGGCGGTTTCAAAGACATTACACAATACTTTCACAGTTCCAGAATGTGACGTTGTTTCGCACAATAACAACCCTTCCACCTACAGAAAAACAGTCATTGCCACGAGAAGAGGAGATCAGTGTCTGTCCATCATTGTAACATCTGTATTGATCCCATGTTCCAACTGAATTAATCATCGGTCCAGAAAAGTGAAGCTGTTTCAGTTGGGTGAAAACTTTTGTGGTCTTCTGGCTTGACACTTTCTGCTTCTCATGGATCCTCCTGACGAGTTGCTGGACAGGATTTTGAGGCCGACGGACAAGTTTTTTAAGTTGACCTAAATATGTCTCGAAGGGAAAAGCTGAAACACTATCCAATGGACCATATTTTCGCGCATCTTGAGCTAGGTGGATCAATGAATGGATGTTATAGCTGACAAATTCAGTGCCATAAATCGAAGCAAAATCTGTTACAAAAAGTTTTAAAATCTCCTCTGCATAGTCACAATTGTCAGGAGAACATAAGGCAGGACTAAGAAAAATTCTCATAGATACAGACAAAAGTAAAAAGTTTCTGTACATTCTGCTGGGTATGTTATTAAGGAGGACAGCAGGGCCTGTGTAAAGTAAAAATTGACGAAGCTCTGTAGCTTTCCATGTGCTGAATTCAAACAAAGATCGTGGTTTCCTTGCAAAATTGCGAGGTAAATATTGCCTGAGCGAGACCATATATGCTGACATTACAACAAAAAATTTCACAGATTGCCTGCATTTCAGCGGCCCCTTCAACCAAGGAAATATTAATCTACGCATTGCCCCCAGGCACACGAGGTGCATATAATCTAATACAAAACTGGTAACTAAACCTATACCTAAATCATTTAGGGGGGAGACTGACAGTTGGTGCCGTTGATGATAGGCCTGCCTACCAAATTGCTCATCTGTCCTGAGCTCTGCTGATATCTCTGGAAAAGCCACCCTTCCATTTATGTGCTGGCCTTTTTGAGTGCACCTCTCGCATCCATAATAGCCCGTGTGGCCTTTGGAGCATTTAAGAAAGGCACGAGCCGGTGCGTCACAAATAAAAGCATCGGGTACTGCTACCCTGAAATGTACACCATTGTACACAATACCTCTCTGAGAAATGGCCTTCATATCAACTATGAATTCTCGTAAATACTCATGCACATCTGTGGGTTTGGACGCACCTGAATACAGTCCAATTACAAACACACTACATTCTGGAACTTCCTTAATTCGACCAAGAATCGGCCACAGACTCGTACTGGAACTGCGGAACAAGGGCAATCCATCAATGTTAATTCGAAGTGTGAGTGTATCAGTCCCATTAAAATGTCCTAAAGATTTTAGTTCAGACATCAGAGCATTTTCAATCCCAAAGTGAAAGTAGGACCCCCCAGCTACATTTGTCACTTGGCAGGATCTGTCAGTGGACATAAGAGTTCTGGCATCCATTGGGACATCAAGACCCTTTTTCCTTAGGATTTTCAGAAGCGCAGACAGCGCTGTTTGTGGTATGTTGAATTCTGTGGCCCACTCTGCAAGCCCACATGAATCAACATCATCATCATCTTCCGAGACAGTAGATTCATCAGAGTCACTATCAAAACCACCAGGCATATCCGAGGGAATGTCACAATCATAAAAAACATCTTCCACAGGATCCTCCAGATCATTTGATAAGTTCTCAAAATCATCTTGAGCATCGTAGAAGTCCGGCGTTGACTCTTGCTGTTCTAAATCATCACACATTGACTCTTCTAGGAGACGTAAATGTTCCTCCACTTTTGCAGCAATTTTCCTCCTTTTGGTTCGTTGTGAACCCTCCATTATTTCTAAAAAAAAAAAAAGTTTTAGTTTAGTTTACCCCCAGAATTTTTTTAATTAAAATAATGCACAAAAATAACTGAGAATAACACAGGGACAAACCGCCACTGCAACAAGAGCATTGTAGTAAATCTAGTCAGAGCATGGGTAATTGTATGTTTTATATAATTCAATGAATCATGTCTAACGCAACCGTACAGATATTTATATTTTTATAATTCAACAAATCATGTCAATCACAACTGTATATATGTATATATATATTTTTTTTTTATTTCAAAGAATCATGTCAATCGCAACTGTATAGATTATATATATATTTTTTTATAATTCAACAAATCAAACATGTCCAGTCCTCCTGCAATTATGTAAATGTACTACTTATTTTGTTATCTACCGGCCCGCTGTCTTTATGGACTTTTTTCAATTCAAAAAACTTTATTTATCCCCAAGGGGCAATTCAAGAGCACGCTGAGCAGTTCAAGTAAAATCACATGTAGACAACTAACACGCACACGCGCACGTGCACGCACACACGATTTAGCATAATGCTAATATAACATAGTGTGAGAATAACACAGGGACAAACCGCCACTGCAACAAGAGCATTGTAGTAAATCTAGTCAGAGCATGGGTAATTGTATGTTTCCTATATAATTCAATGAATCATGTCTAACGCAACCGTACAGATATTTATATTTTTATAATTCAACAAATCATGTCAATCACAACTGTATATATGTATATATATATTTTTTTTAATTTCAAAGAATCATGTCAATCGCAACTGTATAGATTATATATATATTTTTTATAATTCAACAAATCAAACATGTCCAGTCCTCCTGCAATTATGTAAATGTACTACTTATTTTGTTATCTACCGGCCCGCTGTCTTTATGAACTTTTTTCAATTCAAAAAACTTTATTTATCCCCAAGGGGCAATTCAAGAGCACGCTGAGCAGTTCAAGTAAAATCACATGTAGACAACTAACACGCACACGCGCACGCACGCACACACGCACACACGATTTAGCATTAATGCTAATATGCTCTGTCCCCACTAAATAAACAAAGTAAAGTATACCGTGACGACGAGGCCACAGCCGCCGCCAGCACGGGACTCGCGGAAGCGCCGAGAAGCGGGGGCATTTTCATTTTGTCGTCCGTTAACCGATTGTGTCAAGCACACCAGACGCGGAGCGTCGCGATCCTGCAGCGATCGAGTCAATTTTGGCAGGAAGTCACACAAATAAACATGAGAGAATCCGGTCAATTTTCAAAATAAAACACCGCGGTTGACAAAGGCCAATGTACGTCTGTAGCCTTGTTTTTATCAATCAAAACAGAGCGCGAGAGATGAACACACACACAGAGCTGAGCGGCTTGTCAACCGGCGCCGAAAAAATGAAGTGAACAGGAGGGTCGCGGTCCGGTGTGTCCCCGGCCTAACGGGGCTAGCGCTAGCCACGTTAGCTGCCGAGCCACGCTAGAGCACAGGAGTCGCATTACATACACCGTGACAACTAAGGACCGCGGCCGTCAGCCTCACCTAGCGCTAGCCCCCAGTGCTGACGGCGGCACCTCAATGCTTCCGTTGCGGTGGCGGTTAACTTAGCTGTGGGCCCGAGCTCCAGAGCCACCCGGACTGTGGCTATTTTCGAAACCGAATACTAGCTCCGAGGCAGCAGGCGAGGCTCTAGTCGGACCCACAGCTAACGTTAACTGTCACCGTCAGCACAGGAATTGCGGCTCGGCGCTGGCTACGTTAGCCTCCTAACTTTCCCTCACTGCTAAGTGTGTAACTTACGTGACGTTATCAGAAACATTCAGAAGACACAACCCCAGCTTCCAAAGCTGATATTTCACTTAACTTACTGAGTCAGAAAACAAAATTTTACTTTTTACACGGACTATAAGACGAAATTGCCCATCAGAACTCAACAAAACTCACCAACGTGTTCGAGAAAATCGGAGGGAAGGCAATATCCTTCAGTCAACCACTCGAAATAAATTTAAAATAATGCTTGATATCAATTTAGTAAATTGAACCCGTATGTTCAACTGGTTTAACCGGGTTAAATTAACGTTAACTTTATATATACAAAAAGGCAGCTCCTTACCTGTCTTTTGTCCAGCAATGGCCAAAAACACGGTCTTGACCTCAGCACTGGCAGCAAAAAGAACAATGGTTTCTCCGGTAGCAAAGGCGGCAATCCAGGGTTGCTAGGCAAAGAAGGTTGCTAGGAAAAGACGGTTGCTAGGGACTGAAGAGGCTTCGGCCAATCACGGGGAACCTGACATGCGGCGACCTCGTGATCTCAAGTTGGGCAGACAGGAGGACGCCGCGTGTCAATGCAGGTGCAGTGTCATACAGCAGCATGATGCCCAGCTTGAGATCACGACAAAAAAAGAAAGAAAAAGTTAGAGAATGCCACATGTCGCTGAACGTGTGTATTGCTTACTGAAAGATAACATATTTTGTCACCATATCCATTCGCTATAATATGTTGAATAATGTGTATTTGACTTTTAAATGTATTGGGGGAAAACTTAGGGTAAAAACAAAATTCATATAAAAAAAAGTATAACTGGTCCAGTGGCTGTTAAAATATTAGAATCTATGTCTGACAATTTTTAATTTTGAAATGGTACCCAGATGAAGCCCACCTATTACCCATGTTGAGTTTAGCCCATGTACTGCCCATATGGGTTGCCCATGTGGGCCCCAACAACAAAGCCCACTCTGAGCCCATGCCCAGCTGATGCCCAACTAGCCCAAGTGAGGCCCATATGGGCCCCAACTGGCCGTGTTTGCAGGGTGCCGGTGTGTTTTTAAACTTGGAGGGTTTGTTTTTTCTTCTCTAATAGGCCTATGTATTTGTGTATGAGAAACAGTGTCTCAGATGAAAAAATAAAAATAAATCAGAAGGACACTCTGACTATAACGTAATCAATCAATGTCGGAAAAGCGGAATGTTTGAAAAATAGTAAAGTGCCGCTACTCCGACAATGAAAAAAAAAAATGTCGCAATAGTGGGACGCTTAAAAAATAATGTTAATGCCGCTATTCCGACAATTAGAAGTCAATGTCGAAATAGCGGCATGTCTGAATAGCAGCATGTAACCCATCACAAGACACTGTACTCAGTCCTTTGGTGTGAATATGGTGCGTTCCAGGCAACCCGTAACTCGTGTTTTTCCGACCTGTTCCTATGGTTACCCATTAGAACGTACAGTCAAACTCGTAACTTCCCACCTGTGAACTCGTACTAGATCGATCTACTCACAGTTCCCAGTTAGTAACTCGTAACTTGCCTGGAACGCTACAAACTCGTAACTGGTGACTTGAAGTCGTGACTTACAGGTTCAAAAGCCTGCCTGGAACGCAACATAACATTCCACTGTGACATCACAAGTGAATATTGTCTCTCAACTCTGACACCACAAGAGACTGTAGTCAGTCCTTTTGTCTGAATATTAACATTCCACTGTGACATCATAAGTGAATATAGAGGGTATGCGTTTACGTCACGTTGCCCTCGGCAACGCCCCGTTCGATTGGACTGAGTGGCAAAACAAGCGTCCCTCAACATGCTGGCGGATAGCGGTGGACTCATAAACTGGATAAAATATCTTATATCAAAACAAATTGATGTCAAAAGGAATCGACAACCAGCTCCCCAAAAGCGTCTGCTCCACGGACACTTCCTGTAACACGCAGTGACCGCGGCACCTGCAGAGTGACTGACAGGCTCACTGTTACTGTGCAGAGGGACGAGATTACAGCTGTTACTGTCATCCTGACACTGACTCCCGACACTAAAACACAAGCTGCTTTTATTCTGAAAAACTCTAACAAGTCAAACTGTAGGATGTGTTAGAGGACTAATTTATCTGTCTAAACATCAGAACTATGACACCTGAAACGGTAAACACAGCTGATCGATCGAAAAAAATGGCCGCTCCAGTGAATTTACTTTCCGTCATTGAGAACAGGTTCTTGAATGTAACTCGGTCAAAGTGAGACGTATCCTCAAGATTTTTAGCAGCTCTGTTAGGTCATGCATGCTGTACATGCTGGCAAAGCTAGACATGTCAGACTTGTGTGGGCTCGTAGAAAATCGCTTCGTTACTTGCTCGTTTTTAAACTTTGGCGGCTCTGCCACTCGTCTTTTTGCCACTCAGTGGACGTTCCACAGCGACGTCCGAGTACCGTGACGTCATGTGCATACCCTCTATTGTCTTTCATCTCTGACATCACAAGAGACTGTAGTCAGTCCTTTGGTCTGAATATGAACATTCCACCTTTACATCACAAGTGAATAGTCTCATTCCGCTGTGACATCATAAGTGAATATAGAGGGTATGCGTTTACGTCACGTTGCCCTCGGCAACGCCCCGTTCGATCGGACTGAGTGGCAAAACAAGCGTCCCTCAACATGCTGGCGGATAGCGGTAGACTCATAAACTGGATAAAATATCTTATATCAAAACAAATTGATGTCAAAAGGAATCGACAACCAGCTCCCCAAAAGCGCCTGCTCCACGGACACTGACTGTAACACGCAGTGTGACCGCGGCACCTGCAGAGTGACTGACAGGCTCAGTGTTACTGTGCAGAGGGACGAGATTACAGCTGTTACTGTCGTCCTGACTGACTCCCGACGCTTAAACCTGCGCGCTGCTTTTATTCGGAAAAACTCTAACAAGTCAAACTGTAGGATGTGTTAGAGGACTAATTTATCTGTCTAAACATCAGAACTATGACACCTGAAACTGTAAACACAGCTGATCGATCAAAAAAAATGACCGCTTCAGTGAATTTACTTTCCGTCATTGAGAACAGGTTCTTGAATGTAACTCGGTCAAAGTGAGACGTATCCTCAAGATTTTTAGCAGCTCTGTTAGGTCATGCATGCTGTACATGCTGGCAAAGCTAGACATGTCAGACTTGTGTGGGCTCGTAGAAAATCGCTTCGTTACTTGCTCGTTTTTAAACTTTGGCGGCTCTGCCACTCGTCTTTTTGCCACTCAGTGGACGTTCCACAGCGACTTCCAAGTACCGTGACGTCATGTGCATACCCTCTATTGTCTTTCATCTCTGACATCACAAGACACTGTACTCAGTCAATACTATATGGTGCGTTCCAGGCAACCCGTAACTCGTGTTTTTCCGACCTGTTCCTATGGTTACCCATTAGAACGTACACTACAGTCAAACTCGTAACTTCCCACCTGTGAACTCGTACTAGATCGATCTACTCCCAGTTCCCAGTTAGTAACTCGTAACTTGCCTGGAACGCTACTAACTCGTAACTGGTGACTTGAAGTCGTGACTTAAGGGGCGTTCACACCGGAAGCGATAGACGCGAATGGAGCGGCAACTCTACATTGAAAATCAATGTAAATGGCGCGATGACACGCGATTCAGGCGGAGGCGGCACAAATGGAGCGTCTGGAGCGATGAGACGCGGCGCGAATGAAGCGGCGCGTCTGAAGCGGCGAGAATAAAGTTGAAAATATTGAACTTTTCAGGCGGCATCGCGCCGTGACATCCAATCAGCGACGAGTTCAAGCCGACAACGTCACTTCTCTGTACGGTTGTTTACACTCAGAACAACATGAAGGAGAAGCTGAGTGTATTTGAGCTGTGTGTGGGCACCGCTGCCGTCTTCTACACAGAGTGGACAAAAAAAACAACAACAACACACACACACACAGTGAACCCAGACACGATGGTGGGTGGTTTTCCGGTGTTTCTGAGACTTGTACAGCAGTAGTACAATGCAGCAACGGTGGTGATATGAGCCACGATCGACGTGGAAAGAGAGCAGGTTGAGATCACCGGTTTTCAAATGAACGGGCGGAGCGTCTAGCGCGAATGACGCGATGGACGCGAATGATCCACAATGACCAAGCGGCGCGATGGAAGCGGCGCGATGGAAGCGTCTGGCGCGATTATATTCGCCTCTATCACGTCCGGTGTGAACGCCGCTTTACAGGTTCAAAAGCCTGCCTGGAACGCAACATAACATTTCACTGTGACATCATAAGTGAATATTGTCTCTCAATTCTGACATCACAAGACACTGTAGTCAGTCCTTTGGTGTGAATATTAACATTCCACTGTAACATCATAAGTGAATATTGTCTTTCATCTCTGACATCACAAGACACTGTAGTCAGTCCTTTGGTCTGAATATCATTCCACCTTGACATCACAAGTGAATAGTCTCATTCCACTCTGACATCACAAGTGAATATTGTCTTTCAACTCTGACATCACAAGACACTGTACTCAGTCCTTTGGTCTGAATATTATCATTCCACCTTGACATCACAAGTGAATAGTCTCATTCCACTGTGACATCACATAAGTGAATATTGTCTTTCAACTCTGACATCACAAGACACTGTAGTAAGTCCTTTGGTGTGAATATTAACATTCCACTGTGACATAAGTGAATATTGTCTTTCATCTCTGACATCACAAGACACTGTACTCAGTCCTTTGGTGTGAATATATATGGTGCGTTCCAGGCAACCCGTAACTCGTGTTTTTCCGACCTGTTCCTATGGTTATCCTTTAGAACGTACAGTCAAACTCGTAACTTCCCTCCTGTGAACTCGTACTAGATCGATCTACTCACAGTTACCAGTTAGTAACTCGTAACTTGCCTGGAACGCTACAAACTCGTAACTGGTGACTTGAAGTCGTGACTTACAGGTTCAAAAGCCTGCCTGGAACGCAACATAACATTCCACTGTGACATCATAAGTGAATATTGTCTCTCAACTCTGACACCACAAGAGACTGTAGTCAGTCCTTTGGGGTGAATATTATCATGCCACCTTGACATCATAAGTGAATATTGTCTTTCATCTCTGAGATCACAAGACACTGTAGTCAGTCCTTTGGTGTGAATATTATCATTCCACCTTGACATTATAACGGTGCGTTCACACCGGACACGAAGCAAATTTTTCACGCAACGAGATTACATACAAAGTCAATGTAAAGACGCGAATAGACGCAAATTTTTGCCAGTGGTGCGAATCACGGGTTTGGCGCGACGCGAATACGCCAATGACGAGCCGCAAATTCGCACGACTTCAAAAAATTCAACTTTGGCGAAATATTCGCGTGAAGCTGTTTCGGGACAGCCTATCAGCGTTGAGATGCTGGATGACAGTGACGTAGGTGACGTTGTGCGTCCCCAAGATCCCACCTATCCCGGAAAATGGAGTAGAAGTTAATAGTTGCGGTCTGTGGGTTCCCGGAGCATTATGACATTAACTTGTAGATGGATGGATGGATGGATGGATGGATGGATGGATGGATGGATGGATGGATGGATGGATGGATGGATACTTTATTCATCCCTAGCAGGGAAATTCAAGTTAGTCCAGTAGCTCACACAACAATGACAAAAAAGATGAACACAAAAAACATTTTAACAAGTGTTATATAAAACGATTGCAGCAGGAACAAATGATCTCTTAAATCTTTCAGTTCTGCAGGTCAGGGAGATGAGTCTTTTGCTTCGGCTGCTCCTCTGACCTGAGAGGGTTTTGTGTAGAGGGTGTTGGGGGTCACCCAGGATGGTCTTCAACTTACACCCCATCCTCCACTTAACCACAGCCTCTACCAGCTCCGCTCCCTCCCCCATCACAGAGCTACATTTTTTGATGAGCCTGTCTAGTCTGTTCCTGTCCCTGACCTTGATGTTGTTACCCCAGCAGACAATAGCAAAGAATGTAACACTTGCAATGACAGACTGATAAAACATATGCAGCATTACATTACATACATCAAAAGACCTGAGTCTTCTTAAAAAGAAGAGCCTGCTTTGTGTCTTTTTGTACACATAATTTGTGTGTACGGACCAGTCCAGCCTGTCATCAAGGTGTACTCCAAGGTACTTGTATGACTGAACCCTCTCAATGTCCACCCCATCCACAGTCACAGGCCGTAAGGATCTTTTGGACCTGCCAAAGTCAATAATCATTTCTTTGGTCTTTGATGTATTAAGCAACAAGTTGTTCTTGTTGCACCAGTCTGTGAACGCCCCCACCAGGTCCCTGTATTCATCTTCCTGTCCCTTCTTCACACATGCCACTATGGCCGTGTCGTCAGAGTACTTCTGAACATGGCAAGATTCAGATGTGGATGTGAAATCTGCAGTGAAAAGTGTGAAGAGGTAAGCACAGTACCTTGTGGTACTCCTACACTGCTCACCACTGTGTCTGACATGCAATTCCCCAGCCTCACATACTGTGGCCGCTCTGTAAGATAGTTATAGACCCACAAGATGATGGTTGGATCTACACCCATCTTCTCCAGCTTTCCTCTCAGAATACTAGGTTGAATTGTGTCAAAGGCACTGGAAAAGTCTAGAAACAGCAGTCTCACATATCGCCCAGGTTCATCTAGGTAAGAGTAAATCCGATGCAACATGTAGATGAATGCATCGTCCACCCCAATGTTCTCCCGGTATGCAAACTGCAAGGGGTCCACAGAATGCTGTACTTGAGGTCGAAGGTGGCAAAGTAGTAGTCTCTCCAGAGTCTTCATAATATGAGAAGTCAGGCCTACTGGTCTGTAGTCACTGATTCCTGCTGGCCTCGCCACTTTGGGAACCGGCACCAGGCACGAGGTCTTCCAGAGAAGAGGGATCCTACATGACTGCAGGCTCAGGTTGAAGATGGTACGGAGAGGCACAGCCAGCTGGGCAGCACAGTCCTTAAGGAGTCTAGCTGAAACACCATCAGGGCCAGCCGACTTGCCAGGACGCAGTCTCCTCAGTTCTGCCGACACTTCCTCCAGGGAGAGTAGAGTGTCACCGCCAGGAGGAGCAGGACCACCGGAAGCAGGACCGCCAGGAGGAGCAGGACCGCCGGATGGAGCAGGACCGCCAGGTAGAGCAGGACCGCCGGATGGAGCAGGACCGCCAGGTAGAGCAGGACCGCCAGGAGGAGCAGGACCGCCGGAAGCAGGACCGCCAAGAGGAGCAGGACCGCCAGGTAGAGCAGGACCGCCGGAAACAGGACCGCCAAGTGGTGATGTGAGGGAGAAAAGGCTATATTAAACCTGTTGTAAAACTGGTTAAACTCATTTGCCAGGTCAACATCTCCCTCAGGCTGCCTATTTCTCTCCTTGTATCCAGTGATGGTCCTCATTCCTCTCCAGACCTCCCTGATGTTATTATTTTGTAGTTTGCTCTCCAGCTTTTTCTTGTAGTCTCTCTTTGCTTGCCTTAGTCTCACTTTCAGTTCCTGCTGTGCTGTCTTAATCAAGACTGAGTCACCAATCTTAAAAGCCTCCTTCTTCTTATTTAGGAAGCTTTTGATGTCACTTGTGATCCACGGTTTATTGTTAGTGAAGCAACGAACTGTTCTGACCGGCAACACCACATCCCTGCAGAAGTTTATATAGTCAGTGACACACTCTGCCATCTCATCAATGTCAGTGGATGTGTTGTTAGGTCTCTGCGAGTGTAGCAGAACATTCCAGTCTGTAGACTCAAAGCAGTCCCTCAGAGCCTCAGTAGCCTCAGGTGTCCACTTCCTTACTGTGAGTGTAGTTGCAGGTTCCCTCTGCACACAGGGTTTGTAACAGGTCTGCAGACAAACCAGGTTGTGATCTGACCTGCCCAGTGGTGGCAAGGCAGTGGCTCTGTAAGCTTCTTTTACATTGGCATACAGCAAGTCAAGGGTTTTGTTTTTTCTGGTAGCACATTTAACAAACTGTGTGAATCCAGTCAGGTGGGAGGAGAGGATAACATGGTTGAAGTCACCTGATATTATAATAAGTGCCTCAGGATGTTTTGTCTGTATCCTAGCAACCATTTCATGCAGTATTTCACATGGAACATCAGCTGTTGCCTTGGGAGGGATGTACACAAGTATTGTTATGATATGACTGAATTCTCTTGCAGCCTACCGCAACCGTAACAAGAAGGAGCTCGCCTGGAGGAGGGTGAGCGAGGAGAGGTAAGTTGGCAAGTTGTAAAAATGTTGTGATTTCAGCAATCTGCTGTAGCTACTTCTCGATCAACAAAGTTAGCACTAGCAGCGCTAGCAGCCCTCACCGGCCGGCGGCATATTTATCTGGCTCAAAGCGATTTGTATTGAACAGTGCATGTTTACGTGTGTTTCTTGTCAGAGGAGATATGCCGCAGGAAGTGGAAGGGACTGAGGGACACGTTTATGAAAGAGATGAAAAAGGAGGCAGGAGGAAGAGTGGGTCCGCAGTAGGGACAGGGAAGAGGTGGAAGTACTCTGCGGTCCTCTCTTTTCTCGCCCCCTTCGTCACCCCCAGGGAAACTAGTGGCAACATGGGGCGGGGGGTCGAGGAAGAGCGGACCGCAGAGTACACGCAGGATGAGGATGAGGGAGCAGGTGAGGACCAGGAGTCCGATGCAGCAGCAGCAGAGAGTGACCTGAGAGGTTTGTTTTCAATAAAGACACACAGCAAGGGAAACATACGGGAGATAGTGTCGTATAGATTAATAATAACTTTTTACTTCTTTTCAAAAGTCACTACATTAAGGTTGTGGTTATGGGAAAATCATAGGCTAGATATTGTATGATGTCTTAATATGGATGCATTTGTAAAATGATTTGTGTGCTGTAAGGACATTCAAAGCTAGGAAGTTAATAAACTATTTAAAAAATGTTGTGAACAGACATTCCTGATCAGTCCTCTGATGCCAGTGAGGCTGAGTCATCTGCTGCTGCTGCTGCTGCTGCTGCTGCTGCTGCATCAACACCAGTGAGACCATTCACAGGTAAGCATGACAAAAGTTAGATTACATTTTTTACATGGTATGATTATTATGAATGCATGTATGATTTCACTATAACTAATTTATTTGTTGCCTTTTTGGAAAAAAAGAAAAGTAAAGAAAAAGCAGGATAATGTAATTGAATCACCCTATTTCCATTTTCATACAGCACCGAAGAGGACCAGGAGGAGGCCTGCTGAAACAGACAAGCAGGCTCAAATCGAGGTCCTGCTACTCGAGGCCTTGAAAAGGCACCCTGAAGCAGCTCCACCACCCCCATCGGAGGATGAGATGTTCCTGAAAAGCCTGCTTCCTTCGCTGCAGAGATTGTCGCCCCAGCAGAAGGATTATGTGAAGTTTCACATTCATAAATTAATATTTGAGTCCAGTTCAGTGTTTTTAAATTTGGAGCCAGTTGAGTAGGCTGCTGGGGCGACAATCTCTGCAGTGAAGGAACCAGGCTCTAAATCTTTTCTTTTTTTTTTCTCTCTCTCACATGCACACCCACAGACACATCATTTTAAAAATTAAAAAATGATTGAATTTAAAAGGACTGTTATTATCATTAGTCATTAGTCAGCATATCATGGTGATGTCTGCTTTTGTAATGTTATTGTATACTGTAGCAGGGATAAAAAATAAAAGCAGACACAAATGTTCTCTATGGTATGACTATGGATTGAAGACACAGACACAGGTATATATTTATTTTTGGTGTTAATATTAAAGAATATTTGCTCTATAGTAATGTGTGGGTGGCTCTTAAAAGAGCCGTTTTGGTGGTGCTCGTGCACTAAACGGTGTCTTGCCACGGGACAGCTCCCTCCGCCGAGAAGAAGGACGCGAAGGTCTCCCTCACCCTGATGGCCTCTCTTCCCGAGTTGTTCGCAGCGAGTCTTCCAAGACCTGGCAGTAGCTCCACTTTACCAGCCGGGATGCTCCTCACTGCAGCTGTCTGGGTAGTACTCCTCAGGAAGTTGTGCAGAACACACGTTGCCTTCACGCACCTCTCCGCAACCTCAGGTTGGACCTCGATGGCGCACTCCACAACCAGCCGAGCTCGAGACAGACGGTAATTGAATATCCGTCAGCAGTGACCACATCATCAACGACAGAGGAGACAGTGGAGACCCCGACTCTGAAGCTGTTGGCGATGGTCCGGAAAGAGTCACCAGTAGCTAAATATCTGCAGCACAGAAAATAATTAATTTAGCTGAGCTGTTAAAATATATAAGTGTGAAATTAACTTTTCAGTAATTAATTAAATAGATAGGTGACATGTGTGCTAGATACAGTGATGGGAGACGCTTTATGCACAGGTCCATTCCTGAATTTAAGCCAGCTCCTTTATAAATGAACAAACTGATTAATCCAGGTGTGTCTGACCAAATGGTCACACCTGGATCAATCAGTTTGTCCAGTAATGTAAACCAGGAAATAAAGGAGCTGGGTTAAGTTCAGGAAGTACTGGTTTCCACACATCAAAAACTGTCACTCACCGGAGACAGATGGACAGGCGCTCCGCAGCTGAAATGGAGTGCCACAGTTTGTGTCCTGCCGAGAGATACTGGCACCGATCCTACCAAGCAGGTCATCAAACTGGGCCCTGGTGAGCCTGAAATACCGCTAGAAGCGGCTGTCATCCAGGCGCAGCTCCTGGAGAAGGCGGTGAAATTCCCCCAGCTGTGTACGCCTCCGGATGATGTGACTGACCCAGACACGACGGCGTTTAGATTTCCGACGTATCTCGGACTTCCACAGCAAGTACAGCGACGCAATTGCAATGATATCAGTCATGGTTGATGACAGAAAGAAATGGAGGGAATAATTGCTTTACTTTATATATTGCGGTAGCCCCTCCCCTTCTATTTTGGGGCGAATATTCGCGAGTAAATTCAACGACATACGCGTCCAAATTTGCACGAGTAACGTGAGGCGAAAATTCACTTGGCGTCCGGTGTGAACACACCGTAAGTGAATAGTCTCATTCCACTGTGACATCATAAGTGGGAAATATTGTCTTTTAACTCTGACATCACAAGACACTGTAGTCAGTCCTTTGGTGTGAATATTAACATTCCACCTTGTCATCATAAGTAAATAGTCTCATTCCACTGTGACATAAGTGAATATTGTCTTTCATCTCTGACATCACAAGAGACTGTAGTCAGTCCTTTGGTGTGAATATTAACATTCCACCTTGACATCATAAGTGAATATTGTCTTTTAACTCTGACATCACAAGACACTGTAGTCAGTCCTTTGGTGTGAATATTATCATTCCACTGTTACATCACATAGCAAGTATGGTTATAATGCGTTATAGAGATAGGCGTCAAATAAAGTTACCGAATGTGCTTGTTGTAATGCTGTGCATGACACATTTAGCTTTATTTCTTCCATGGTAGACTTCACGACGGCAAATGCACAAAAGTTAGTGTTTAGAACAGGATGAGGATGAGGGAGCAGGTGAGGGAGCAGGTGAGGACCAGGAGTCCGATGCAGCAGCAGCAGAGAGTGACCTGAGAGGTTTGTTTTCAATAAAGACACACAGCAAGGGAAACATACGGGAGATAGTGTCGTATAGATTAATAATAACTTTTTACTTCTTTTCAAAAGTCACTATATTAAGGTTGTGGTTATGGGAAAATCATAGGCTAGATATTGTATGATGTCTTAATATGGATGCATTTGTAAAATGATTTGTGTGCTGTAAGGACATTCAAAGCTAGGAAGTTAATAAACTATTTAAAAAATGTTGTGAACAGACATTCCTGATCAGTCCTCTGATGCCAGTGAGGCTGAGTCATCTGCTGCTGCTGCTGCTGCTGCATCAACACCAGTGAGACCATTCACAGGTAAGCATGACAAAAGTTAGATTACATTTTTTACATGGTATGATTATTATGAATGCATGTATGATTTCACTATAACTAATTTATTTGTTGCCTTTTTGGAAAAAAAGAAAAGTAAAGAAAAAGCAGGATAATGTAATTGAATCACCCTATTTCCATTTTCATACAGCACCGAAGAGGACCAGGAGGAGGCCTGCTGAAACAGACAAGCAGGCTCAAATCGAGGTCCTGCTACTCGAGGCCTTGAAAAGGCACCCTGAAGCAGCTCCACCACCCCCATCGGAGGATGAGATGTTCCTGAAAAGCCTGCTTCCTTCGCTGCAGAGATTGTCGCCCCAGCAGAAGGATTATGTGAAGTTTCACATTCATAAATTAATATTTGAGTCCAGTTCAGTGTTTTTAAATTTGGAGCCAGTTGAGTAGGCTGCTGGGGCGACAATCTCTGCAGTGAAGGAACCAGGCTCTAAATCTTTTCTTTTTTTTTTCTCTCTCTCACATGCACACCCACAGACACATCATTTTAAAAATTAAAAAATGATTGAATTTAAAAGGACTGTTATTATCATTAGTCATTAGTCAGCATATCATGGTGATGTCTGCTTTTGTAATGTTATTGTATACTGTAGCAGGGATAAAAAATAAAAGCAGACACAAATGTTCTCTATGGTATGACTATGGATTGAAGACACAGACACAGGTATATATTTATTTTTGGTGTTAATATTAAAGAATATTTGCTCTATAGTAATGTGTGGGTGGCTCTTAAAAGAGCCGTTTTGGTGGTGCTCGTGCACTAAACGGTGTCTTGCCACGGGACAGCTCCCTCCGCCGAGAAGAAGGACGCGAAGGTCTCCCTCACCCTGATGGCCTCTCTTCCCGAGTTGTTCGCAGCGAGTCTTCCAAGACCTGGCAGTAGCTCCACTTTACCAGCCGGGATGCTCCTCACTGCAGCTGTCTGGGTAGTACTCCTCAGGAAGTTGTGCAGAACACACGTTGCCTTCACGCACCTCTCCGCAACCTCAGGTTGGACCTCGATGGCGCACTCCACAACCAGCCGAGCTCGAGACAGACGGTAATTGAATATCCGTCAGCAGTGACCACATCATCAACGACAGAGGAGACAGTGGAGACCCCGACTCTGAAGCTGTTGGCGATGGTCCGGAAAGAGTCACCAGTAGCTAAATATCTGCAGCACAGAAAATAATTAATTTAGCTGAGCTGTTAAAATATATAAGTGTGAAATTAACTTTTCAGTAATTAATTAAATAGATAGGTGACATGTGTGCTAGATACAGTGATGGGAGACGCTTTATGCACAGGTCCATTCCTGAATTTAAGCCAGCTCCTTTATAAATGAACAAACTGATTAATCCAGGTGTGTCTGACCAAATGGTCACACCTGGATCAATCAGTTTGTCCAGTAATGTAAACCAGGAAATAAAGGAGCTGGGTTAAGTTCAGGAAGTACTGGTTTCCACACATCAAAAACTGTCACTCACCGGAGACAGATGGACAGGCGCTCCGCAGCTGAAATGGAGTGCCACAGTTTGTGTCCTGCCGAGAGATACTGGCACCGATCCTACCAAGCAGGTCATCAAACTGGGCCCTGGTGAGCCTGAAATACCGCTAGAAGCGGCTGTCATCCAGGCGCAGCTCCTGGAGAAGGCGGTGAAATTCCCCCAGCTGTGTACGCCTCCGGATGATGTGACTGACCCAGACACGACGGCGTTTAGATTTCCGACGTATCTCGGACTTCCACAGCAAGTACAGCGACGCAATTGCAATGATATCAGTCATGGTTGATGACAGAAAGAAATGGAGGGAATAATTGCTTTACTTTATATATTGCGGTAGCCCCTCCCCTTCTATTTTGGGGCGAATATTCGCGAGTAAATTCAACGACATACGCGTCCAAATTTGCACGAGTAACGTGAGGCGAAAATTCACTTGGCGTCCGGTGTGAACACACCGTAAGTGAATAGTCTCATTCCACTGTGACATCATAAGTGGGAAATATTGTCTTTTAACTCTGACATCACAAGACACTGTAGTCAGTCCTTTGGTGTGAATATTAACATTCCACCTTGTCATCATAAGTAAATAGTCTCATTCCACTGTGACATAAGTGAATATTGTCTTTCATCTCTGACATCACAAGAGACTGTAGTCAGTCCTTTGGTGTGAATATTAACATTCCACCTTGACATCATAAGTGAATATTGTCTTTTAACTCTGACATCACAAGACACTGTAGTCAGTCCTTTGGTGTGAATATTATCATTCCACTGTTACATCACATAGCAAGTATGGTTATAATGCGTTATAGAGATAGGCGTCAAATAAAGTTACCGAATGTGCTTGTTGTAATGCTGTGCATGACACATTTAGCTTTATTTCTTCCATGGTAGACTTCACGACGGCAAATGCACAAAAGTTAGTGTTTAGAACAGGATGAGGATGAGGGAGCAGGTGAGGGAGCAGGTGAGGACCAGGAGTCCGATGCAGCAGCAGCAGAGAGTGACCTGAGAGGTTTGTTTTCAATAAAGACACACAGCAAGGGAAACATACGGGAGATAGTGTCGTATAGATTAATAATAACTTTTTACTTCTTTTCAAAAGTCACTACATTAAGGTTGTGGTTATGGGAAAATCATAGGCTAGATATTGTATGATGTCTTAATATGGATGCATTTGTAAAATGATTTGTGTGCTGTAAGGACATTCAAAGCTAGGAAGTTAATAAACTATTTAAAAAATGTTGTGAACAGACATTCCTGATCAGTCCTCTGATGCCAGTGAGGCTGAGTCATCTGCTGCTGCTGCTGCTGCTGCATCAACACCAGTGAGACCATTCACAGGTAAGCATGACAAAAGTTAGATTACATTTTTTACATGGTATGATTATTATGAATGCATGTATGATTTCACTATAACTAATTTATTTGTTGCCTTTTTGGAAAAAAAGAAAAGTAAAGAAAAAGCAGGATAATGTAATTGAATCACCCTATTTCCATTTTCATACAGCACCGAAGAGGACCAGGAGGAGGCCTGCTGAAACAGACAAGCAGGCTCAAATCGAGGTCCTGCTACTCGAGGCCTTGAAAAGGCACCCTGAAGCAGCTCCACCACCCCCATCGGAGGATGAGATGTTCCTGAAAAGCCTGCTTCCTTCGCTGCAGAGATTGTCGCCCCAGCAGAAGGATTATGTGAAGTTTCACATTCATAAATTAATATTTGAGTCCAGTTCAGTGTTTTTAAATTTGGAGCCAGTTGAGTAGGCTGCTGGGGCGACAATCTCTGCAGTGAAGGAACCAGGCTCTAAATCTTTTCTTTTTTTTTTCTCTCTCTCACATGCACACCCACAGACACATCATTTTAAAAATTAAAAAATGATTGAATTTAAAAGGACTGTTATTATCATTAGTCATTAGTCAGCATATCATGGTGATGTCTGCTTTTGTAATGTTATTGTATACTGTAGCAGGGATAAAAAATAAAAGCAGACACAAATGTTCTCTATGGTATGACTATGGATTGAAGACACAGACACAGGTATATATTTATTTTTGGTGTTAATATTAAAGAATATTTGCTCTATAGTAATGTGTGGGTGGCTCTTAAAAGAGCCGTTTTGGTGGTGCTCGTGCACTAAACGGTGTCTTGCCACGGGACAGCTCCCTCCGCCGAGAAGAAGGACGCGAAGGTCTCCCTCACCCTGATGGCCTCTCTTCCCGAGTTGTTCGCAGCGAGTCTTCCAAGACCTGGCAGTAGCTCCACTTTACCAGCCGGGATGCTCCTCACTGCAGCTGTCTGGGTAGTACTCCTCAGGAAGTTGTGCAGAACACACGTTGCCTTCACGCACCTCTCCGCAACCTCAGGTTGGACCTCGATGGCGCACTCCACAACCAGCCGAGCTCGAGACAGACGGTAATTGAATATCCGTCAGCAGTGACCACATCATCAACGACAGAGGAGACAGTGGAGACCCCGACTCTGAAGCTGTTGGCGATGGTCCGGAAAGAGTCACCAGTAGCTAAATATCTGCAGCACAGAAAATAATTAATTTAGCTGAGCTGTTAAAATATATAAGTGTGAAATTAACTTTTCAGTAATTAATTAAATAGATAGGTGACATGTGTGCTAGATACAGTGATGGGAGACGCTTTATGCACAGGTCCATTCCTGAATTTAAGCCAGCTCCTTTATAAATGAACAAACTGATTAATCCAGGTGTGTCTGACCAAATGGTCACACCTGGATCAATCAGTTTGTCCAGTAATGTAAACCAGGAAATAAAGGAGCTGGGTTAAGTTCAGGAAGTACTGGTTTCCACACATCAAAAACTGTCACTCACCGGAGACAGATGGACAGGCGCTCCGCAGCTGAAATGGAGTGCCACAGTTTGTGTCCTGCCGAGAGATACTGGCACCGATCCTACCAAGCAGGTCATCAAACTGGGCCCTGGTGAGCCTGAAATACCGCTAGAAGCGGCTGTCATCCAGGCGCAGCTCCTGGAGAAGGCGGTGAAATTCCCCCAGCTGTGTACGCCTCCGGATGATGTGACTGACCCAGACACGACGGCGTTTAGATTTCCGACGTATCTCGGACTTCCACAGCAAGTACAGCGACGCAATTGCAATGATATCAGTCATGGTTGATGACAGAAAGAAATGGAGGGAATAATTGCTTTACTTTATATATTGCGGTAGCCCCTCCCCTTCTATTTTGGGGCGAATATTCGCGAGTAAATTCAACGACATACGCGTCCAAATTTGCACGAGTAACGTGAGGCGAAAATTCACTTGGCGTCCGGTGTGAACACACCGTAAGTGAATAGTCTCATTCCACTGTGACATCATAAGTGGGAAATATTGTCTTTTAACTCTGACATCACAAGACACTGTAGTCAGTCCTTTGGTGTGAATATTAACATTCCACCTTGTCATCATAAGTAAATAGTCTCATTCCACTGTGACATAAGTGAATATTGTCTTTCATCTCTGACATCACAAGAGACTGTAGTCAGTCCTTTGGTGTGAATATTAACATTCCACCTTGACATCATAAGTGAATATTGTCTTTTAACTCTGACATCACAAGACACTGTAGTCAGTCCTTTGGTGTGAATATTATCATTCCACTGTTACATCACATAGCAAGTATGGTTATAATGCGTTATAGAGATAGGCGTCAAATAAAGTTACCGAATGTGCTTGTTGTAATGCTGTGCATGACACATTTAGCTTTATTTCTTCCATGGTAGACTTCACGACGGCAAATGCACAAAAGTTAGTGTTTAGAACAGGATGAGGATGAGGGAGCAGGTGAGGGAGCAGGTGAGGACCAGGAGTCCGATGCAGCAGCAGCAGAGAGTGACCTGAGAGGTTTGTTTTCAATAAAGACACACAGCAAGGGAAACATACGGGAGATAGTGTCGTATAGATTAATAATAACTTTTTACTTCTTTTCAAAAGTCACTACATTAAGGTTGTGGTTATGGGAAAATCATAGGCTAGATATTGTATGATGTCTTAATATGGATGCATTTGTAAAATGATTTGTGTGCTGTAAGGACATTCAAAGCTAGGAAGTTAATAAACTATTTAAAAAATGTTGTGAACAGACATTCCTGATCAGTCCTCTGATGCCAGTGAGGCTGAGTCATCTGCTGCTGCTGCTGCTGCTGCATCAACACCAGTGAGACCATTCACAGGTAAGCATGACAAAAGTTAGATTACATTTTTTACATGGTATGATTATTATGAATGCATGTATGATTTCACTATAACTAATTTATTTGTTGCCTTTTTGGAAAAAAAGAAAAGTAAAGAAAAAGCAGGATAATGTAATTGAATCACCCTATTTCCATTTTCATACAGCACCGAAGAGGACCAGGAGGAGGCCTGCTGAAACAGACAAGCAGGCTCAAATCGAGGTCCTGCTACTCGAGGCCTTGAAAAGGCACCCTGAAGCAGCTCCACCACCCCCATCGGAGGATGAGATGTTCCTGAAAAGCCTGCTTCCTTCGCTGCAGAGATTGTCGCCCCAGCAGAAGGATTATGTGAAGTTTCACATTCATAAATTAATATTTGAGTCCAGTTCAGTGTTTTTAAATTTGGAGCCAGTTGAGTAGGCTGCTGGGGCGACAATCTCTGCAGTGAAGGAACCAGGCTCTAAATCTTTTCTTTTTTTTTTCTCTCTCTCACATGCACACCCACAGACACATCATTTTAAAAATTAAAAAATGATTGAATTTAAAAGGACTGTTATTATCATTAGTCATTAGTCAGCATATCATGGTGATGTCTGCTTTTGTAATGTTATTGTATACTGTAGCAGGGATAAAAAATAAAAGCAGACACAAATGTTCTCTATGGTATGACTATGGATTGAAGACACAGACACAGGTATATATTTATTTTTGGTGTTAATATTAAAGAATATTTGCTCTATAGTAATGTGTGGGTGGCTCTTAAAAGAGCCGTTTTGGTGGTGCTCGTGCACTAAACGGTGTCTTGCCACGGGACAGCTCCCTCCGCCGAGAAGAAGGACGCGAAGGTCTCCCTCACCCTGATGGCCTCTCTTCCCGAGTTGTTCGCAGCGAGTCTTCCAAGACCTGGCAGTAGCTCCACTTTACCAGCCGGGATGCTCCTCACTGCAGCTGTCTGGGTAGTACTCCTCAGGAAGTTGTGCAGAACACACGTTGCCTTCACGCACCTCTCCGCAACCTCAGGTTGGACCTCGATGGCGCACTCCACAACCAGCCGAGCTCGAGACAGACGGTAATTGAATATCCGTCAGCAGTGACCACATCATCAACGACAGAGGAGACAGTGGAGACCCCGACTCTGAAGCTGTTGGCGATGGTCCGGAAAGAGTCACCAGTAGCTAAATATCTGCAGCACAGAAAATAATTAATTTAGCTGAGCTGTTAAAATATATAAGTGTGAAATTAACTTTTCAGTAATTAATTAAATAGATAGGTGACATGTGTGCTAGATACAGTGATGGGAGACGCTTTATGCACAGGTCCATTCCTGAATTTAAGCCAGCTCCTTTATAAATGAACAAACTGATTAATCCAGGTGTGTCTGACCAAATGGTCACACCTGGATCAATCAGTTTGTCCAGTAATGTAAACCAGGAAATAAAGGAGCTGGGTTAAGTTCAGGAAGTACTGGTTTCCACACATCAAAAACTGTCACTCACCGGAGACAGATGGACAGGCGCTCCGCAGCTGAAATGGAGTGCCACAGTTTGTGTCCTGCCGAGAGATACTGGCACCGATCCTACCAAGCAGGTCATCAAACTGGGCCCTGGTGAGCCTGAAATACCGCTAGAAGCGGCTGTCATCCAGGCGCAGCTCCTGGAGAAGGCGGTGAAATTCCCCCAGCTGTGTACGCCTCCGGATGATGTGACTGACCCAGACACGACGGCGTTTAGATTTCCGACGTATCTCGGACTTCCACAGCAAGTACAGCGACGCAATTGCAATGATATCAGTCATGGTTGATGACAGAAAGAAATGGAGGGAATAATTGCTTTACTTTATATATTGCGGTAGCCCCTCCCCTTCTATTTTGGGGCGAATATTCGCGAGTAAATTCAACGACATACGCGTCCAAATTTGCACGAGTAACGTGAGGCGAAAATTCACTTGGCGTCCGGTGTGAACACACCGTAAGTGAATAGTCTCATTCCACTGTGACATCATAAGTGGGAAATATTGTCTTTTAACTCTGACATCACAAGACACTGTAGTCAGTCCTTTGGTGTGAATATTAACATTCCACCTTGTCATCATAAGTAAATAGTCTCATTCCACTGTGACATAAGTGAATATTGTCTTTCATCTCTGACATCACAAGAGACTGTAGTCAGTCCTTTGGTGTGAATATTAACATTCCACCTTGACATCATAAGTGAATATTGTCTTTTAACTCTGACATCACAAGACACTGTAGTCAGTCCTTTGGTGTGAATATTATCATTCCACTGTTACATCACATAGCAAGTATGGTTATAATGCGTTATAGAGATAGGCGTCAAATAAAGTTACCGAATGTGCTTGTTGTAATGCTGTGCATGACACATTTAGCTTTATTTCTTCCATGGTAGACTTCACGACGGCAAATGCACAAAAGTTAGTGTTTAGAACAGACACAAAAAAGTGATGAGGGGATCACCCAGAGTATTACTTGAGTAATCCTCAGCCACAGAGGAGCAAGCACCACTGTACCATACATTGTTTTTGACAGAGCACACTGGAAATTACTGGAATATAAAAACTGGTATAACACTAATCACCACTGAGACATAATTGTCAGTGTTTGTTAGTGTTAGGTCTATCTCTCTATAAAGTTAGTGGGAGCTGTTAACTTTCATAGGAAGTTAAAGTTAGTGTCCTGCAGCTCTGCAGCTTATGCTTACATATGGGTGCTATAAATGTGTGACAGAGACTCTTGAACTCAGTATTTTTAGGTCCTTGGTTACAATCACGGGTGAAAGTAGATTTCCATTTTTACAACAATCACAGCCTTCTTTGCTTATATTATTCACTTCTCTCCTTGCATTCGTGCATCCCAGACAAAAAGCTTTGATGTTGTAATACTTTACTGCCTGTATGGAGTAGAAAGATAAGAGAAACACTGTGCATAGCAGTGTTTTGTTTAAATGGTTGATTATTAATGGTTGTCTGCGGGAATGTTGATAAAAAGAATTTTAAATCCTCAATGCTAATTTTAATTTAACAGCTGAACAGATAACAAATCCCAAATTCTTAATATTTTCTGACACATGTGTCATAAATGGAAGAAGAGATGATTATGAGTAAAAGGGGCTGAACAATCAAATGCACTTTTCACAGGCACTTTGTCAGCTCATACTGTAACCTGAGCTGCTGTCTACTTTGTTGGAAAAATAAAAAAAAATTATATCATGAAACATCATGACTTATTCTGCTGCACATTTTACTCCTGAGATTTTGCAACAAACATCTGCCTGCCAAACCCCACAACATCAGTCACCTGCAACATCTCAGTTTTCACACTGACTTTTAAAACTTAAATAGTGTCAGTAGAATTTCCAAAATGTTCTGTTTTCAGAGCTCTAAATGGAAGAAAAATTAGTAACAATTAGGAGGAAACAAACAAGAGATTAGTTCTAACCAAAAAATAATGTAGTCATGTGGATGTAGCATGACTTCCCTGTCCTGTTCTGACAGATGTCAGTTAGGGTCACCACTTTGAGGTGTCCTGTGGAAACTCTTTACTGTAAATGTGTTATGAGTACTTGCAGTTTCCAATTGATGAAGAGGTTTTCTATAGTTGTTTGTAGTTAGTGTATTTGCATGTGTTCTCCTCAGCTGCGGTGTGTTGAGCCCTCAGGGCCACTGTATCAAACAGACTTGGGAGCAAATGAAAAATAAAAACATAATTCAACAGTAAGTCGGTTTCCTTTCAATAAGTCTCTGTTGCAAGATGTCGACAGACAAAAGAACACTGACAACAGCCTCAACACTGATGCAGCTGTCAGGGGGAAAAAATTAAGATGAGGAGGGCTCCTACACAGGTAGACTCCTGCTGAGAAGCTGTCTCTCTGCAATTATGAAGGTTACTTGTATAAAAAAAACTGCCGGAGGAAGTGAGGTCTCTGAACACACTTTGCTCTGTCACAAGTTCACCGACCTACTCACGATCTTTTACGAATAAATTAGACAAGAAAAAGAAGAGAATCCGTATCAGCCCTTACACTGATATGTCATCATGAAACTAGGCCTACTGTTTGACAGTATGTGAACATGATCATACCCCATTTCTTATTAAAATTTTGTGTTGATCCATAAGAAGATGACACTTGTGGTCTTAAGAACAAAAACACATTTCAGTGGGGCGGTGTTTAGCTCACTTGGTAGAGCTGCCGCCCCATGTTGAGGCTACAGTCCTCATTGCAGGCGACCCCGGTTCCAATCCCGCATCGGGATGTCATTCCCCCTCTCTGCCTCCCCATTTCCTGTCTCTCTCTCAACTGTGCTATCAAGCAAGGCAATAAAAGCCCCAAAAATATACTTAAAAAAACAACAACAACAACAAAAAACATCTCAGTGTAGTTTTACATCCTCTCTCTCAGGCTTCTTTCTGGAGTTCAACAGGCCAGTGTCAGCCAATCAGAAAAGAGGAGTCTTTGGGCTTCGCTTCTGATTGGCTGACTGTTTTCTGAGCAAACCAATAAAAATATATCAGATTTCTGATAAAAATAAATCCTGGAAGGTTAAGATGGTGGGTCCAGTTGGGCAGGACATGGGGCATGATTTTTTTTTTTTTTTTTTCAAAGCTTTATTTCAAGTTGTAACAACAACAACAACATTTCAGCCTTTCCAGCCCACATTCGCTACAACAGCAACAATAAATTTACAATTATGACAGCATAACAAAGGTTAAGTGAAATAAATTAAAATAAAAACCAAAAAAAAAAAAAAACAGTCAAATTAACAATAAAGGAAAACAATGACAGACCTTGTATCCCATGCAAACCACAATCATGGCCATTGTGACAAGATCATTCACAAAACATCTCTGAATGTATGGTCGTTATTGCTATACATTTCCGGTTTGTAACTAAATTTAGAGACTTAAAATAATAATCAACTTCAATCAAAAACAACTTAAATGAAGGTGAAGAATTTTGAAATTTACATTTATGAATATGGAACTTCCCCAATGAAATATAAAGGTTTACTATAGTACATAGTTTTTTTTCTTTGAAATCAAAATAAGTGATAACGTTCTTCCCCTCAATGTTGATTTTGTGTTTTGTTTTACACAATATATAATTCTCAAGTTCTTTCCAAAATGTACTACTATATGAACAACCATAAAACAGATGGGTTACATTTTCAAGTTCAATCTTACAAAAGGTACATTTGTTATCGATGTCAAGGAATCTTGAAATATACATTTTAGATGGGTATATGTTATGCAGTATTTTTAAATGTAATTCTCTAATTTTATTTGTGACACAAAATTTAAAAGCAACAAGCCATGCCTTGTGCCAATTAATATCCATAAAAATAGCATTCCAAAAGAATTTCCCTCTAGGTGTTATTTTCTTATAGACATGGGGCATGATTGACAGCAGTGACTGCTCTGTTGTGACATCACAATGTTACAGAAGTCCTTATACTGTAGCTCATTTTCAGCATTTTTTCAGAACACAGGCTGTGTACATTTCTCTGTGGACTGAGGTGTTGATCATTTCATAATATTTATATAAAACCTTCTTTGTAATCACAAAAAAATGCACACCCACCTTTACACAATATAGAACTTTTTTTTTCAAGAATATGCTGCACCCCATGTTTGAAGCTGCTGGAGTATGTGATTGTAAAATCCATCTTATGTAGCTGTTTCCATGAATCTCAATAACCTGAGATGCTCTTGAGGTGATTTCAGAAAGTGAACTGCTGCAGTAATGGAGCTGTGCTGTATTCAGCAGGTGTAGTTTGATTGAGCAGGTAAATATCACAGATTGTAGCTAAAACTGAGGAAGTGAGATTAATACAGCATGTCCCACGCTAGATAAACAGACTGTGAAGCTGATGTTGCTCCCATGCTGGTGAAGGGGTGAATAATTCAGGGAACTTAAATACTAGTAAATCAGCTGCTGTGTCCTCCTCCTCTGGGCGATATCTGTCGTCGTTGCCATGGTCACAGGGCGAGCTGAAAAAGTTGAACCATCACAGACTCTGAATGCAGCAGCAAACAGCTGTGAGTATTCACAAGAGCAGCGGCGGTGAGAAAAGAAAACAGCTGCTGCCGTGTTTATAGTGAAAACAATGGAGCCAGCCAGAGGAACCACTCACTGTCTGAAAGCTATTTAACAAATAATTATACATCAACCAGCTATATTCACATTTACATTTTGCAGTCACTTTTTTCTGATTTACAAGCGAGGGACATGACTAAAGCTTCAGTGCAGCAGGAGACCTTGGTGTGAGGACAAAGCGCCACATCTATTCAATAAGTGATGGAAAACAGGTTTAAAGTGAGAGCTGGTTAAATCATATGAGGGTGTTACTCCACACAAAAAGACCCAGGGTTTGAACCCAGAACCTCTTTGCTCTGGGGTTTAGAAGAAAGGTGAAATAGTAGAGACAAACAATGCCACTCTCCGCATGATGAAGCATGCTTTAGTCCTGCTTGTGTTGTTTTGTAATGCTGTCTTGTGATCTTTATTGTTGAAATACCCAGCAACAGACTGGGAAAGAACATCTATGTGCTGTGAAATAAAGAGTGTATTCAGACCTGGCAAGTTTGGAGCAGATGTTCTGAAACAGGAAGTGTTTCACCTCAAAGATCGGTTAGTTTGGCAATGTGACCACAGTAATCGCACTCGGATGAGGAATAACACAAGCAGGCCGAGATCGCTTAGACGCTTGGTCTCGGCCTATTTCCATTCAAGCCCTGGAGTGGTTCGTTTACAGTGAGGATGTAATCGACGTAGCAACCGACACAACACGCATTGTGCTGTTTAAGTCCCATGGTTCTCACCAACCAGACGTGCTGGTTCAGTCCAGGTTTGGGCTGAAACTATACGTAAAAGACTTGGATTGGGTCAGGTCCAGGCTTCAACCGCGGTTCGGACAGGGTCAGATTTTAATTTTCAGGCCTGTTCAGACCTCTATTCCATGGTTTGTGTTTTTGCCAGATAACCTCCTCCTCCTTCCAGGTAAGATTTCTGACCAATAAGAGAACAGTTGGTTTGCACATGGCATTTGTTTACAACTTTGGACCACTTGGAACTGTTACCGTGTGAACACAAACGACCCAAAAGAAAAAGTAACAACTGTATGGGTTTAGCCCCTGAATCTGAACAAAGCAAATGAGCCACAGCTCAATACACCCGAAGTCATTGGGTGACCCCAACTCCTGCTGCATGGACCTGGATTTATTAGACAGACAGGCAGTCAGAACATTGTATCAGAGGAAGCAGTTAGAACACTGAAAGCCTCCAATTTGTTCTTTTTCAAAGTGGGTTTGTTTTTGACCCCATGGATGGACTGGGAATCATCCTGCCTGCTTGATCGAGGCAAACAAACAACATGCCATGCTCAGGTCCCGGCCTACTCAAATAGAAAGGAGAGGAACAGAAATGCAGCTTTCTCCAGCTGTGGGTTGGGAACAATGGACAGGGCATAAGCAACACATAGGCCTTGTCCACACGAGCCCGGGTATTTTTGAAACCGTGAACATATGTTCCCGGTTGTATGTCCTGTCCACACGCAACCGTGCTTTTGGAACCCTGAAACCGTGGTTTTTTGAAACCGGAGTCCAGGGTGGGGTTTTCAGCCGGGGTTGGTTTCACCGGGTGCGTGTGGACACTGCAACCGTGATTGTTTTTCTCGTTTACGTCATAGGATGTCCGGATGGAAATTAGCATCGATGCTATAATCCGGCACATTTACATGTTTCTTATATGTACATTGATGTGCGCTGTCCCAGTCAAATAAACAAATAAAGTAAAGTATAGCTGCACACGTGCTGATGTAAACACTGCCAGCCCGCAGAGGTTGTTTGCAGCGGCAGGAGTTGACGTGAGCTCGCAAAAATGGAGGTGACAAAGTGGATTTTTATCACTTTTTTTTTTTTTACATCATCTAAATGCTATTTGTATAGTTTTTCGATGAGAAAAATATAACGAAACGGTCGTCAGGGCGATCCTCTTGTCAGCTCCAAACTCACCCTCAATCACAGACCACAGCTGGTTTTCCACACAGCATCATTTACAGTAACAAGTGACGCTACAGATCAGCGGGGGCCGCTGCCGGTGTGTTTTTAAAATTACAGAACTACTACAGTAGCGCCGCAGTTTCTTATTCCCCACCTTGTTTGATTGAGAGTTTTTCGGGATGATTTTCATGAATGAACAGACAATAGCCTATGTCACTGTCAGACCGGGTACGACGGGAGGGGGGGTGGGGGGGGGTCGCATCATGCAGTGATAAAAAGAGCCTATGCGGAGATGAGGAACGAGGAGACGTCCGCGGTCGATATAAAGTGGATATGTTTCATTCATCCATGTTTTGACAGACAACACAACAGCCAGTGATAATGAGTTGCGTCGCACCGACAGCTCAGCCAGCCAGGTGATGCACACAGCACAACAACACAGCGCAGCAACATGTGCAGGCTGCTGCAGCAGCACGCCGCCGAAAATAAAATAAATAGGCTACACGTAGTTTTGAAATTGTTTTTGCGCATGTTTCATCCATAAAATGACCAAAAATGAACACTATAAGCGGATTTCTTGATGACGAATTATTTAAACAGCATTTGTATAGAAATGATTCCGTCCCAAGCCTTTTGATCCATAAGCGGTTTCCACTGTATTTTGATTGGTTAAAACAGCCTTCCACACGTGCATTGCGTCACTTGGTAGCGGATTTCACGGTTGCGTGTGTACGGAGTGTTTTTATTACACCACTCGTGTGGACACGGAGCAAAACTCCGGTTTCAAAAATACCCGGGCTCGTGTGGACTAGGCCATAGAATCTAACAGAGGTCGGTCCTAAACTGTTAAAAACATAACTCACTCTGAAACTATAGCCCCGTATTAGCCAGGTTCAAGTTTTATGAGAAAATGCAGTGGTGAGATCATGTCAGTGTTTAGTCACAGAGCTCAATCAACTTCTTATGCAAATAGTCATGAAATGTGAGGGACCATGTTGTATTAACCAGCAACTCTCCTAAAGTCGGAGAAAAGCTGCTTAGCCATGGACCAGAGCTAATGCTGGAAAAGGAGGTTGATACAGCCAGGTCTGATTTCTTCCTGCACACACAGACTCTCATTTTCTGATTACTTATAATCACCATTTGTCCTATGTAATACAATATTTAGCCTATCATAAATATCAGTGGCATGGAGTCGCTTACTGTACACAAGGGCTCATTTTTTTGGTGCCACATGCTTCTAACATTCTAAACTAACCTCAAACATAATCTTTGACATTTACAGGACTGAAAACACTGACTTTCAACACCATAGTTGGCAAATAATTTGTATATTTTCTAAGGCTTTTGGCATCAAGACGCATCATGGACACATCATAATTGTCAAATTTGGCCATATGTGTAACTGAAATGAGCTTTTCAGACATAAGCTCACAGCCAATCGACTGAAATCAGACCTCCTCTGTGACATGCAGCCGTTTTATAACAAGACAGAGGTGGGGATGATTCTCTGCATGATGAATTACCTTGCTAGATTTGCCCCATATCTGGCAGACACCTTCTACAACGAGTCAGAGTTCAAACATGGGACAAAACACGGAAGGAGGAATTACAGCAGGTAAAGAGACTAACACAACTAAACCAGGTAGTGCTTATCTACTTTGACCCTAAAACACAGAAGTGACACTACAAGTGGAGGCATTGAAAAATGTCTTGGGGACAATGATCACATAGGAAGGCAGCCTGCTTTATGCAGCTCATATGAACACAACTGCTGTGTTTAGAAAAGAGACCAGAAGAGCCAAGTTCACTTTCATTTTGTCATTTTATCACTTTAACATTTTCATCCTATGGCAGCCTCTCAAAGCCAAAACACCCATGCCATATTAAATGTGCACAAACTGTGAAGTATAAGCTAACTAACTTAAAGGGATAGTTCAACATTTTGACAAATTGGCCCATTGCCATAATCCCTATAGTTTTAGGAGTAGGTTTGTTACCTTTAATTGTCGGTGCAAGCTATTTTTAGAACGGCCGAGCAGCGAGCTGCTTAGAGCTATGCTACAGAGGCTAATGGGATTTCTTGGTTTCCCTCATCAAACTCATCAAATACACAATCCAACAACTCCAAAACGCTCTGGTGGACAAGTTGTGACCTGCACATTCACCACGCTATGAGATAATAACAGAACGTTACGAGACAGAGTTGTTTTCGAGGCAAATGCAGAGACTGCTTGCCGAAAAACTGCCCCTGACAGGAACGCACATCAGCGGTTTTGCATGAATTTACCTCTAAAACAACTCTGTCTCGTAACGTTCTGTTATTATCTCATAGCGTGGTGAATGTGCAGGTCACAACTTGTCCACCAGAGCGTTTTGGAGTTGTTGGATTGTGTACTTGATGAGTTTGATGAGGGAAACCAAGAAATCCCATTAGCCTCCATAGCCTAGCTCTGAGCAGCTCGCAGCTCTGCTCCGCCATTCTAAAAATAGCTTGCACCGACAATTAAAGGTAACAAAACTACTGTTATGACTATAGCGATTATGGCAATGGCCCAATTTTCCAAAATGTTGAACTATCCCTTCAAGGCTTAAACACAAACACAACAAGCTCCTCAACAACGCAGAGAAGAGCTCTTGCCGAGTCAAGAAAGACTTGTATGCTGTCCTTTACAGGTTTAAGAGATTTCATAATACATACAGTATATGGGCAACACATCGATGTGGAACCGCACCACATGCCACGATAGACTTCACTCCTCAAGCCACCAGCCCCCACACCACCACAACGTCAGTGTGTGCTGCTCAGGCTCCAGAGATACGGCATAACTCTCAAGGAGACACAGAGATCCCAGTGGCTGACACATTGTCAAGAAAATCCATGGATGACGAGAATAGCTCACTAGCTGAGGCCATGGAGACCCAAGTACACAATATCACCAGGACAGCACTGGTGAGTGCAGACAGGCCAGATGACATCAAGACACACAGCTCAGCCTCATTCAAGAGACAAGCTTGACTGAATGACATACTTCATTTATATTATGTTTATATAAATCACACAAGAGAAAACATCACAAGAGTTTATTATTATGTGTGATCCCATACCATGTCCAAGCTGTCCAATCTGTTACAGTCCCAGGGCACCACAGGTAATATCACATAATTCATTTTCAACTCTTAATTAGAAATCCTCAAGCAAGTGAAAACAAAAAGTAAGCAAACTGGAGCAAGCTCCACCCACCACACATTGACTCTTCGTGTCCTGCGCAGGAGGCCGGTGGTTGGAGTGGCTCATCCACCCGCCTCCAAACCAGTGATGACAGCTAAAATGAACAGAGCAGCTCTGCCCTGTTATTATGTTGACAACCTCTGGAACCTTGGCTTAATGAGAAATTCAAAACCTGTGTTTATGATGCAGTAATCATATAACAGGCTAATGCTGAATAATGGGCCGTGTTTTACAAGGCAGACAGGGTTATTAAAGAATGACTGGATAACACAGTGTGTGTATGTATCATGTCAGAGGGAAATCCCACAAACTACATTTATTTTAGTATCATTACATAAAAATATGAACTGTTGATTTTTTTGATATTTGATGATGAGAACAGCAGAGACTGCAGGTGCCCACATAGCAAAAGGAGTCCGCCGCGGACCCGCCGCGGATGTAGCGCGGCTTCCGGAACGGACCCGCGAAACGGACCCGTATCGGAGTCCACTTGCACTCCGTGACGGATCCGCTACGAAGGCGGATCGCGGACCCGTCCTGGATCCGCGCTGCATCCGGTCCGCATCCGCGATTTAAATCATACCTCCGTGGCGGGTCCGTGCGGGGCCCGCAAATCCGCCGCGGATCCGCAACGGACTCATAATAACCCTCTGGCCCGGATCCGTTTGGGACCCGCAACGGATTTATAAAATACCTCTGGCCCGGGTCCGTTCGGGACCCGCAAATCCGCCGCGGATCCGCAACGGACGCAAAAAAAACCTCTGGCCCGGGTCCGTTTTGGACCCGTTCATCATTTTCAAAATCTCCATAAAATAGCTTAAACTAAAACTATAACTATGCCTAGCCTAGACTTCTACACCAAGCTTAAATCTGCATTGCCTTGCATTTTTAACCCAACACTATTGTCAATATACAGAAAAGGTTCAAGTCAAGACATCAATTTACTGTACAAAATGAGGCTACAACTTCAATGAAATGTGAAGCTAAAATATCAGAAAATGAATAACTGGTGAACGACAAGAAGTTCAATACAAATATTGTTTATTCTTTTGAAGTACATGCTACTGGGGTTCTCGCGTGGATGGAGGCGGGACACGTCTCCTCGCTGCACAATCTGCCGCAAGGTGGATGGCGTGTTTGGTCACCTCGTCATCTGTGGCTGACCTGTCACTATATTTTTTCTTACAGCACCTGTAATCAAACAGACAGATATATAGGGAGTCAAGGTCATACCATGTTTAATTTCGAGCAAAAAGAAAAAAAGACATCAAACGTTAAAAAAAAAACAAAAAAAAACAGCTGATCGCTTATGTGACAGGGTGAGGGTAAATAAACACAGCTGATGTGAGCACAGACCTGTCAAAATGCCCTGTCCTGCGTCAGGTGTGCTGCACAGCGTCAGGTGTAGCATATGAACGCAGCTAAAAGCGACCGGTGCCTCTCACGGTGACCAAGCTCAGATAAATACATTGGATCAGATGTAGTTTATCACGTGTCCTCCCGCATAAAGCCGCAATATACCGGAGCTCCTAAAAAAAACAAAAAAAAAAACCGCTACGTGCGGCGGAGCTGAAAACAGCTGAGTTCTCCTCTACTACAGCTGAACAACTGACATGTGGTCAAGACGTACAGAGACCCGTCACAGTGTCACCTAAACTTCAACCTCAGACTGTCTGCTTCTCAGATGATCACACAGGGAGAGCATGAATGTGTGATGAGTTGTGTTACAGAGTCCTGTATCAATGTTTAGGCTTATTCGTCAGTGCTTTATGTTGTCATGATAATTAATAGGCCTATATGCTGAGAAATAAGATTGTAAATAAAACAAATCCTACAGGGAAGACCAATTTATGTTTAACGAATCAAATATTGTTTTGGTCATAGTAACTGATAATAAATAGGCTATGTTTAATTCTCTCTCTCACACTTTGAGAGTTTGCGGTGCTGACGAATGTAGTCCGGTTAGTTGGCTGGGGTCACAAAAATAAAGCGTTTTACTTCTCAAAACAATATGCGTTCAAAAGAGTGATACATTTGCATCACAAAACCGTTGTCCACAAAAAAGTCTGACCTCACAATCGCTTGCTGCTATTTTCTCTCCCTCCGTATCACTGCGCGCTGCCGCCTGTAGACGGCTGTGCGCATTTCCATCAGCTGTTTCATGGAGTTTATTGCTCAGATAGTTCACGTAAACATATCTGATTATGACACAAGTGATGAAGCCATCCCTTGTTTTAGCACAGAGCCAAGGGGAGACCTTTATGAACCTAATGTGATGCTGAACCTCATCAGATGGAGTTAGAACGGGCAGACACAGAGAGGAGGGACAGGGAAGCAACAAGCTGAAGTTAGACCACAGCTGCAGCTGTGACAGACAGGGTGACCGGGTGATGATCAGTAATGCAGCGCAGTCTGTGATGGAAGATCAGCCCGACAAATGTACACACACTATCAGGACGATTATTTTTTCTTGCCGTTATCAAATAGCGAGCCTACACACCAGCCACGTCCACTCTGTTAGCTGGCTCAGCTGACCGGTGGTCAGATGGTGGTTAGATCTTCACATGTTGAACAAAGTGCATCCAAACGCCAGGTTAAAGAAAGAGCGAGGATCCTCTGACAGCTGCAGGTGAGCTACACGTCAGCTGGCTGCAGAGGAGTGCTGTTCTTTTTTTTTTTTTCCAGCAGCACCATCCTTGGAGGTGATGCACGCTGTCTGTCTGTATATTTGTTGGTCTGATCTTCCACCATGGACTGCGCTGCAACGATCACTCTTCTCTGCTCTAACCTCTTTCCTACAGTCTATGGAACTCCATCTGATGAGGTTCAGCATCACATCAGGTTCATAAAGCTCTCCCTTTAGCTCTGTGCTAAAACAAGTAGATAGATATCAAAAGACCCGAACTATCCCTTTAATGAAAAATAAACACACACTTTGATATTAAGATCACTACCATATTATCCTACAACTTAGCTGACTGTAAAGTAATTACAATGAGTAGATGTTTTAAAGTTTATATAAAATACGAAAGATAACATCTCAACATACTAAACCTAAGTAATACTTACCACATACTCTCTCAATAGATTCTCCGGGTCCTCATTCAGGTAAACGCAGAGGGTCTTTAGGACGCATTCTCTTCCCAGATCCACGTCGTCATCCTACGGCAGAAAAGCAGAGGCACAAGTTATGTTGTTTGAGTTCATGTCTGTGAAAATTCTCATTTGTCCTGGTAAAAGGCATTTTTGTCTTGAAGACAATCAGTTGTTACACCCCCAACCCAGAGAATATATTTACTTCATCCATTGGTGCAATGATGCCCCCTATTTCTTTTTCATTACTGAGTAATTGTTTAAAAATAATGTACATAAATGAAAAAAAACAATAAACTCAGAAAACAACAAATGATTTAGTACTAATACTCACCACTACTGCAGAGCCTTTGACACAGCACCCTGAGACATGTCAAATATTGCACAGCAACTGAACACCCTTTACACTGCCACATTCACTAGAGAAAGAAAGACAAATGGAAATTGGTTTAGTTTGTGGTGCCATATTATTTTGTGTTGTAATGAAGACTGATTATTAGACATATCTCTCCAAAATAGTTTCAACAAAAAAAATGAACATTAGAATCTTAAAGGCAATAGGACTTGCAGTAATAATCTTTACTCACAATATTAAAAAAGGAATAATATCATAAAAGAAGGTCAGACAACAAATGTAGCCTACAGGGACATCGATCTGCATCACCTGTTACAACAGAGCTGCGCAAAAGAGAAAAAGTGATCGCCCCCGAGAGCATTGTAATCATATCGGTTAACAAGCGTTGGTTATCATCAGTCAGGAAAAAAATTCAAAATGTGCATCCCTAAAACCAACAAAAGCAATTGAATAGTAGGCTAATACTCACCACTACACAGCAGCACCCAGAGACATGTCAAATATTGGCCTAGCTGGAGGATTATCTACACAGTAAAAATAGAAAAAATGTTGAAAAAAAGTCAAGTATGTGGGTGTGTAGACAACATAAACTCAAGGCAGGACATTAGAAGACACAAAATAGCTAACTTTAGTTGACTTAAGCTTAGCAAAAATGACAGCCCTCATTATTTAAAAAAAAAAGTAAAAAAAAAAAAAAAAAAAGAAAAGCTGTGTGCCCGCCCCTCCTCCCCAGCGAATTAAACATAGCCTATTTATGACCAAAACAATATCTGATTATATTTGATTCATTAAACACAAATTATTGGTCTTTCCTGCTTGATTTACAATCTTGTTTCTCAGCATATATTAATCATCATAAAGCACTGACAAGCTTAAACATTAATATTGCCAGTGTGCATGGCATGTGTGAGTGTGTTTGTACTACTGCTGTAACTTGTGAATTTCCCCGTCGTGGGATAAAGGCAGAGGGAGTGCTGTTGTAGCCTACTGTATATCAGCACGGGTGTGCGGCCTCGTACCTATGACCTTCTCACACCCGTGCTGATATACAGTACAACAGCGCCGTTAGCCGCTCGGCTAGCGAAAAGTCACGGAGAATTAAGACATGAGGAGCAAAGAGAGGCTTAAAAAAGTCATTCTAAACTCCGTACCGTTGGAGTTGGTTGCCTTCTTCATAAACATTACGGTGTTTTTTATTTTTTAAATAAAAGCCGAGCGGCTAACTAGCCGTTAGCGGCTAACTAGCCGGCTAACTAGCCGCTAACGGCTAGTTAGTTTTAAAGAAAAGAAAATAATTATTTAAAAAAAAAAAAAAAAACACCGTAATGTGTATGAAGAGGGCGACTCGTAATTATTGGGAGTCGGAACACCGGGCATAGCCTACTTAAATCGAGGAAATGGGAGGTCGAGGTCGGAGAAATAGCAGCTAAGTTACATAAGTTACCGCTAGCATAGGCTAACGTTACACAGCATAACAGCTGCGATACATTAAAACAGATAACCATAACGTTACCAAATAACAATGTGTGTTTTTTTAGTCACACAACCACAACATATTCTCCCGAAATTGCTATCCCATTTTAAAACAAAATAGCTACAGACGTGCATCATCACATCTCAGCTAGAAGCTAACCTAGCCTGTTGCACAAAACTACAAAAGTTCTAACAGTGCTAATATCAAACAACGTCATTACAAGCATTAATATACATGACGATTAAAAACACAAAGGCCAGTGTTTACTGTGAATGTCGCAATACATCAATAAATCAATAAACTTACTAGAGGCTTCAGCACAACCGTGTCCCAGCAAAGAAAGATGACTCCTCTAGTCTCGGCTCGGTGTGGACTACTGTGTTCGACCGTTACAGTAAAGGCGCGTCCGTGTCCACACGTCCGACACGGGTCCGTTCGGGATCCGCTGTTTGACGGTAGAATAACGGCTCTGCCTGGAGGCGGGGCTGATCCTCTAGGCGGCGGCCAAACGAGTGTGACAGTCACGCGGGTTTGGTGACTTGAATGCGGATCCGCGTCGGAGTCTCCTGCTGTGTGGGTGACGTCACCACATCTGAGCCACTGAGGTTCCTGATCCTATAACTGGTCCACTGCTCCAGTGAGGTTCTGACATATGTATCCCTTATCTGGCACTCATCTGTGTGCACTTTGTCTTGATTGACACTTATAGTGCTGTGATGTGGGGTCCCACAGGGATCCATTCTGGGACCCCCGGCAAAAGCATTCAAAAGCAACCTTGGCTGGATTCAGATTTAAATTTATGCAGACATATCAAACCAGTGACTTCTTCTGCCTCCTGTCATTAAAAAACACTGCAGTCAGAGGAATAATGTCAAAATAAGACCCTGAAAGTCTCACCCAGGGCTTTATATCCAGTAGATTATATTACTATGATGTCTGTATGAAGGCCTTTCAGAACACGCTGTTTCATAACTTCAACTGCTGATAAAAACTGTAACCATGTTACTCCACTGCACCATCTGACCTGGTTTGTCTCAGATGAAAGTTGTCAATTGTGAAATCAAAAGAATGGATTCAGCACATCAGTTTAATGCAGCCTGCGTCAGAGTTATGACAGGAATGCAATGAAGTGATGGCAAAAAACAAGAGAAAAGTCAACTTTGACTGAGAAAGTTAAAAGGTTACTTATTAAATGTGAACGCCTCAGATGGCCTGTATAATCACCTGAATAGAGATTGGCTCCACGAGTCAAAATGTGGGAAAGTGACCTCCTTGTCTGGTTCTAATCCTTGAAATCATGAATTACTTACAGCACAGCACAGAGCTGCTGTCACATAATGAACTGAAGCTCTGCTTTATCAGAGGAGCAGAAATATAGTGAAATCCTCAACAGCAGAGGAGATTATTTCCTCTCTTCTCCTCTGGTTCAAGGCGTCTAGTCCTCTTACAGTCTCTCCCTCGCTCTCTCTTTCCTCTTTTACCTTCACTTTACCCCCACCCTCTAGCCCCCGATGTCTCGATGCACGTCTATTCTTGACATGGTGGCATTAGATGAATATCTGGTCTTTCTTTGCTCCTGAACTTCATGGCTTTGCCTTCAACTCAGAAAAAAATGTAGCTTGTAACTTCAGATTTTAGTTTGAAGGTGAACAAAGGTCACAGAGAAGTTTTTGGAGAAAGCAGTGGATGTATTTCAGATTTCTGGACATTTCTCATGGGGAGGCAGTAGCTGTGTTGAGGCCAACTCTGCAGGAGGATGTGGCAGAACGTTTGAGGAGCAACAGAGATATGATGGCTGTTCACTACTGTTCTGGTTGTTCCTTCGGCCCCATGTCTTCTCACTCCTCTGTGATGTCACAGGGGCTATTATAACTGCCCCATGTCTCCTGCCTCTGTGAGTGATTCGAGATTTGTGGAACTTAAAGGAATAGTTCACCAAAAAATGAAATTCAGTCATGGGCAATTTTGTTTTCGAAGACAATGAGAAGGGAGCAGTAGCTCAAAAGCTCCCAGGTGTGTAGAACAGCAAAAAGGAATTATTAATAACACTATAGCAAGAGGCACACAGGAATAACTTTTCTACTTATTTATGCATAGGCTACCATTAGTGCAGTCTTTTAAATCCATCTGCATAATGTTTAGCATCTGTACTGAGAGACTGTGTGAGTCACACACACACACACACACACACACAGCAAGAGAGAGAGGGAGCGTCAGCTGTCACTTTGTCACTCTCAGTGTAAGCATGGCCCAGTAAAATAAAACAACTTCATCAGTCCAGTCAGTTTGCCACCTTTTGGTGCGGGTCATGTTATTAATTATCTGACTTATATTATCCTTTTTTTTTCTTTCTCCATCGCGCGGTACGTCTTCACGTTTACCTCCACAACCATAGACTTAGCCTACAGTGTGGGGTGAGATCGACGTAACGTAACATGTGGGCACCTTATCTCTCATGTTACTCACTTAGTTTCATATTAAGACAGGTGCCTCAGATCAGAGCCAATACCGCCGCGGTCTCGCGGGTCAGACAGTTGCCGCCTATGGCTGGTTTAACGTGTGTCTTTTACAATAAAAGCTCAATAAAAAACAAACAAAAAACATATTAAGTTTGCCGTGCTTAATTCCAATGTGCAATTTCCTAGTATCGATTTAATCGATTTTTTCCCATTTTAAAGGTGTACAGAAATGGCTGTTTGTCCTGTTTGTCGCGCCGAGTTGTCACGAACTGCAACACGAGTTTACCCAAGTAAGGAAAACGAATTTGATTGGTCGTTATCGAGCGGGCGGGATATTCAAAGTTTGGGGCGAGACCGAGCTCCGTGTGTGTGTGCGTGTCTCAGACGTTTGAATGACGGATTACGGATCCAATATCAGTGGCTGGTGAATCGTGTACAGGCTGACGTATAATCCATGCGCCTGCATTATCCAATGCGGAAAAAAAAATACACACTTTCATCCTGGATTTACTCAAAAATAGAATTTTGCACAAAGTTTGGCGTACATCGTCTGATAGATGAGTTATTACACTAATTTTATGACCCAGAGTGGGTTTAAATTCAATTTTCTTTTCTGTACACCTTTAAACGATTTTAGATCGATCCATGTCGCCAGGGTGGCCAACTTGCCGAGCACAGATCGATCCAGTTGGATCGTAGGAATATAAATCGATTCATCGATTTGTAGATGAATCGTTACACCCCTACTAAACAGTCCTGTATTGAATTTGCTTGGGCCACGCGTGTGAACGTCAGAGTGCAATACAGGACTGTTTAGGTTGTAAAAATGTCCTAAATGACGTTGTTTTGAGTAAACTCTGGACTTTATCCCTTCAGGACACTTGGATTGCAGCAGATGAGCAGTATGGATGAATATTACAAGGTTTTTGTGTAGTTTTATGGACTTTTTGTGTCAGGCGCTGTTGACTCTCACAGTATAAGGATTTTGTTGGACTACGAACTGGCCTGGTCTCCAGATGCACTTTGAGGAAGAAAAAACTACTCTTATGCCCTATTCGCACGGGATTAGTATTACCTGGGGACCTTTGGTAATTTTTAATAATTGTGGAGGACGTCTGTGATCTTAATCCCGTGCGAATGCGCCATGTCAGTAAAAAAGTAAGTAAAAATTCCCCCGCAAATTACCTACTATATTTCACCAAAGACCGACGTCCTGTGGTAAAACTAGTCCCGTGCGAATCTGCATCTCAGTAATTGAGGGGCATTTTTTGTTCTTCCCTGGTTGAAACCATACTGTACGGGTTGAAACATGGAGGCTGCGGTGGAAATTATGAGCGGCATTTTCAAAGGCGTTTTAGGTGCAAACACGGGCCATTTGAATAACAGCTCAGATCCATAAAAAGAGCAAAATTTAGGAGGATATTGAGATGGATGACGGCGGCTTTCAACAGGTTTAATACAAATGCCGTGATGGCCCATTATTGTCACGTTGCTGCTTTGACATTTTATTTACATTTGCTTCGCACATGGGTGTGACAGCAGCGGATGTTACGACATGCACAGCTTTGACGTCATATCGGAGCCTTAATGTCAGTAAATTCGAGTAAAAATACAGACTTCACTTATCCCGTGTGAATGCACTGCAAGAAACACAGACGTGGGGGGGTAATTTACAAATCACCAGACGTCCCCAGGTAATACTAATCCCGTGCGAATAGGGCTTTAGTATTCATCAGCTTGAGGGTGAATCACTAATGACTGAATTTCATTTTTTGGTGAACTATTCCTTTAATCTTGGCTCTGTTTTTTTTTTTTTTTTTCAAAACAGTTTTAGGGATGTTAGGATTACCTTATTCAGACAATTTAATTTAGTAGTCTCCAATGTGCAGACATTTGATAGAAAAGGTTTCCTGCTTACCCTTCGTTTAGCCGGCTTTGAATTGTCTGAAAAAAGTTTTCCTTCGATCCACTCTGGTGGTCCTCAGTCAGACACAGTCTCAGAGTCAACCAATCCGGGTCACGGCACCATTTGTTAGTCCCGATTCTTTGTATTGGAAGCCCAAGAACAAACCAGAGAAGTCTTTCGTACAAAAGTAGTAGAGTTTACTCAGGTCACAGATAAAGTACATCAGCACTGGACTCAGAGTGACAGAGCTCTCGCAGGATCTCGGTCAGGAGTGAGTCCAGATTTCAGGAAATGGGTCACATTTATCTTCTTGGGCTGGGCCTGCCCCGTACAGAGGTTGGATGTTCTCAGCATGTTCTCAGAATATGATAAGCAACATGATGTGTGTGTTGTTGTTCAGGCGTGTATCTAATGCAACAGACCTAACTGACAGACTAAGAGAGCTCAGCAGTTACATTATGTCCTTGTTTATCAGGCTAGAGTCACACTATCTGGCTTCATGTTCACACACATCAGGTTATGTGCGTTCAAGTACTAGAATAGAATACATGATATCTCAAAACATACATCACGTCATTGAAGTATAAAAACAAAGTACATAACGCCCCAGAACATATCCAATGGTAACAATTCTCAACAGTCCTTGATGGTATATTTCCCATCCAGACTTTGGGACTTTTTCTCCACACTCTGTCTGACTCTGCCTGTTGGGGTGTTTTGACACAGCGTTCACCTCTCCTTCTGTGGATGTACTGTGGTTGAACCCTGTATCTTTGGAGGTAGAGCGTCGGGCCTGTTCTTGTGTCTGCATGATGATCACTAGTGTTGCTATAATATGACACAGAGCTTCAAACAGGTGTGTTCATGTTTATTTTCTCCCTCCTTTGTGTCAGCACGTTACAACATGTGAATTGTTTCATTGAAGCCCACCATAAGTTCAGCTCAGGTTCAACCAAACTGTGCTTCAAGCTTACAATGTTGCTGATGAATGAATTCCTTTTTTTCTTAGAATAATGTGAATAACACTGTACATCATCAAAGTTTCCAACTTTCTTCCACTGACTAAATGCACTGTTTCAAAAGTTCAGGATATAAGCACTCCCACATGCTCTGCCATGGAGCCATTTATACAACTTGTTATGGTGCATCAATCATGACTTTGCATCAGAATCTTTACGTATTTAAATCCAGTCATCCAGCCTGTCATCTTAAACTGTGTATTTAAAGGACAATTCCAGGCGAATTCAACTCGGGGGTGTATTTTCCTATCATTTTAGATCTAAAAGAATGAATCTGAAGATTTTCAGTTTAATCGCTCCTGTTTTGCGGTAGCTGCGTCTGTCCCCGCATCGCCATGGCAGCAATGAATGGGAGTGGATGTAAGTTCCGCTGTTTAGGCTGTTTACAGCCCTCAAAGCCGCAATTTTTTTCCACAGACAGCATCAGATGGCTACTCAAACATGCACCGAGAAGTTTATTTACTTCAAGCAAGCCGACATGTTTGTAAACTAGATCTAATTCAAAGTCTCCCAGAGTCTCGCGCGAGCCCAAAGTTGCAGTGCTGGTGTATTCAGGCGCAGCGGGAGCTACCGCTTGTGTCATAAACACAGGAATATCAACTCTTTACTTACTTCAAGTGTACATTTTTTTCCACAGACAGCATCAGGTGGCTACTCAAACATGCGCCGAGAAGTTTTTTTTACTTGAAGCAAGTAAAGAGTTGATATTCCTGTGTTTATGACACAAACGGTAGCTTTTCCCATTGCATGTGAACACACCGCGCACGGCAACTGGGTCTCGCGCGAGACTCCGGGAGACTTTGAATTAGATCTAGTTTTACAAACATGTCGGCTTGTTGAAGTAAATAAACTTCTCGGTGCATGTTTGAGGAGCCATCTGACGCTGTCTGGAAAAAAAATGTGGCTTTGAGGGATGTAAACAGCCTAAACAGCGGAACTTACATCCACTCCCATTCATTGCTGCCGTGGCGATGCGGGGATAGACGCAACTACCGCAAAACAGGAGCGATTAAACTGAAAATCTTCAGATTCATTCTTTTAGACCTAAAATGATATGAAAATACACCCCCGAGTTGAATTCGCCTGGAATTGTCCTTTTAACAAGACCCACACTTGTTGCTCCAATGTAGCTATGTCTGGAGATGACACAGTTTCTGGTTTCATGCTACATCCTGCTAGAAATGCCAGTCAGTTAGTATCACTGTTCAAGGAAACACTGCAGGGAGGCCCAGATATTTTAAAGGGATATTTCAACATTTTGGCAATTTCGCCTATCCCTATATGTTTTTGGCTTTTCATACCTTTATTGATAGTACAGTTGAGAGAGACAGGAAATGGGGAGGCAGAGAGAGGGGGAATGACATGCAGGAAAGGGCCGTCCGATGCAAGATTTGAACTGGGGCCGCCTGCAGTGAGGACTGTAACCTCTAAACATGGGGCTGCTCAACCTACTGCAACCTACTCGGCGCCCCAATCCCTACAGTCTTAGGAGTAGGTTCGTTACCTTTAAATGTCGGTGCAAGCTGTTTTTAGATCAGCGGGGCAGAGACGCGAGCTGCTCAGCTAACACAACGGAGGCTCATGGTATTTCTATGTTTCCCTCATCAAACTAAATACACAATCCAACAACTCCAAAATGCTCTTGTGGACAAGTTGTGACCTGCACATTCGCCACACTATGAAATAATAACGTATATACATTACGACACATGAAGCAAATACTCAGAACTACTTGCATTTGAAATCACTTCGCCCAGCAGCCATGTCTGAAATGTAGTTCCGGTTACACATTTGCCTCGAAACAGGTCTGTCTTGTAATTCCATTCTTATTTTATAACGTGGTGAATGTGCAGGTTACAACTTGTCTACCAGAGTGTTTTGGAGTTGTTGGATTGTGTATTTAGTTTGATGAGGGAAACATGGAAATACCGTGCACCTCCGTCTCGGCCCCATCAATCTCAAATCAACATGCAATGACAATTATGGGTAATGAGCCTACTGCTATGATTATGGGGATTATGGCAATAGTCGAATTTGCCAAAATGTTGAAATATCACTTAAAACTTGGTGTAGTACGTAAACATCTAGTTATATGATTTACCAGGGACTATGTTGACTCATACATTATGCACACAGTTATGTTTTATTTACAGTGGTTAAGTAAAATAAAACAACACAATGTATCACACACAGAGATATGTCATAACAAAAGCAAAACATAATCTCCATACAACTAAAATTAGCCTGTGAAATTATTCCCAGGTGGCCACTTCCAGATCTTCTTCTGAGAGTTCTTTCTGACAGGAGATCATCACACTGCCTGGTCTGTTTCGGTCAGTGAATCTGGGAAGCACTGATTCACACTCTTACATGTCTCCCATCCCCACCACCAACCCCCCATTAAGAACACTGAGGAGGGAACACCCCTGAGAGCTGCTCCAGATGTACTCCTTTAATTGAAACCAGTACAGCTGACTGTGTCACATGTTGTCTTGGAGACACTTGTGTGGAATTTCATGAATTTCTTAACTCCAGGGAAATCAGTGATGTTCTAAAACTCCTCATCTTAAAAATAAAATAAGATAAAGAAAAGTCCCAGCTTTGCCCGGCGGACGCAGCTCCTCCACCGGCAGCACCACCTGCAGACATGATGAGGAGTCTTGTGCTTCTTTTCTCCCCTTAAGTTCATCCAGTGTTCAATTTAAATGCAACACACTGTGTAATATCTCTGCTCTGCTGGCATTTCTATTCGGCTCAATGCTACACCAGCCAGTGGATGGTGGTGCTCCATCTTTATTCATGCGTCTTGCCACCAATTTGGCTCTCCCACTGTGCCAACCCCCACCCACCCTCCTCTCCTCTCACTCCTCCTGCTACCGCCTGTTATGTGTCTGAATCAAAAGGTTGTGACCTTTTCCAAATGATTACGACTTCCTGCAAGCCCTTTTTATGGCTCATCAGACTGTGCAATACAGAGATCACTCTCTCCCACCGTACTTGATAGAATGGTTAAGTTCTCTTCTGTAATCAGCTCCAATGAGTAAATGCCAAGATACATTTTTTCCAGAAAGGCAGAGTTAATAAATGGAGTATGTGTGTGATAGGAGTGTCTAAGTTGTTTCATTAACCCTGAACACTGCACCACAGAGGAGAGCAGGCGACCTGCTGAAGGCTGGAGAGCTGAGCCAGAGGAGGAGACAGATGAGCTGAGTGACATGGCAACGAGGAGAAACTCCAACTCCACTCCTTTCATGTGAACCGCCAAAAGATTGTAGATGTAAGTCAGCTCTTAACTGACTCTGGTACAATGGTAACATGTATGTTTAATGTTGTACATGGCCCTCTTATAAAAAAAGATAAATAAATCAAGTAACCTCCAACACACAATGAGAAAGGAGAAAAAGACAAGACAGACACAAACTGAACTAAAGAGAGGTAAAGAGCAGGGGACAACACTGGGATCCTGATAACTATATACTTTTAAATACTACAGTAATATGCACTGAAAGTACGTGGGCCAATTATTATGGCATTATCATTTGTGGATAATGTGTAAACCCCAATTTTGTATAATTTTCCTTAAACGCCTCTTGAGAGCATTCTGTACAAAACAACAGACAGAAGTCTGGAGGAGAATCACATTCAATTTACTTAAAAACAACAAATAAAATAGTTTTAAGAGTCAGTCTCCTCCAGACTCTTTAAAATCATGAAAACCTGCAGGAAGTCCAAATAGCTGGGGAGGCAATCTTCTTTTTGATACACTTCAGACTGGACCCAGGAGAGGAGAGGAGCAAAGCCTCTGTGTAGAGACTCCACATTAAGAACAGGAACATGAGTCATTAATTAGAGTGTCCCATCATGTATGTTTAATACACAGAAAGTCTGCAGCCTGCATTAATCTGAGTTGTTAAATAATAACATCTAAACTAGACTGCTTTTCTCTTTCAGGGTCTTTCTCCTCTTTGAGGTCCAACAGAGGAACTTTTGGAATCTTGTGAATATTCCTATAGAACACCATTTTGTCCAAATTGTCTATTTTGACATCTGTATGTACAGTATGTGTCAATTTAGAACGTCTAAGCTTCCAGTCTATTGGTTGTTGTAATCATACCAATCCCAAAGTCATGCAGAGAAAGAGTTGTGACTCTGTAGGGTTTCCCCCCAGAAACTGATTTAGTCGTATCACTATGCCTGTAGATGTTCAAAAGTAATGTGTACTCAAAGCAAACATCTTCATCAAATCAAAATAGATATTTAAAGCAGAAGTAAGCGATCCGGTCGTTTTGGCTAATGCTGCGTTCAGGCCTGGAATTTCGTCATTTTAGGGGCAGGGCCACTATTCCCTTATTGCCACAAGTGATATTTGAAGTTATCAGGGGGTTATTTTGTGATTTTTTTTTTTCCTGTCAAAAACTGAACATGACAGATGTAATGATGAACATTATACAACAGTATCATATAAATAAAACTAAGATGTTAGTATAGTAGCTTGCCTGGATCTGGGCAGTGTTCAGGTCGGCACAGTTTAACTTTACGCCGGAGTGCGGTGCGTTTGTGTCGGTGTGAACAGTCGCTCTGGGCTGAGCAGCAGCAGCAGCAGAGCGGCCGCACCGTGACCGCGTCCGTTTGTTGTGTGAACGCGGCCGGACGTCGGTCCGCTCCAGCTGTCTGTCTGGCGTCTCCATTGTGAAAGTTTAGCGTTAGCCTACTTCAGAGTTTCAATCAGTTTCAATTGGATCATGTAAACATGACACACCACGCATCTTTTCACGGCCATCCGAGTTCTTTTTTTTTTTTTTTTTTTTACCGGCGGTGTCCCTTTGCTGACGTGCACAGCTGTAGCAACCCAAACACTAGCACGTGTTGACATGTTGTGGCTTGGCTCTTTTCCAGCCACATGATTGGTTCGGCGGGTGGGGTGTGTTTGATGAAGTCACCTGGTTGGCCGGTGATAGATTGGTCATCAAACTGTTGTTATAGCCCGCCCGAGCGGTTTATGCCAGGCTCGAATCAAAGCCACCCCTGGCGATGCTGCTGCCAGAATGTTATCAAAATACGCATTGTTTTTCTTCAAAGACGCAGGTGTCAAAGCCGTGTTGACAGGAAAGAGGCAAAGGAGACAACCGCAAAATCAACCGGGGCAGTGCGGGTGGGGCATCAAGGCCACTGTGGCCTTAGGGCAGATATTTTTTTCAAGGGCACAAGGCCAAATCGGACGGGCACGAGGGCCATGGCCCTCGTGAAATTCCTGCGCTGGCTGCGTTCCAGGCCGGCTTTTGAAACCGTAAATTACAGCTTCAAGTCACGACTTGCGACTTTGTAGCATTCCAGGCAACCCACTCGTGTTTTTCCGACCTGTTTTACCTGTGAAAGTGCACTATAACGGCCACTCGTAACTTCCGACCCGTGAACTCGTACCAGATCGAACTGGTACGACTTCACAGGTCGGAAATACAGCCGATGGAGTTAGCAGCCCCCGCCCTCGTCATGGATCTATTGGTCCTCGTCCCTACGTCGCCACATTCACGCGCATCCCTTGGCTGCACACACAGCCCTTCATGCCGTTCTCTCTCCTCATTGGATAAAACTTGTAGGATACGAGAAAAGTTTTCTCCTCGGCTCAGAGCAGAGCAGAGTGACTGAGAGACCCGTGTTTCAGTCCAAACACTCTATGTAAGTGATTTCTGTCGGAAGATATACCTATTTAAGACTTATATTAACACACAAATATCGCTTACTTCTGCTTTAAATAATGATTGTTATTTTGAGACTAACATCATCATTCCACTGGATTCACTCAAGTACCTAACCTGCTCTGGTTTCTCAGGGAAGAGGAGGAGTGCTTCCAGTACACTAAGCTTCACTTCCATTATAGCAAATAAACTCCTACTACCTTATAATTTGGCTTTGTGGCACAGATGGGTCTCAGCAGGGGTAGAAAGCCATGTAACCCCCCGACGTGTGACTTATACAATATTCTAGTGAGTTGACTGTTAGTGTTGGAAAATATAAGAAGCCAAATCTGTCTGTGTGGAACCTATGTTACATCCACACTACAGTTTAGTTTAGTTCAGTTCAGTGGACGCCAGATGTAATGGCATCTGTTGGGTTTTGTGCATGTATATTAAAGGGATATTTCAACATTTTGGCAAACTGGCCCATTGCCATGATCCCTATAGTCTCAGGAGTAGGTTTGTTACCTTTAATTGTCGGTGCAAGCTATTTTTAGAACGGCGGAGCAGAGCTGCGAGCTGCTCAGAGCCACGAGCTGCTCAGAGCTACGCTACGGAGGCTAATGGAATTTCTTGGTTTCCATAACCCTGTTTTCGAGGCAAATGCAGAGACTGCTTGCCGAAAAACTGTCCCCAAGGGTAACGCACATCAGTGGTTTTGTATGAATTTACCTCAAAAACAACTCTGTCTCATAACGTTCCATTATTATCTCATAGCGTGGTGAATGTGCAGGTCACAACTTGTCCACCAGAGCCTTTTGGAGTTGTTGGCTTGTGTATTTGATGAGTTTGATGAGGGAAACCAAGAAATCCCATGAGCTCTGAGCAGCGGCTCTGCTCTGCCGTTCTAAAAATAGCTTGCACCGAACTTACTCCTAAAACTATAGGGATTATGGCAATGGGCCAATTTGCCAAAATGTTGAACTATCATTTTAACATGTTAAATGTGAGTGTGATGGTGGTGGTGTTGGTGGGGATGGGGGGCACTTTGTAATGGCATCTCAATTCACTTTTTTTGGGAAGACATGGATCAAGCCAGGTGAGTGAAGTAACCACTACAACTTGAAAGACAAGGGTCACATAAAAGACAAGTGAATGCAATTTAGGCTATGGAAGCTTAGCTCATATGATAAAATCATAAGTGGGAGCAGTCATTAATTAGACTGTTGAGAGCCTCCTGAAACGATACTGTCTTTGTTTTTCTCTAAGCTCTTTGACGGGCGGCTTGAGACCACAGGGGAGGCTCAATGACATGACCTTTTAACTTGTTAGGATTTTAGAGTGTGAGGTGACCCCTATTCCCCCCACTCCCACTCCTACTCCCACTCCCATCCCACTTGACGTCATAGTCAGCAACAAAGTTTTCTTACATAAAACACCTGACACTATATGTGCCATGTGTGGGTTGTATCTGATACAGACACGAAAAACTAGAAATTTTGTTTGTAGACAGTGACACATCACTGATGAATTTATAACGAAGAGGAATCAACTGAGAAGCACCAGCATCCTGTATTTACCTCTTTCTACCACAGAGAGCACTGTTTCTGTCCAGAAAAAGTCTCAAAGCCTGTAGAGTTGAGGCAGAATTAAATGTGGGGATCTTGAGAGGAATCTTTCCTGTATCCACTCTTAATGAAGCAGCATGTTCTGTTATCAACTTATCCGGCCCCTCCCTTCTAACAAACAGTCATTAAACAGCTCTTGGTGCCTTCTCCAGAGACACCACATGCATCCCAACTAAATTATTCACAGTGCTGGATGTACAGCATATGGCCAGAGCAGGCAGAGTTTTTTTTTTCCCTTCGACCCTCTGTCCTATTTTTCCACTGCTGCTGTTCACATTTTTGTAAGTGTTGGAGCTGAGTCTGCAGCTAAACCAAATTCATCTACAGTTTTGAGGCTACAGGGTGGCTACACATATGGCAATCAAGGTGTGTGTGTGTGTGTTTGTGTTTGTGTGGATAAACGGGTCTGTAGTTGTTCAGCACCAAGACTGGAAAATCACACAGACATAAATCAACAACCTTTTCCCTGTGGTGATGTGACAGACACAGGTCTGTCAGCCAGACACTCTCACTCACTCACGACCTCACACTCAAGTTGTTGTTGTTGCAAACTCATTTAAAGAGAATAAAGGAGGTTTGAAGACACTGCAAAACCAGTGGCTTTGACCTCTGGCCTGAAGTATGTTACTGAAATGAGTTGGCCAACAAATCAGTTTCTCTATTCTCTCTTCTATCTATCCTCTATTATTATTCCCAGCAGATCCAACAACCCAATATGCCTGCTCAATACACAATATCACAATTATTTTTTTTATTATTTTGTTTGTGTGTTTGCCCTGTAATTGCCCCTTGTCCCATACTGTTCTGTACTTGTCCAACTGTCCTGTTATTTGTGCATACATGTTAAATAAAAAACAACAACAGTTTCTCTACTTTTGATTACATTTTGAAAAACAAACAAAGAAAGGAAAGTTGGAAAAGCTTAGGAGAAATCCATCCATCCATCCATCCATCCATCCATCCATCCATCCATCCATCTATCTATCTATCTATCTACCATACCTACCTAGTGAGGTGTACGTGTAATTAGTTCTTTTTTTATAACCCTTGTCTTGACAAGAATAAAACCTATCAAGATGTGACTGGAAGCCGCTCCACCCTGTGTCTGCCTGCCTGCCCACCTACCTGCTCCAGTAATTACACAGAGCCGGAGCAAACTCACAGGGAATCTTGGCTGAAAAAAGAAGCCGTTTGAGTTTTCCGTTTCAAGGTCAGCCAGGGAGGTTTGATTGAAAACCGAGGCAGCCTTGCAGAGACGGGGGCCGTGGAGGAAAAGGCAGCAGACAACCTTCTGAGTGCTGGGAGTACTCCATAATGAAACACTGTGCGCCTCTGAGGCCTATTTCAGCTGGGAGTCAGCCAAGCTTAGCAGCAGAGGTGTTACGTTGAAAGATTTTCTGCATAACTGTCTGTATTCTCATATGAAACAGAACTGCTGAAGGTGTGGGTTTAAATCTGCGCTGCGTTGTTCTCTGCCTCTCGGAGTGTGAGCGATGGGCGTATGACCACTGAGACACCCAGACTACCTCATACAGCAGATGCTTTATGGACCACTGTGTGTGTGTGTGTGTGTGTGTGTGTGTGTGTGTGTGTGTGTGTGTGTGTGTGTGTGTGTGTGTGTGTGTGTGTGTGTGTGTGTGTGTGTGTGTGTGTGTGTGTGTGTGTGTGTGAATGTCCTCAGCCATGCATGAAATGGAGACACCACTGACAGCTGCTGACAAAGCAAGAAGAGTGAAAGATGGCGGCTTTTGATATTTTCTGACTGAGAGAATGTTTTGAGGAGAGAGTGTGAGTTTGTTTGCTTGGAGAGAGGAGGATGCATCAGAGTGTTCAGCCGTGCACCAGCACAGAAGCCAGTCAGTCTGAACATTGTGTCTCAGGCTTTGTGCTGAGCAGCATTTCACTACTTAGTAGGCAGGAGCTCTTTTTGTCACCATATCCCACTATTGATTCCATGCTCACTGCTCTCTGTAGAATGTGCTGCTCTGTGCTTCAGATATGGAAATGTGTACAGCGTAAATGACTGAATTTCAAGTAGATGGGGGGGAAAAATGAGAAAGTCTGATATCTGAGAAAGTCTTTTACCTGCTTCAGATTACATGATGATTTGTTCTAAATCATTGCTGTCATAATTTAAATTGGCCATAAAAAGTCAATCACGTGAGAATACTATTAGATCACAGCATATTCAAGGTGTCCCGCACAGAATGTAATACGTATGTCCCTACATCAAGAGTGGTGTTGCCATACTGTTTATGTCACCTATAAGGAAGTATGTCACATTAGTAAGGTCATAATATACCCATTGTAAAATGTATTAAAAATATTCACAAGATGAGTTTTTCCATGGTTCAACAAGTTGCATCCTCGTTTTAATGTTTTCATATATTCAAATATGTTCATATATGTATATCTATCCATCAAATCATCAGACATATTAAAATTGGGTATGTTTATATGTTTTTCCTCTTATTTTCTTCTTCAAATTGTGTTTATTCCAGGTGGGAAAAGGTGGGAAAAGACACCTGACACCTTTAAAATAAAACAGGAATAGACACACAACACTGCAAAAAAACACAACACCAAGAAAGACACTTGACTAACCCTCTTATGTTCTATGTTTTGACCTGTTTTGGTATTAATAGGGTATTTAACTTTTCTTTACAAAACAGTGAAATAGATTAATTAGAAATTAGAAATACTTTATTTAATCCCAGAGGGGAAATTTAAAATGGCACAGAGCAGCAGCAAGACAATACAGACAGCAACACAGATCACAAATACTGAGTAAAAATACATGAAGACATAAAAACACATAGTGTATTAAAACACAGAATAAAAAAGAAATAAATATATGAATAAGAGATGCGTGTAGAAGGTTAAAGTTAAGAAGTTAAAGAAGTGCTGGGTCCAGGATGCTTATGGTGACTGCATTAATTAATCAGATTGAGGAGACTAAATACATATGTTTTTTAACATTTAATTTAAATGTTTTTTAACATTTAACTTATTGTTTCACCAATTATCTAAACTCTAGCTCCATAATGAAGAATTCTTTATTCCTAAATATGGATGGTTTAAAGAGACCCCGAGGAGTTTGCTTTTGGTTATAAAAGAGTCTCATATTGATGTGGATGAATCTACATTACCCACTTGTTAATGGGTCCATTTTCGATAAATATCTTGTTTTGTCTTTATAGGTATTTTGATATTATTATTTAGTGGTCGACTCATCCAGCATTTCCTAGTTTTGGTTTCCAGGACGCTGCCCGGCGGGCCATGGGAATAACGCTTTCCTCCTTCTTGTGTCGGTCCAAGAATTTCACAGTGCGCGTGGACGCTCATGGGAAATGTAGTATGAAAACACTTTGCTTTCCGAAACTCCCCGTAGTCCCTTTATGTTTTTATAATGATGTTTTTTTTTTTTTTGACATCTTATACTTGTGAGTAAGGGGGCAGATCTGTTCTGATGGTGCAGATGCAGTAGAAGACACAGTCACAGATGACCAGTGTCCATACTCCATGATGGGAGGAGGAAGCTCTACATGTACATGCACAGTGGCTTCTCTGTAATTCACATCTTGATTCTTTGTTCACAACCCTTGTTTTCCTGCAAAAGATGTAATGATACAAATCAAAAGGATATCTCATCAGCGACAGGGACAATGTGATGGGAGATGCATGCAAAACTTTATGTTTTATGGTTTGGGGTTTGTAGTTCTGATCCTGATAGTATAATCTGACCCTGTCTGTTTAAGGACATGTCAATGTTATGCATTACTTTAAAATGCACATCATTTCTCTGGTGGGCAGAACTCATGACAAGAGAGAGAGACGACCGTTTCAGAGAGATGAAATGCAGCAGAGAGCCGTCGACCTGAGGACAGGAACCATGACGAAACACCACTCTTTTTTTTTATTTTTCAGTGTACCCCTGAACAGGATATTAGTTGATTACATTAGAATTAATAGAGCTATGGTTTTCTTGCGGGCTCAGGTTAGGTTCTGCTTGGTTCCAATTGTGTGTTTTCTGTATTGGACCCTGGGGAAATGTTCCCTGTTGCTGATTTTGCAGATATTTTATCACATTCACTCAATAATTATTCTGTCCTCATCCTTGAATTGATGATCTCTGCTAGCACTTACAGTACTATTCGTTACTATAATAGCTTTCAGTGAGTTCGTGTTAGGAAATTACCATTCAAGAACACACATTTACATGCATGTAATCATCTGATGATTGCCAAGGGAAATTGAGAAACTACAGCAGCACACGGTCATCATTAGACACAGTAAAGATGAATGTAGCCAGAGTTTGAAGAGGGTTGGAACAACCAAGAACAGTGTTCAGCACCTTGGAAGGAAATCAATCTGTGTCTAAACAAATGACACACTTACATTTACATGTAAAGTGCAGGAGAGCACCCACCCCCCACCCCAACCCCCTCCAGGCTGATCATCACTACTTGGATACTCTGATAAATTGGTATAATAGTTTCTGGTTATACATTCAGACAGGAATCCAATGGCAAACTAACTTTATAGTGGACGAATGTGGGATTTGGGACAAAGTCATTCCGGTTGCCATTCAGATACTTCTTTTTATTTCACTCAGTTTGAACCTTCCCAAAAATGAAGGTCAGACAAATGACTAGTAGTTATAATAACTGTGGTGATGAGGAATGAGAGGTGGGGAGAGATCAGGTGGCTGCAGGGCTGAAGGGGGAGTGAGATCAGGTGTGTGTGGAAGGACGGAGACAACAGAGGAGGGTCTGGAGAGATGAGGGAGGGAAAAATAAGGACATGACAAATCCAAGCTTCATTGGTATGATTGTCAGGTGAACCATTATGGGGATTATAGAGAATATTTAAATTTTTTTAAAAAGGCTAAATGCAATAAATACATGTTTTGCCTCTGTGTGTGTGTGTGTGTGTGTGTGTGTGTGTGTTGCATATGCATGTAAGGCCATGTCAGGATAATCATTATTCACATTCAATGATGTTTTAATTATGTATCCCTCGGTTTTGTGACGAGTCCGCTGCATGTCCCTCTCCCAACAGAATCTGTTGTTGCTCACTGTCGCAGCTCTCTCAGCCGGATGAGGCAGATGGCCGCCCACCCACAGTCTGGTTCTGTTCAAGACTTCTTCCTGTTAAAAGGGAGTTTTCTGCCAGTGTTGCAAAGTGTTTGCACCCAAGAGGATGAAGGGTCTCAGTAAATAATCTTGTAAAAAGAGAGTGTGTATAGAAAATATGCTGAGATACTTTACTACTCAGTGTTGACCTGTAGGTCATCCATAGTGGCATCACTCAATAATTAATTTACAAACTGCAATTATATAGGTGGGTCATTGAGTGTTTATGTATATTTGGTCCTTCCCCTGCAGAACTGTATGTATCAATAGTGATGTTGCCATATCTGTTTCCTGTAAAGACTGGAGATACTATATAAATATATGTGTATATATGTGTATAACACAATACTCATAGAAAAATGTATATTGAGTTTTTTTTTAGTCTAACATATTAACAAATACTATATTCAATTATATATACTATATTAAAACAACAAACATAAAAGTTGTCCATGTTTATCAGGAAAAGTGGGCTCAGACAGACTTTTGGACTCTATAGTAACAGCTTATATTTTCAGGGTTCAGGATAGAACTACAATCATGTGACATATACTGTACTGTATGTACATAATTAACATACATACATAAAAATATACACATATGGGTTTGATGACATGGAATTATTCCAATTTCTAATACGTTTCTCATGCTTGACATAATACATTATAGTTTGTCACATACATACACATTACACGTTTTTTTTTTCGTATAAAAATGTTGACCTCAAAATTGTGCAGCAATTCCATGTTTTGATTCCACCAGTGCTAAAGCTGAGCATCATCTGGAGCCAGAAGTAGATCTTGAGGCCCACACAGGGCATTTGCTTCATTTGACAGAAAATTACACCTTATTTGCAGCTGCTTACTCAATTTTCTTGCTGTCTGCACAAATTTAATCGTTCAGACACAGCTTATTAACAAGCTATTTTTGTTTCAGCCTCCTCTTCTCTGCCACTTGAAATATATACTGATGTTTCTTCACAGTGGGTGGCACGGTGATATAGTGATTAGCACTCTCGCCTCTCAGAAAGAAGGTTCTGGACTTGATTCTTAGGCCTCAGGCCTTTCTGGGTGGAGTCTGCATGTGGATTATGTCCTCTCTGGGTTCTCTAGCTTCCTCACAGTCCAAACACATAAATTGACATAAGTGTAAATGTAAGTGTGTGCATTGTTTGTTTCTAGTATCTGGCCTATGATAGACTGGTGAGGGTGGGGGCAGGTCAGCAGACCTTGCAGAGACATGTAGAGATCCACATTTACACTTAGACATTCAATAATTACCCGTTAACCTATATTGTAATGAGAAAAATGCAAACTCCAGTTGCCCAGGGATCAGGGATCATAGCTAGGACCTTGTTTGTGTGGGTTGACACTGCTTACCACTGAACCACTGTGGCGCCACACAACTGTTTTACTGTAATAAGGTATAGCAGTACAAAATTAGTGAGGTTCTACTCACATCCTGGTAAATGGGTTCCAGCAGATGACTAAACCAATTCTGTCATCTGCTGGGCCATTAGTGGATGGTGTCAAACCTTCACGAAAAACCTTGGCATCTGGTTTGATAGCAATCTGAGCTTTGAACAGCACACAACAAAATGTGTACAGTCTTGCTTTTTATCATCTTAGAAACATTTCAAAGATTCAATCTTTTTTTTTTTTTTTTTTAAAGACAATGAAACGATTTCACATGCTTTTTTTTCATAATTTTTTACTTGCTGCTGCCAGGCTTTTAACTAGAACTAAGAAACGTGAGCATGTTATGTCCGTCTTAGCATCCCTACACTGGCTACCAGTGCATTTTAGGATTGATTTTAAGACCTTATTGATTACTTTTAAAGCCCTCGGCGGACTTGGTTCTGTATATATCACAGACCTTTTATCATCTTAAACTTCTGCTCACAGTCTGCGATCTGCAGGTAAAAGGTCTTTTAGCTGTCCCTGGGGCCTGACTGATGACAAAGGGGGACAAAGCATTCTCAGTTCGGGCCCCAAGGCTCTGGAATGACCTGCCGGAGGATGTTAGGTCAGCTACATCAGTGTCTTGTTTTAAATCTCTCCTTAAAACTCTTTTGTTGGAGAGGTCTTCCTGATTTCATTTGATTTGTATTGGTTGTCCCTTTTTTGTACAGCATTTTGTAACATTTGTTTTTAAAGGTGCTATATCAATACATTTTATCATTATTATTATTATTATTATTATTATTATTATTATTATTATTATTATTATTATTATTATTATTATTATTATCCTGCTGTGAACCTCAAACCAGACACACCTGGAAACAGTTTCCTGTTCTACCTCAGATGGCTGTTTACCTACAGTACGCGGGCATAGCTCCATGCTAACTTCTATTGTTGCAGGGGAAATAGACCTCCGGGCTTTGAAGCAGAGTGGGGACACATGAAAGCCTGCTGTGTCAGCAAAGTCCTCTGTGTGTAGAGGAGGAAGCAGAGGCAGGAGGACCAGTGAAACATAGAGCTGCAGTATCAAAGCACTGACTGATGTGCCGATAACATTATTAAACGTAGGGCAAACAGAGTCTGACACTCTGTGGTTGGTGTGTGAATGGTTGTGGTTCGATCCCCAGCTCCCTCAATGTTAGTGTGTCCTTGAGCAAGACACCGGAGCCAAACTCACAAAATACAGTATGAAGGTGGAAAAAATAATCAACTCGGACGAAAGTGTTCACAGCATTTAATCAGCAGCTGGCCTTTCCTGGTCCTTTTCATCCCCGGGGATGGATTAGAGCGTGGACGGTGAGTCAGGCCTCACCACCACCGATGTCCTCGTGTGGAATGACATGTTCAATTTACAGTCACACAGCAGTGTCCTCATATAGAACATTCCACCAGATCTGATACGTACAAGAGCTTATCATAGGCCTGACCCTGTAACACACAGCAGGATATTTGTCCTGTTAAACAGTTAAACAGAGTGTATGGGCATTCCTACAATGAGAAACAATGAAACACTGTTGGTAGAAATAGTAGAGATTTTCTCATTGTTGTTGTAGTTGGTAAATGGCCTATGATATGTGCAATGGCGTTGGTGCCATTACACTAGTGCCCCGGCACATCCAGGGGCCTGTGGAAACCCTCAAAGAAAAAAATACTGTCGCAGGGCTGTATTTTCCTAACATTTTAGGTCTAAAAGAAGGAATCTGAAGATTTTTAGTTTAACTGCTCCTGTTTTGCGGTAGTTGTGTCTGTCCCCGCATCGCCACGGCAGCGATGAATGGAGCGGATGGAAGCGGCGATTTTTTTCCACAGACAGCGTCAGATGGCTACTCAAACATGCACCGAGAAGTTTATTTACTTCAAGCAAGCCGACATGTTTGTAAAACTAGATCTAATTCAAAGTCTCCCGGAGTCTCGCGCGAGACCCAAGTTGGCGCGCTCTGTGTGTTCACGTGCAGTCGGAAGCTCCCGTTTGTGTCCTAAACACAGGAATATCAACTCTTCACTTGCTTGAAGTAAATAAACTTCTGGGTGCATGTTTGAGTAGCCATCTGACGCTGTCTGTGGAAAAAAAAAATTGCGGTTTTGATGGATGTAAACAGCCTAAGTAGCGGAACTTCCATCCGCTCCATTCATCGCTGCTGTGGTGATGCGGGGACAGACACAACTAGCGCAAAACAGGAGCAATTAAACTGAAACTCTTCAGATCCTTCTTTTAGACCTAAAACATTAGGAAAATACAGCCTCAAAGTGAATTTGCCTGTAAACAACTGTATTCTATACTTTCACTTTCTCAAATATAAATCGAGTTCAAATAAAGTGCAGCATGTAAAAATATCTGAGCTGGCGCATCTTGATTGACGGCCGCAATCACATGATGATGATGATAATGTGATTGCAGGGTCACCAGCGGACGGTGGTGTTCACACTGACCCAAATGCATCGCACACAGGTCCAACTGGGCTGACCTGAACACTGCCTGTGTGAATGGAAGACACTTTAATGGTAAGGTTTATATGAAGCAGGAATGCACTCATGAGTTTGCAAGAAAAATGATTTGTCTGTCATTTCAGCACCACCATGGACTCAACAGCTCCTACCCTGCTGTCTGATGCAATGTGGATTATTACACACATTAACCTGCAGACTGTTGTTCACATGAGAGTCATAGCTGTGATCTTGACTCTCAGTATTCTTGACTGCTTTACTTTTCCCATAGGGATATTTTAACATTTTTGGCAAATTGGCTCGGTGCGAGCTATTTTTAGAACAGCGGAGCAGAGCTGCGAGCTGCTCAGAGCTACAGTACACTACGGAGGGTAATAGGATTTCTTGGTTTCCCTCATCAAACTCATCAAATACACAATCCAACAACTCCAAAACGCTCTGGTGGACAAGTTGTGACCTGCACATTCACCACACTATAAGATAATAACAGAACGTTACATTATTACTGTGAGACAGAGTTGTTTTCGAAGTAAATTCATGTAAAGCCGCTGATGCGCGTGTTCCCGTTAGGGCAGTTTTTCGGCAAGCAGTCTCTTTACGGCTTTGCGCGCGCTCACGCATCGTAACGTGTGCGTAGGGGCCATCATCTGTCTCGCACTGGGGCCCGTGGTTCGGTTGCTATGTTGTTGTGTTGGTGAATGAATAGATTAGCTGTGAGGCCCACAATCACACTTTTCTGTGGTTTCCCAACTTTCTGCTTTTTTGTATGAAACTTGTAGATTTTCACCAAACCCTGTTTATGTCCATCATCAACACAGAATCAGCTAATAAGATCTCAATCAATAAGGATGAATACTGTACTATTTAGAGTGGCAGGATTAACTGTTATGATTGCTGTATTGAACTGTGGTGTTCAAAAGGGTTGGAAATTTAACATGTTCTTGTATTCGTTGTAGAATATGAATATGAAATTAAATTGTTTTTTGTTTTTTTTAAAGTCAGACAGCAACCTGTTTTGCAATAACATACTTGTCAGATGGAAGCAGGTAACATGTCCTCAGCAGGAGTCCATTTTTGTAGTGATTCCCATGTACACTGCCAGGACTGCTCCTTCTCCTTATCCACATGATCCCACAGTACACTCGCCTTAGCAGTGAGGAGCAGGGATATTTATTCTGGGGGTTGCTCACACATTTCTGACACACACACACACACACACACACACACACACACACACACACACACACACACACACACACACACACACACACACACACACTCATGCACACACATGCATGTCAACAAAGGAACAGACAACTCAGCACTTCGGAGACAGATGCAGAATGTGTGTGTGTGTGTGTGTGTGTGTGTGTGCGTGCGTGCGCATGAATGTGTGTGTGTGTCGGGGCGGAGGGTTAATCTTGTTGGCTGTGAATGCTCTGCAACCTGCTGCCACCCAGGAACAAACCACCAGACTAAGCTCATTTCTCTCTGTCACTCTGTGTCTTTCAGTGTCACATGTGCGTGTGTGTGTGTGGATGAACTCCATCACACTTATCCAATCCTCTTTTTTTTCTAGGAAGTCCTTCACTGAACATTTCACACACCTGTTCACCATGTTCACATCAAGCATAACATGACTCCCATGATGATTACTGGTGTCAGAGCAGCAGCAGCAGCAGCTCTGGTGGAGCAAACACCCTGTTTCAAGAGAGGTCCAGAGGGAGAGAGGACACCAGTCATCTTCTGGTTTGAAGATGACAGAAAGACTAACCACTCTTTAAAAGCTTCAGCATAACAATCTGTCTGAGGAGGATCATGGGCTACAGCAGCAGAGGACCACTCCCTGTCACCGAGAGAACAGAAACCTGAGGCTGCGGACCCACACTCACCAACACTGGTCTGATGGATGTGGATTAGTGCTGAGGCAGGGGGCGATAGGTTAGAGAGTCTGAACCCATGGATAATGATACCCAGTGTTAATCATTCAAATATCACAGTCTGTCACACTGTTGCTGCTGACCATGTTCATCAGAATCAGAATCAAACACATAACCAGTTACCTGGGGGAGATATTTGAGTTACAGTTGCTCCTTCAGCAAATAATAGAAAAAAGCGGTTAAAGATGAAAGATTTATACAAATGCAAATATTATTTACATTATTTTGTAATGCCTGCTTTCAGCAGGATAATCCTCCGAGTCACACAGCTGAAATCTTAGTGAATGTGCAGCTGACGGCGAACCTGCAGAAATGATGTAATGCAGTCAAGCCAACATAACAGTCTGCAAGGGAGAAGTGCAGTTGTCATACGTTCTCATACAGTTCTCATAAAGTGCTAAAGAGACATAATTCAGGCTAGGTTTACACGAAGACGGTGTGAACAGAAGACGCAAAAGTGGCGTCGCGTCTTCACTTTTTATTTCGCGTCTACACGAGCGTTCTCGGGAGGAAATCTGTGTGCATACGGAGACGCAAAAGTGTGTACAAATCCATTGCTAATGCACGCCAGACCACTAGGTGGTGCTGTCACAAACGCCGTGATGCGTACGCGCATGCGTAGAACCTTCCTTCTTTTCGTCACTGTGCCGGGAAATCAGAAAAGGAAAACATGGCTACAGCTACAACAGCACGACCTCGAGTGTGATATTGCTTTTACAACAGTGCTACGAGCGCATTTTAGAACAGTAATAAACTACAAGAGATTATGATTTGTTTGTTTATTTAATCATTTATTTGGCTCCGCCAACAGAAATAGTTCTGCAACTGGAAGGGAGACGAGGCTGTTGCCAGGCAACACATAAACATTTCATACTAGCTTGCTACTAGCTACAAGCTTTTCCACCGAGCTGCTTCCAGTGTTGGTTCTGGTTCTGAGCCCGTGTCTGATCAGCACCGGAGCAACAGGACCAGCGTGAAGACACAGAGACGTTATCGATACCGTATTACATTTGTTTACCCGCTGTGTAATCATTATAAACACAGTTGAAGCTAAGTAGCTGAGCTACGTGGCTAACAACAGCTAAAGCTAATATCAAAACACATCGCCGTCAAAACGTAGTTGCCCCGCGGCGATTTTTTTCCAGCCGGGTTTAGTAGAGATTTATCTCCAATTAGACGGACCAGGTCAGGTCCAAGTTTTAATGTTCAGGTCCGTTTCTAACTGTAGTAGCAGCAGAGAGATGGGGCAGCTCCTGTATGGGGAGCCTGGCTCTGACTTAGCTCCATTATAGCTTAGCTCCTGTCCACTGCTGAACAGCGGAGTGATAACGTCCGTAAACAGTCCCAGTGCTGTTATACTGTATATCAGCACTCATGGAACGTCTCTTGTCCAATCAAATTGCTCGGTTGGGACCTGTCGGAACTAACTGTTGTATAATTGTAGTTATTGCGGCCAAAGTAGCCTGCAGGTCTGAAGGGTGGATGTAATCCGACATGTTTGTTTGTATCGTGACGTCAACACGCCGACTTGACGTCAACACGCCGACTTGACGTGAGCAGAACAGCAGATCTGAGCCAGTTTTGCGTCTTGGCCTGTTTAGGCGGAGACGCTGCGCTGGAGCGTATTCAACTTTTCCACTTTCAGGGGTGGTTTGAGATTTTTGCGTCTTCAAGCCCCAAAAACGCCGTCACCATATAAACGAAAGGCACTTCCGATAAAATATTTTATCGTCTTTACTCGCAAGCGTCTTCGTGTAAACGGCCCCTCAGAGTGAACGTACAGGACTACAGCTAGAAAGTAGCTGCAGTCATAGACCCAGAAACATGTATAATCAAAAGCACAGAGCCTCCCTGTGGGAGTCATTAGTTGGTGTTCACAAACCTTTTTCAACCTATACTGGGACTGTTTGAATGATGGTTTCATTATAGGCAAGAACAATAAGAAAAAAAAAACTTGTGTTATCAGTTCAAATAGACTGTTTGATCAGAAGTGTAACTAAGATGAAGATCAGGTTTATACGATTCATTAACTTTCTCTCATTGCTGCAGACTCAGTGTCTAACATGGTGCAGTTGGAATATGACCAGTCGTGTGATTAATTTGGCATGTATTTATCTATTAATGAAACACTATCTGCACTGCTGTGTTCATTCTGTGACTTCAGCTAACTGACTGCTGCTGAACAACATGGACTCCACACACTGCCAAGACTAGGGAGGAGGACAGAGGAGGAGGTGGGGCAAATCTCAAGCAAAACAAGAGGCCAGAGGGCGGTGTCAGTGTCACTTATAATTAAATGATAAAATCATAATGGGGGATATTCATTCTCTAAGGTGATCATGAATGTATTTACTGAATTCATTTAGTATAGGAATAAAAAAAAGACTTCTACCTGTTGGTGCCGTTAAAGAAAGGGCAAGGCAAATATATAGCACAATTCATACACCAGGAATTCAAAGTACCTTACAGAGGCATAGAAATACATTAAAATCAAAAACAGAAAAATAAAGAGAAAGGAAGAAATAAGACAGAAAAAAAACAATAATAGCAATTGGAATGATAAAAAATATTAAAATATTAAAATCAAAAACTGAAAGATGCATTTAAAAGTAAAAGAAAGAAAGACAACAGTAAAAAGACAATATAATTAGAATGATTAAAATCATTAAAATGATATATTGAATTGACTTCTATGGTCTAACCACTTAAACATTCCATCCAATCAAATCCAGTTGAGAGATAGCTTGTTAGTCTGGCTGACCTCCACCAGCAGGAGGAGAGGAAACAAAACAACCTGGTTTCCTCCAAACACAAACACTGACTAATGGACAGAATATGAGGGAGGGCAAAACTGTGATGAAAAAAGGGGGGAAAAATGTGAGGGAAGAGATATGTGGGCAGAGAAAGGTGTAATAAAAGAGGGGGTGATGGATATGAGGGAGGGAGGGAGGGAAGCAGTAGTTGGCAGGAAGGACTGGTGAGGTGAAATTACCTACCAGCAGGAATTCATCCTTACAAGCCTACAAAACACCCCACACACACACATACAAGGTGTGTGCATGTGTGTGTTACAGTGCCTGCTCACTGTATTGTTCTGAATCAGTTTCATGAATTGGATGGAGTGGATGATGGTTGAGGATGACCTGGTGGGTGAGATGTCACTCCTCAGGGGTGGAGGAGGAGGACCATGGGTGATGGAAGAGCAAGTGTTAATGAAATCCCAGCATCCATCAGAGATGACTCCCCCCCACCCTCCTGCTCTTCTCCCCCCCAGCAGCTCACACTACCAGCAGATCCTGGCTGTGTTTTTATGTCTGCACTGTAAACGTCAAACTGTGGAAATGTATTCAAAGCCGTGTGTCTGTGACAGTGCCGAGTCACACAGAACGTAGCTGGCTTCCAGAGGGTATGTTCTTCATATTTCATCGCTAGGCCTACCTACTTTCCATGAGGAAGAAAATGAATATGAATGTGAGCACACTTTCCTCCCTGGCGCACTGACAGACAAGCTGGAAATTCAAAATTCATACAGTTGAGCTTCAAATCTCTTTTGAAAATCTCGTTTACGTACACAGAGAACTGATCATACATAATAACACAAGTTGCCCTCACACAACTGTTCTTATTGAGTCTTGTGATTGATATTAGTGTCATATATAAACTTTTTATTTGGCGATGACTATTATTTCTAGAAGTTCAGCGATATCCAACTGTGTTTATGATCCAATATTGAACTCATTAAGTGCACTAGTTTTTTTTGCTCTAAATCAGATTTCCTCCCGTATTAGAAGTTTTCCTTATTTTTATTTATATCCCTGAGTTTGAGGCATATTGTTTTAGGGTTGTTGTCATCAAAGGTCGAAGGTCACGGGCTTCATGAAAAAACTTCATTCACTCTGAAACTTGAAGCTCAAGTGAGCAGTACAGCCACTGAGGCAGGTAGCGCCACATTATGTAATAATAATTATAACTAGAAAATTTCCTCTCGGGAAATTTTGAAAGGCCCACGGGGCTACTGCCGGTTTTGCCATCTCTGTCAACATGGGAATCAAACCCACGATCTTAAGGTCAAGACAGAGCTGATCAGACAGACACATGATCATCTTTCTATAAGCACTGATATGGAGGAGCTGTAACCACATTAGGTTAACTGTGTGTGTGTGTGTGTGTGTGTGTGTGTGTGTGTAATCACATGAAGTTACCTGTGTGTGTTAGAGTGTGGGAGAGGAGCATTTGTATGCATTTGTATGTTACCAGTGTGTGTCTGTAACTGTAATCACATGAAGCTGGCTCTAGAGTCTGTGGCTGTGTCCGAAATCACCCCCTACTCACTATATAGTGCACTATATAGTGACCACGCCATTTTGTAGTGGTGTCCGAATGTTTAGTGATTATTAATGTTCACTATATAGTGCACTGAATCTATCCCACAATTCACCGCGAAATGTAGTGAGCATCCGATGGTCACTAACCGGAGCAAGATATCCCATCATGCATTGCGGTCACGGATCGACGCCGTTAACACACCGGCCCAGAACGACCGGTGTAGCTACCAAATAAATGCAGTAGTGCAGCAGCCTCAATAAATGTGTCCAGCTGCCAGAGTTGTCCGGTCACGGCTTCCACAGACTCCCACAACAAACGTCGGAGCAAATTTCCTAACAAGCTTTATAAACTGACCACAGACTCTGGATAGCGATGCTAATTTCTGTTAGCCCGTCTATGGTGTTTTACATTAACGTTAGCATTAAGCTAGCGGACATTATGCTTAGTTGTGACACTGGCTGTGTGTGTTTTGAATGTTGTTTCAAACTATGTGGGTTTGATTGAACATCTTTGATGCTTAAATATATATATATTCGCTTAATATATTGCTTTACTCCTCTACACCGGCCGTTGCCATGGTTGTATCCATGGTACCTGCACCAGCTGTTACAATCGCTGTCGGAACGTTTTAATTACGCGACGTAATACGTCATTAACTGTGCGGCGGAGTAGTGTCCGAAAGTGTTTTTTTATTTGACCAGTGAGTCCACTATATAGTCCACTATATTGAATTCACTATATAGGGAGTAGGGAGGAGGGAATGAGTGAATGATTTCGGACACAACCTGTGTGTGTGTGTGTGACTATGAGCTGCATCCTGTGTCAGTCTGATTTAGCTGTGTCTGTGTTTATAAACATTTAAACGAGCGCCAGGTGGATTGTTTATGCTCTGGCCTGAGAATCACAGAGGTTACCACGGCGATAGGGGCCACCCAGGCTGAGACAGACAGAAACGTGGAGAAAAAGAGCGATTTTCTGCCTCTGCACCGGTCTCACATTTAGGCTTACTGTGACAAAACGGTAACTCCTATCAGAACAAAACACAGATCACATTGCTCTAAGGACTTCCTGAAAAATTTGGTACGATTTGGTGTTTCTACAGTAAATATTTTGGAGAGGCTGGCAGTTTTAAAACATCGGGCCGTTCTGCTTCTCTCAGAAAATATTTGTATTGGAGTCAATGAGGAGCAGAGACAGACGTGGCCGCACTCAGAGGCTTTTTCTGTAAATTCTGTAAGTCTCTCTGATATTTTGAGCACATGATATGAGAGATAACAAGTTTGTCTTACAAATTCTGAAAAAATTATGTGTGTAGAGTGTAAATTGTGGCCGGGCCGAGTGTGGAAAGAGAAAAAATCTGGAGTTTTTCTGGCATCTCTCCCACTCTAACCGATGATGTCACGCGCTCTGACACGAACATTCCGTGCAATACACAACCATCGTCGCTGTCGGGCGCAAACCTCCTATGTCCAAAATTCTAATTTTTCAGGAAATGAAAAAAACCTTGTGGTTTTGTAATAATTGGACATAACATCATCAAACTTGGTATTGTGTCTTTACAAATAGTCAGATATTTGAATGTGTCATTATTTTATTCATATTTTACCCAAATCAGGCTCACGTGGAGTTAGGAGGTTTATGACGAACGAAAGAGTGGAGATAGAAGGTTTGTGCCGTCACTGATTATTGACGGACGCATCGGCTATAGCTTATTGCATTACGTTATCATCAACTTACAGGTTACATAGTTTATTGTATCCTATTTTTCTTGAAATACTATGTTTTTCCTGTTGTTTAATGCATGTGGCCAGATAAGTGCACTATTAACAGGTAAATGACGGACTAAACTGCACTTCAACCTACCGTTTTCCACCAGCACCTCCACTTCCGCATCTCAGGCCTCAAAATAAATAATTTTCCTTTACAGCGTATGTGTAAATTAAACATTGTAGCTATGTATTGAAAAGTTATTTAGTCTAACAATGGATGTATTAGGCTATACTGTAGATCGGGTCACTGACCAAGCTATGGTATAAATAATAATGCAATCACAATGTCAAGCAGTTTCAAGACCTTTATTTCAAGTACAGTTTCAAGCACTTTATTCAAAATCCAAACACCAAGGTTTCCAAGGATTTCCAACACTCTTACTGTTGCACTGCACTGTTGTCCTTATTAGCAGTTAATTGCCGAGTGGTCTATGGCTGTGAGTGGGCTCTGAAAGTAAAAAGAGACGGTGTATGAGTATATCTTTGTCATAGTCAGAAATCCACAATAGTCACAGAAATAGTCATTATGTACACCAAAACATGATATCACCAGCAGCATTACTGACACTTCTGAGTGAACTGTATTGTTCACGTAATTTTACGTTTCCTAATGGTCTGCACACAGCACAGGTAGTCTGCTTTAAAAAGAAAAAAAGTCCGCTGCATAACGTTAATAAACTCTTAACAGGTTGGTGTAAGTGTAAAACAGTTAAGGTATGATGTACGTCAGATTAATTCCCTTGTAAATAAAACCACAAGCCGCAAAATTGATCAACACAGCAGCTACATCGCTAGCCCGCTAGCTGCTTAACACACAAGTCAATGGAGCCGAGTTAGCTCCCGTTAGCATGGCCGTGGATCAATTACGCTCTCATTTCAAGTAGGTGACAAATCAAATAGTTGGCTTGCATGATGTGTTGGTTGGCGTTCGTATGGTCTTAAAACCGCTACACATTAGACAACAGTAAACTTACACTTTTGACGTGAAAGTCGTGCTCCCAGCTGCTCCTTTGGTGAAGTAGTCCGGGTCGATCTGGTGGGGGTGGAGTTAGGAGGTTTGGTCGACAGTTTCAGGATCCAATGGAGTTAGGAGGTTTAGTCACAGGCAGTTTTAAAAACTTTTCATTGGTTAAATATTTGTAAAACCACAGTCAGACGTAAAGGGTGACCAATAGTACTGATTTATGGAAAAAAATAAAAATCATGATTTTTGGACATAGGAGGTTTGTGCCCGACAGCGACGCATTATAATCTCATAATTTCTCCAAAAATGATCATGGTCATTGATCAGGGATTGATCAAAAACTATATGACCTATCAAAACGTGGAGTAATACACCAATACACAAGACTTGTGTCTAGCCTACTGTTTAAAGTTTAAATGAAGTCTCTAGGTGAAAGTATGCCTGAGCAGTAGACGTTTGTTAAACTCCAATGATTGGTCTTTTTTGCTCTTTTTTTTTCGCCCGTCCCATTGACTTCAATGCAAAATTTTGCGCAGTTCGTAAACTGTTGAGCACCCCGATCCCGATCAAGACGCACGTTTTGATATATAGTATATAGCGAATCGAAAATCGTCCGGAAGATGAAGGAGAACTAGAAAAAACATTTCCAAGAATGGAAATGGTGTGAATGCTGAATGCAGCTGAACGCTGTTGCAGAATTAGCAAATAGTGCAAGCAGTGACTGATACTGACACCATACAAATGTTTGACCGAGGTAGGAATCGAACCCACAACCTCATGGTCAGTAGACTTTCACTCTGCGCCACAGTGTACACACAGTTGCAATGACTGTTGTCTGTGCATGAGCTGCACTCTGTCTCACTCTGTTAACTCAAGTTAACGAGCCCAAAGCTGCACCTGTTGGAAACACACTGTGTCAACACCAAGAAAGCTTGAGAGTCAAGCTTGAATGACTTACAATGAAAATTTCTGTGAATTTCAGGCTGAGAGCAGCAGTTTCAACATGAAGCAAGTTATCAGAAGTCAACAGAGGACGACTGGGAAAATGGTGTGACTGCTGATAGCAACTGAACGCTGTTGCAGAATTAGCAAATAGTGCAAGCTGTGATCACCATACAAATGTTTGACCAAGGTCAGAATCGAACCCACATCCTAATGGTCATTAGACTTCCACTCTGCCTCTAGGCCACGGTGCACACACAGTTGCAGAGACTGTTGTCTGTTAATGATCTGCACACTGTCAACATCAAGAAAGCTTGAGAGTCAAGCTTGAATGACTTAGAATGAAAATGTCTGTGAATTTCAGGCTGAGCACTAACCATATGGCCACAGAGAACCTGAGTTACAATGAGCTTTATACTATGAGGAATCAAAGACTGTCCAATGACAGCTGAATAATTGGAATCAAAAGTCAAGCAATGAAGTGAAAAGACTGAGGCAGGAATCGAACCCATGACCATATGATCTCTAAACCTTTACTCTGCCACTCGGCTACAGAGAGCACACTGCTTTCAAAACTGTTGTCATTCATTGTAATGTGATGATGTGCTGCAAACTGGTACGAGTAATCAAGGAGATAACAAACACCTGTAACCAATTGAAGGCGGGGGAGGAGAGCAGAATTCAACATAACATAACAAGAGTTCTTCCCTTGGATTCGAACCAGTGACCTTAGGGTTGGCAGGCATCCACCCTAACCCCTACACTACAGTGGAGTTGTGAAGAAGAGAGGTTGAGACTTTGATGAATGTGAGATTTTTTGTGAAAAAGTTAAATATTTGAAAAAGTATAAATAGTTAAAAAGAGAAAAGTAATGCCGATAAAGTTCAAAAAAAGCTGCACGTTTTGATATATGAATTGTTGAAATAGCACAAAGTATGAAGGACTAGAAGAAGACCGTAAAAAGGCGGAAGAAAATGGCCAAACAGAAGAACAATAGTGTGACTGCTTCAGCAGTCACACTAATAATTCACTATAATTGTTGTTGAGGCAAGATTTGAACCAGCAACCTTCAGGTCTCCAACTCAGCAAGCTAACCACTAGGCTACAGACAGAGACTGTATGTGAGGGGCAAAGAAAACCTTTAATAAGAGGATCACTGGCTTCTGCTTAAAAAAAAAGTAAGTAAAGTGCAGAAATTAGCCACACCAAGTAAGAAGAGGACTTTTTTGTGACCTGTGACTATTTTTTGGTGAATTAAAATGAACTAGAAAAAGCATTTCCAAGAATGGAAATGGTGTGACTGCTGATAGCAACTGAACGCTGTTGCAGAATTAGCAAATAGTGCAAGCAGTGATCACCATACAAATGTTTGACCAAGGTTGGAATCGAACCCACAACCTCATGGTCATTAGACTTCCACTCTGCCTCTAGGCCACAGTGCACACACAGTTGCAGAGACTGTTGTCTGTTAATGATCTGCAAAAAAAATCAGAAAAAGTTAAATATTTTAAAAAGTATAAATAGTTAAAAAGAGAAAAGTAATGCCGATAAAGTTCAAAAAAAGCTGCACGTTTTGATATATGAATTGTTGAAATAGCACAAAGTATGAAGGACTAGAAGAAGACCGTAAAAAGGCGGAAGAAAATGGCCAAACAGAAGAACAATAGTGTGACTGCTTCAGTCTATTACTCATACCAGTTTGCAGCACATCATCACATTACAATGAATGACAACAGTTTTGAAAGCAGTGTGCTCTCTGTAGCCAAGTGGCAGAGTAAAGGTTTAGTGATCATATGGTCATGGGTTCGATTCCTGCCTCAGTCTTTTCACTTCATTGCTTGACTTTTGATTCCAATTATTCAGCTGTCATTGGACAGTCTTTGATTCCTCATAGTATAAAGCTCATTGTAACTCAGGTTCTCTGTGGCCATATGGTTAGTGCTCAGCCTGAAATTCACAGACATTTTCATTCTAAGTCATTCAAGCTTGACTCTCAAGCTTTCTTGATGTTGACAGTGTGCAGATCATTAACAGACAACAGTCTCTGCAACTGTGTGTGCACCGTGGCCTAGAGGCAGAGTGGAAGTCTAATAACCATGAGGATGTGGGTTCGATTCTGACCTTGGTCAAACATTTGTATGGTGATCACAGCTTGCACTATTTGCTAATTCTGCAACAGCGTTCAGTTGCTGTCAGCAGTCACACCATTTCCATTCTTGGAAATGCTTTTTCTAGTTTTAAATATTTTTTAAATGCAGCCAGGGAGCTCTCTGCTCTCATTAACCAGTTAACGCACGCTGTACCGCCCACGGTACGGCTCCAGAAGGTGGCGCTAGCATCAATTACTCCCGAACATTTTTAACAGCAGCCCTTAAGCATATATATTCATGTTATACATTGTTAGAAAGCTTAGATCGCCCCGATCAATTCAAGACCACACATGATTTTTTTGGTTGCTCACAGCCCTAACAGGATTAGCAGTTAGGTCGGCTAGCCGCTAAGCTAACATATGATGCGTACATACCTTAAGTCTTCCCTTTATCCACAGCTGATCTACAGCGACCATCTTATGACACAAGACCGTTTGTACAGCTTGCCAAGTACCCATGCTTGTGAAATATGAAATCCGTTTCCTTCTAACCGAAGTATTTTCCTCAATATGTCCATGTGTTTAGTCCAATGCGTAACGTAATACACGCGGATCAAAACAAAAACCGGCCCCGTTACCGCATTTTACGAGTTGCACGGCGATCTGTGACTACATGTGACTGAATGTTTACATCCGTGAGGTCTTCCTGCTTCAAACGACACCACTCAGTAGCCAATCGGTGGCGAGGATGGGCCGGGACATGTCTCGAAAGCCAATGAGGACACGTGACGATGAGACTGACAACGTGACTTTGATTGACAGCTGCTTGAGCCAATAGAAATTGTCCGTGAAATGAAGCAGATAACCTTTTAGCCAATAGTCTGAGGTTTTCAACGGTGTATGACACTACGCCATCACGTTTGGTTGCTGATAAACAAACCCCCGTGTATCCGACATGCGCGCCACCCGCTCCGCCGCATAGAAATACACAATGCAGATAGGCGTATAGTTCTATAATCCACTGCTTTTAGGGGTGCGCCCTCTACTGCGCGCCAGGAGTTTAGCGGTTGTATTTTTTTTGTTTCTTTTGGTCTTTTGACTTGAAATTTGGACTACAGGAAGCCAAGACCTGTGGCTGTGGCCTAATTGTGTCTATAGCCTGCTGAGAGGTTCCTGAATGTCTGTACCCATGTCATTCTATAGGCAAACCTATGGGCGGGGAAACAATTTAATCATTCTAACCTTTGCCATTTTTGTCAGTAAAGTCACAGAATCAAAAAAACACCTTAACAGTAATCCTGAGAGTGTTACCTTTACAATGATACCAGGCACATCTCTGAATCTTAAACTATGTGGGATCTGTGCTGCTCACAACTTGGGCATGGCGTTATGGCAAAAAACATGAAAAATAGGGGCGTGCATTAAGAGGTTAAGCTCAATGCATTTTTTTCACATCAGCAGGAGAAGGAGCTCAACTTTGTAACTTGCTGTTAAGTGCTTTTTAATTCATTTTAATTCACCAAAAAATAGTCACAGGTCACAAAAAAGTCCTCTTCTTACTTGGTGTGGCTAATTTATATTAATTTATTTTTGTTTTAAGCATCATTGAAAAATCTCACATTCATCAAAGTCTCAACCTCTCTTCTTGACAACTCCTCTGTAGTGTAGGGGTTAGGGTAACTGCCTGCCAACCCTAAGGTCACTGGTTCGAATTCAAGGGAAGAATTCTTGTTATGTTATGTTGAATTCTGCTCTCCTCCCCCGCCTTCAATTGGTTACAGGTGTTTGTTATCTCCTTGATTACTCGTACCAGTTTGCAGCACATCATCACATTACAATGAATGACAACAGTCTTGAAAGCAGTGTGCTCTCTGTAGCCGAGTGGCAGAGTAAAGGTTTAGTGACCATATGGTCACGGGTTTGCTTCCTGCCTCAGTCATTTCACATCATTGCTTGACTTTTGATTCCAATTATTCAGCTGTCATTGGACAGTCTTTGATTCCTCATAGTATAAAGCTCATTGTAACTCAGGTTCTCTGTGGCCATATGGTTAGTGTGTTAGGTGTTGTGCTATTTCAACAATTCATATATCAAAACGTGCAGCTTTTTTTGAACTTTATCGGCGTTACTTTTCTCTTTTTAACTATTTATACTTTTTAAAATATTTAACTTTTTCTGCAAATTAAACTCTAGACAAATTATTTTCTCCAGTTTTGTAGCCACACTTGTCTTCTGGCTAAAATTCTGGTCAAAAATGCAAAGAGACTTAGATAATAATTTTAAATATTTTTTAAATGCAGCCAGGGAGCTCTCTGCTCTCATTCAGCCCAATGCTGAGAATTCTCCACAACTCTGTCTGAAACATGCTTATGTCTGTGCTCTCTGTGGCGAAGTGGCAGAGTAAAGGTTTATTGATCATGAGGTCATGGGTTTGATTCCTTACTTTTTTTTTTAAGCAGAAGCCAGTGATCCTCTTATCAAAGGTTTTCTTTACCCCTCACATACTGTCTCTGTCTGTAGCCTAGTGGTTAGCTTGCTGGTCTGGAGACCTGAAGGTTGCTGGTTCAATTCTTGCCTCAACAACAATTATAGTGAATTATTTTCCCAGTTGTCCTCTGTTGACTTCTGATAACTTGCTTCATGTTGAAACTGCTGCTCTCAGCCTGAAATTCACAGAAATTTTCATTCTAAGTCATTCAAGCTTGACTCTCAAGCTTTCTTGATGTTGACAGTGTGCAGATCATTAACAGACAACAGTCTCTGCAACTGTGTGTGCACCGTGGCCTAGAGGCAGAGTGGAAGTCTAATGACCATGAGGTTGTGGGTTCAATTCCGACCTTGATCAAACATTTGTATGGTGATCACTGCTTGCACTATTTGCTAATTCTGCAACAGCGTTCAGTTGCTATCAGCAGTCACACCATTTCCATTCTTGGAAATGCTTTTTCTAGTTATTATCTAAGTCTCTTTGCATTTTTGACCAGAATTTTAGCCAGAAGACAAGTGTGGCTACAAAACTGGAGAAAATAATTTGTCTAGAGTTTAATTTGTGGCCGTGCTGACAGTTTAGCCAGAAAAACGCTAGAATGTTTTTTTGCCTCTCTCCACTCTGGCACCACTCTAGCTCTGCTCGTTAGACGCAACACACACACATTATAAAGCTGAAAAAAATCAGAAAAAGTTAAATATTTGAAAAAGTATAAAAAGTATGAAAAATTTGAATACATCCGATAAAGTCCAGAAGAAGCTGCACGTTTTGATATATGAATTGTTGAAATAGCACAAAGTATGAAGGACTAGAAGAAGACCGTAAAAAGGCGGAAGAAAATGGCCGAACAGAAGAACAAAAAGAAGAAAAAATCCACACAATAACAGTAGTGCCCGGTGCGATTGCCCGTGGCCCTAATAATAATCTGCCACATTTTGTAATAAAATTCTTGAATATGTAATAAACGTTCCTGCATTTTGCAATACGTTGTTACATTATGCACCAAATTATTACATTTTTTTCATAATAAAAGTGCATCACCTGCATTTTGTATTAATTTGGTGCAATATCTAACAACTTATTACAAAATGCGGCAAAGTTTATTACATATCGTGTCAAGAATTTTATGACAAAATGTGGCGGATTATTACAAAATGCGACATTATGAGGTGAAAATTTATTAGGCTACATTATTAAATAATTTATATCTCTTATAGCAGAGATGAGTAACATGAAATTAAACACATATCCTGTCAGAAAAAAAAACAAACATTCAACAGCATCTCTTGAAAAATAAGTGTGAGGAACCTTCATGAGTTCAAAGATCTGAAGAATTCATAAGGACTTAAAAAGACAGTGGAGGAAGGACCATGGTGTAGATTAGAATCTGACTCTTTTAAACCAACTTTATTTATAACACATGGACAACTCTTCATTCAAAAGAAAGAGGACTGAGATGTGGAAATAAGATGACATGGTAAAAAAGAACTAGACAGAGCCATTAAGATGACAATTAAATTAAGAAATTGAGCAAGTGATTGGAATAAATTAAATTCAGACATAACTTCATCCAGGCTCCTGGCAGAGGAACATCTGACATTTCTATACAATTGTTAAATAAAAGAAAGTTCTTGTTAGTGCATTTCACAGCGGGAGGGGATTTAGCGAAACAACATGGATGTACAGGCTTTGATATTTAGTTATGATGATGATGTTAACCAAAAATGAATCCATCTCCATGACGACTCCTACCTTGTCACATTTAAAGAGAAGAAATCTGTATTCATTGATTTCAGGCTAGGGTTTCCGTTCAGTTCTGGATCAGGTCGAGTGGCTCTGACCAGGTCAAACAATGCTGCATCACCTTTAATGATGCTGCAGCAAGGAATCGTTGGATATCACTTCTCCTTTCCTTTCCTAAAGGAAGGTCCAGTATTGTCTCTGCTAAAGAAGATCAGATAGGAAGCAGTGAAGCTCCTGGACCAGGTCTGATACTTCACCTCACTTTGTTCACTTTGAACCTTCCTCTGATTAACAACACTCTTTGGCTGCAGCCCTGGTCACTGTCTCATTATCGCTACAAGATTGGTAGTGGCAGTTGAGCTTCTCCTCACATACTCAACAGCGTGAATGTAAATTTAGTCACGAGCTGTTACGATGCACATTGAAACACTGTAAAACTTTATTTGCACTTGTTTTAATTGAACTAATATTTATTGTAAATCAATTCTTTGTGTGAAGTGTTGTAATGAACAATATGACTGACTGTTCATCGCTGTTTACTGTCAGCATGATATCAGGAGCAGAATACTGACAGAACACACCAGGTGTCAGGACATTAAACACACTGTAGCGCCACATTATGTAATAATGTAATACATTTTCACCTCTTTATGTAATAACACTGCATTTTATAACAAGCTGCCACATTTGGTAATAAAATTCTTAAACAGAATACGTAATAAACTTTATCGCATTTTGTAATAAACTCCAACATATCGCATCAGTTATTACAAAATGCAGGTGTTGCACTTTTTCTAATGAAGTTATTGTAATAATTTGGTGCATTATGTAACAACTTATTACAAATGTGGCAAAGTTTATTATATATTAATATATGTATTTATTACAAAATCCAGCGTTATTACATCATGAGGTGAAAATGTAGTACATTATTACACAATGTGGCGCTACACACACATATCAATACAGCTAGTGAATCAGTTTGTATCATAACTGTATGATCCCATGAGAGCTGACATTTAGAGCAGCAGCAGGGAGCCACGGGTGGAGGTAATGACCTTAATGATGGCTCCTCACTCTCATCACTTCCACCTGAGCTCTTCCTGCCACAGCAAATCACAACGTCTGAACGTGGAGACCGCTAGTGGTCCTCCTCGTACAGGACTTCGTCGATGAGCACGTCGTTGTCGTCGACGGGGATTTCCCCACACATCTGTTCTTTGAAGGCCAGTCCGATGGTGTAGGGCTTTCCTTTGGGGTGTCTGAGGCAGCGCTCCAAGTAGGTGTCATAGTAGCCCCTCCCTCGACCCAGACGCCTCCCCATCTTGTCAAAACCCAGGCCTGGCATCAAGATCAAATCCAGACCTCCTGGAAAATGAGAGCAGACACAAGGTGGGTTTACATGGACACTCTGAAAGAATCCCGTGACTGATATTAGCCATATGGCTATAATTTAATTAATATTTACATTATACATGTCCATTAATATGTACCTGTATTGTCCCATTTTTTAAAAGAAATAAAGAAAATACAATTCAAACTCAAATTGAATTCATTATGAATGAGTCTTTCGGGTTTACTGTGTTCTGAGTGTTTTTAATGAGTGTGTGTATGACTTGAACAACCCAGCGGGACGGGCTGATTTGTCTGATTGTCTGAACCAGACAATATTCAGTTTCACCATTTACATGACGCAATTTTCATTTCTTTGGGTTTAAGAAAGGTTTATTCCACCTCTTTGGCTTGTTTATTCTGACTGATCTGTTTATATGGAGCATTTTAATTCGGTTTTGATGTCTAAATGGAATATTTGGCTCCATGTAAACCCATCAGTCATCAGGAATGAAGGTGTAAGAAAATGTACACTTTTACTTGTAGATACAGACAGCAAACCACAAACACACAAGGTCTACAGGTACTCTGCAGTGGAGACACGGCGGCCTACAGTGTAGCTTACACTGAAAAGATCTGAACAGAAAACACAAAAGTGGTGTTGCGATCTCACTTTTTATTCTACGTTTAGACAAGCGTTTTTTGGGGGAAATCTGCTTTCAAGTGGTGAATTTGATGTTGTATATACGGCAGGCGGCTAGGTGGCAGTGTGAAACACACCAAAGTCCATGCGGCTGCGCGTAAATGCATACGGGATGTGTGCAGATCAGAGCATGCGTTTTTACTAGTGCTGTCAAACGATTCAAAATCGAAATGTCCCTTGAATTATACTCTTATCAACATGGAAAAGTGGACAGGCTTTCTTTGTGCAATTTTTTTTTATTGAAAACAACAACAACGAGTAGTGTTATATTTCACACTAACATTCTCACTTTGAGCAGTCATTCACATTTGAAGCAAAATCTCACACAACGTAACACTGTCTATCAATAAACGGAGGATGACGGTGCTTCAGAGGCTGAAAGTTTTGACTAATTTGACCTGTCAAACTGTAGGATGTGTTAGAGACTAATTCATCTGTCTAACCATCAGAACTATGACACCTGAAACTGTAAACACAGCTGATCGATCGAAAAAAAATACTGCTCCAGTGAATTTACTTTCTGTCATTGAAAACAGGTTTTTGAATGTAACTCAAGATTTTTGCAGCTCTGTTAGGTCATGCATGATGTATGCTGATACCAGACTTCAGAAGTCTGGCAGATATTCATGACTGGTCTGGCCGCGGTTGAACTACTTCAGCGTGACATCATACCATCCCAAGACTAGCAGTGGCCACAGTTTATGAAAAAACAAAGAATGTTAATCTCGCGATAAAAAGATTGACACTGTTAAAATTGATTTGTGTTAATGCATTAATAACGCAATTTTTTTGACAGCACTAGTTTTTACCCTTTAGATGGGAACGGTGGAGTGTTTTTAAGCCCAAAAACGCTGTCACCGTCTGAAAGAAAGGCACATCCGATGAAATATTTTGTTTCCGCAAGTGTTGTTGTGTAAACAGGCCCTAAAGCCTTCACAGACCCATCAGGAAGGAGTCTCAGTCTGTGAGTCAGTGAGGGTGGACATTAGTATCAGAACACATATTAACAGCTCTGGAGAGCAACATGGATTCCCCCATCTACCCACAACCAGTCAGCTGGGATTGGCTCCAGCCTCCGCTGCACAGATAAGTAATACAGCCCATGGACTGGATGTGCTGCACTAGGTTATGATGATATGAGAGCAGATCAGGGCCCATATTTATCTAGTGTCTTAAATTGGAAATCAGTCCAGGCTGGCTAAAACATCACAGAGTGACACAAATGTTGTCCTACTTTTAAGTTTAGGAATAGAAGCATTTTATCAGTTTTCTTCAGGAAACTTCCTGCCAAATTTGTGAGATTTTTTTCCACTAAACTTGTGCAGAAAGTAGAAAACACTGGTGGATGTTCTAATCTCTCCATATTAAACCTACATCAGGCATGGGAAAGCTATAATTCCACAAAGAGCCGGTGTGGCTGCAGGTTTTCTTTGTGGAATAGCTTGCCCATGCCCGACCTACATGATAGTGAGGAGGAAAATATTTTATTGGAAACAACCAACGGCTTGTGCAGCACCTAAGCCTCACACAGCGATAATGATGTGCAGCTGCAGTCATGCAGATTTCAAATTACCCACACAAAGCATGAGAATACAGTAGGTTTACATTCTAATTATTGTCTTCTAAACAATGTGGGTCAAAGGAGAAATAAATGATTTCCCCACCTGTACGGGCAGTAAATTGTATAATAAATTATATAATAACAAACATTAGATAACAGTTTTGAGGTGTAGCTCATGCACTAAAAGGGGGGAAAAAATCAACCATCCTCTTTTCCAAGTTTTTAAATATAAGAATATGATATATTTGAATTTCTTTCTCTATCTGTTGGTAACACAACAGTTCATTATGTTACTATGAGCTGGGGAAATATTTGGATTCTACTCAAGGAAATGTTAACATGAGGACACAGGTCAGAGAACCTGATGGTGCCTGGCCTGCATGACAGGATGATGCTGAGAAATGTTGACATTCACTCAACTGTAGTGACACAACGGTCAAACCTGATTCTGCAGGGGGCGCTCACACAGGAACACTGACGTCCTGCTAGATGCAGGTCAGATGAGCTGACTGCAGGCCAGTTACTGTACCTGTACAGTCACTTCTCTCATCTTCAGAGGAACAACGGCTCCATCTGCTGGTCATTCTGTGTCATTCCACTCCGGCTCCACAACAACTCCACGCACTGAGCACAGTTTTTTTTACAAGTAGATTAAATTATGGGATAAGCCACTTGCTACCAATTACACACATTTGCGATAAATGCTGCATGGGCAGGACAAACATGGACTTTTCACCCTCCTCTGCTCAGGCAGGGACCCTGCTGAACTCCACACCACCACTTCTTCAGCATCACTGCATTCATTACTGCTCTGTTAACTGCTCTGCTATGGTCATTTTATTTGCACAGGCAGAACCACCTACACCAGGGGTGTCAAACTCATTTTAGTTCAGGGGCCATGTACAGCACAATTTGATCTCAAGTGGGCTGGACCAGTAAAATATCAGCACAATAACTTAGAAATAATGAGAACACAAATTTTTCCTTTTGTTATGGTGCAAAGAGAAAAATTATGTGCAATTTAATTTTATGCCTGATCAATCCTATTATACTTACTTTTAACCTGCACTCATCTGTAAATCCTACCATTGTTGCACTTCTGGTTAGATAGTAACTACATTTCATTGGTGTTGTACTTGTACTCAGGACAATGACAGTAAAGCTGGATCTAATTGAATCTTCAGTGAAGTCTTCAGAATCGTCAGTGCCGTGTACAGTACGTTACCTCCAGCCAGTGCTTCCTCTCTGCTGTGGTCATCCTCAGCAGGCTGCTGGATGTTCCAGGAGGTCAGAGGCAGCATCTCCATGTCCTTCACACTGTGGAGCTGCAGCATGTCCATGTGATTGTTGCTGCTGTTGTATTTGGGGATGAAGCAGCTTTTACCCATTTTAAACACATCCTTGATGATTTCATTGGCGCGTACTTCATCGCTCATGCTGAGAAACACTGCGATCCGGTTACAGGACACGTACTTGGGATGTTTGAATAGCTGCAAGGAAATACAGGAAGGTCAGGGGACAGCGGGGCAGGGGTCAAAATGATGATGTAGGGCAGGCCCACAAGTCTTCAACCAGCCTGATCACAGCACATTCCCTTGATGCCTCTGATTTGTGATGTCGGCACTTTGCCAGATCTCACAAGTTAACTAGATGATTGACTTGATTAACTGAACCCTTGACTCCACCAACTTAATTATTTAGTATGGACTTTTCCTTGTCATCCATCCAAACTTTTTGAGTGATGCTTGGTTGAAGACGAAGATAAAAATTAAAATATGATAATAACCTTTAATCCTGACCATGTTCAGCATGAACATCTTTGAGACATCATTGAGATTCACACGTGACAGTCCACGTATGTCTACTGTAACTTCGACATCATGGTGGTTTACCTGGGTAATAAGAGAACCACTGTTCCAGAATTAAACCTGAATAGTCCAGTAATTTTAGGCCAAAAAAGGGGTCAACGTTAAACAAATTGCAACAGAAGCAAACTCAACTGATTTTGTATCCTCAGCATGTCCTGAGTGAGGGAAAAAAAGCCCCGAAGAATCCCATTAGGGGAAAGTTTAGAACAACACCCAAACATATCCCATTTATACGCATATTTAAAAAAAATTTCACGTGTATAGGGTAAAATTTTCAACCTTTAGATATCTTCATGAAAATTACTGAGTTGATTACTTACATTAAGACAAACAAAAAATGTATTACAAGTTTTTTGAAATTCTTTGTTAACATGAGCACATTTGCATAAATTTGTATAAATTTGCATAAATTCCACCGTTTTGACGGCACATGTGTATATGAAGTTTCTGTGGTGGTACCGGCATAAAAATTGGAATGAGTTGACTCCATCGGTCAACCGACAAGTTGACCACTTTAAATTTCAAGATGACTGTAATTTTTCAAGACAGCCACATCCTTAGTAGAGCAGGTATGACATGAGCCAACAGTGCATAATCCAATTATGTATGGCTAATTTGCATACATACAACACCTGATCTAAACATTGAGTAGAGCAGGTCTTGTTCAATTTTGTTAACATATATGTTAACAAGATTGAACAAGACATTTTTTAACTGTAATATGATATTACAGTTAAAAAAGGAATGGAACCAATTTAGGCCCATGAGCATTAATAGAGACGGAGCATGTCATACCTGCTCTACTAAGGATGTGGCTGTCTTGAAAAATTGCAGTCATCTTGAAATTTAAAGTGGTCAACTTGTCGGTTGACCGATGGAGTCAACTCATTCCAATTTTTATGCCGGTACCACCACAGAAACTTCATATACACACGTGCCGTCAAAACGGTGGAATTTATGCAAATTTATACAGATTTATGCAAATTTGCTCATGTTAACAAAGAATTTCAAAAAACTTGTAATACATTTTTTGTTTGTCTTAATGTAAGTAATCAACTCAGTAATTTTCGTGGAGATATCTAAAGGTTAAAAATTTTACCCTATTCACGTGAAAAAAATTTTTTATATGCGTATAAATGGGATATGTTTGGGTGTTTTTCGAAACTTTCCCCTAATGGGATTCTTCGGGGCTTTTTTTCCCTCACTCAGGACATGCTGAGGATACAAAATCAGATGAGTTTGCTTCTGTTGCAATTTGTTTAACCTTTTCTCATAAAATGACTGGACTAGAAAGCCTGTTGTTTCACGGCAGAGCTAAGATCAGCTGATCACTGAGCGTGTCTGTCTAACGTACAGTAACCAGTCCAGACTACGTTCAAAAACACAACAACATTAACAGTTAGTGAGACGACTAGTAGCAGAGAGGGGTTCTTTCTACCTGACTTTACACTGATGTGAGAGCAGCTCACTGACTGATTAATTCGGCTCTAATAGAAACATCAGTTCACTTTATCTCCGCATTAATCCTCCATTTTCAAGTCTGCCTGCCTGGCACAAATTGTTTACCTACTCATAGTCATTGGGAGAGAAACCAAAAAAGCTTCATTCTCTCTATATAAAAGCTTCATTTTACAGCACGTCCGCCGAAACGACATTTTAAGCCCATAGCAGGGAGTCTATCAGATGTTGCATTCAGGCTCTCCCCGTGAAGTGATGTACGCTACCAGAAGCAGAAGAGAGAAACGACGCTTCTATGGTAATAGTTTGTAATAACAGACGACGCCTCTCTTCTTCTCTTTATCACGACCTGAACTTTGTCTTACCTTTTGTGAAACGACCAGGGACTGTCGTTGTTTCTCCTCGTTACTCAGCGCTAAGACCCGTCGCTTTATTTCTTTCCGCAAAGTTTGTTTTGCAGCTCTCAGTGCAGCCATCTCGGCTCTGCTCACGGTGCAAGCTAAGCTAACCAAAAGAAATACAGTTTAACAGACAGCCACGTGAAGTGCGTTGTGTGTTACTGGTGTGAAAGAAGAGATTTCGACATAGCGCTTCGTGTAACTTTCTACAAGTTACACATTAACTATCACAACAACACATGGCTGTCATGTTTACTGGAGGTTCAGCACTTTACGACAACCGTGGGTATCTACGTGTGCCGTAAATCGTCCTGGCGCATGCGCGACTGTTCATCAATGGACAACCAAAGATAAACCGTCTTTGGGACTGTTCAGAGCGATCGCTCTGGGACTGTTCAGGGCGTTTTTAAAAAAAAAAAAAAACATTACTTTAATTCTCCCAAAAATTCCTCAGTAACAACGGGACAACAGACCGCAGGAATGGTTCAGTGGGTTTAGTTCTAGAAGGAGGTCTAAGTGCATAAGCACTTACAAGACACTTAACAGGAAAATTATAACAACATACAGAATAAGAATAAAGAACAATAAAACAAACAGTAAGAAAATTGCCTAAATATTTATTTTTAAAAAGGGGTAAAGAAAAACTACACTAATGAAAACATCAAAGTCAGGTTTTGTTTTAGCAAATTTACAATTGTGAATGACTGTAAAACTTGAAAATTTCAAATCTGGCTTTCACCTTGATGAGCTTTGTGATGTGATAGTCAATGTAAAGCCACAGCCATGGATTAATCTAAAAATATCATTTTCTTTTGGAAATGGTCTTCTACTATCACAGTGACATCACCAAAACCTAAAAATACTCTGTCTCACTCACTGTTGTCACACCTGGTGATAGCTTCAGTAATTCATATTTAGTCAGTGTCATTCTTACACTGACCATTATTTAAATCCTTAACTTTATGTAATTTTTTTTTTTTGGACTAAAAAAAGGTCCCCTCTAGCGTGTAGCAGTTCTTTTAAACTGTCAATCCTCATACATGTTTTAAAGCCTTTTGTCCTTTTATTTCAGCTAACTAACAACCAAGGAGACTGATCTGTGTCTGCATGGAGAACAATTTTGCTTAGTCATTTGCCAGGCTGGTTTGCATTAACTACCAGAGGGCTGGATTAGGGTGGATCCTACAGGCAACATGTGATTGGCTGTGTGTGGGGAGGCGGGCCTGTCCAAAGTTAAACATCTGGAAGCGCTTACAGCTGTTGTTCACTCATCCTGTAACTCTCAGCGAGGTGTAGTGGAATACCACTGGCAAAGAGAAGATGTCTTTTATAAAAGTAGATGCAACTTCCAACTTCTCCTACCACAACCTTCCTTATGGAATATTCTCCACAGATGATAATGTGAGTGCACTTTGTATTTTTCTCATTGATTCTAGCTCATTGATTCTACCGGACAAATTGAGGACTTGTAGTAATGATTTTCAAAATAAAGCATTATTATTATTATTATTATTATTATTATTATTATTAAAGATACATTTGGGTCAGTATTATTTACATAAAAGGACTTATTTTCATGACTTGGGATATAGCTGATGATTTGAGGGATGTGATAGGTGTGTGTGTGTGTGTGTGTGTGTGTGTGTGTGTGTGTGTGTGTGTGTGTGCGCGCGCGCGCCTTTTGCCTCTCATCATCATCACAACTGTGAAATATTAAAGTCACACAACCAATCATGCAAATGAGGATTATTCAAAGGGAAAATACAAAACTGCATAACTGCAAATACTCAAACTAATATTCTAAACTGTTTGGGGTTGAAGCAGTTGATAGATGCAGGGTAACAGAAATCATGTAGTCATATCAGTGTGTTGTATTTCCCCCAGCCCAAACATCGCATTGGTGTTGCCATTGGAGACCAGATACTGGACCTCAGCGTGATTAAGTCTTTGTTTCAAGGACCTGTGATGTCCAAACATCAGGACGTCTTTGACAAGGTGAGTTTAATGATTAAGACTATTCAGAAAAGTGGCGCCACAACTCACCTAACTTCTTGAGTCTGACATTAATCAGTCGTACTGGGCAGCACTGCAGTGAACTTCCAACTTCATCATACTACCGTACTTTAGAAAGGGCCTGGTGAAACAGCCACAGACGTGCACAGATGTACAATACATGAGTTAATATACTCCACCACCTACAAGATGTACAGTATAGGTCAAAAAATCAAGTCACAGAAAAATTCTCAGAAAGTGAGTAAAGTTTAAATTTATAGTCATGGAACTGAAGGTCACAGGATACAGATTTGACAAACACATTAAGCACAGAAACATCTGCCCACAATAGACTGATTTTCTGTATACAAGTATGTGCTGGATGAGCTTTCATTGGATTATGTGTTCATCTCAATCAGTGCTTGAGACATTCATGCTGAACATGGTCAGGATTACAGGTTATTATCATATTTTATCTTTAATCAGACTGAATGAAAAACAGCTTTCTTTTACGAGAGACAAGTGAGTTTTGTTGTATGTGAGCACATAGTGAAAATAAAGGTATTCATTAATTAATTCATTGTCATCATATTTTCATTTTTACCCTGTGTCTTACTATAAGCCCACACTGAATGCGTTCATGGCTCTGGGGTATGAGGCCTGGAGGGAGGTCAGGAGGACGTTGCAGATGTTGCTGTCCGCCAATGAGAGCACACTGAAAGATGACATCAGCCTCCGGAGCAGGTTGGTCCATCCCACAGAGAAATGAAATATATGATCTGATATGTTCATTTATCAAGAGTGATGCTAGCAATAGGTGTCACCTATAAGGAGATAATATGAAGATATATGTTTATAACATATATTAAAATATCTAGAAGATATGTTGGAACCATATATGTTGACAATATGTATTTCATTTATATACATTTATGTGACTTAGAGGCAGTTCTATTTTGTGCAGTTCCAGAAATTAATTCTTATATAGGGGGAACCCAGCCTTATAAACTGAATCTTAATAGCTGTGCTTATTTGCTGACAATGGGTTTTTTTTTTTTGGACCAATTCATTTCAGTTTTGTCTGTTTGTCTCTGCAGAGCATTTGTCCATCAGAGTGCAGCCACCATGCACCTTCCTGCAGACATCGGTGAGTGAGCCTCTCCTCCTTAGTCTCCTGTTATCATGTTACCTGTTATAGCAGTTTGTTTCATTCAGAGGCCATTTCCCTCAGCACAGCACAGTAATGCGATCTCCACCCCCTTGGCATCGTGTTTTTAAAAACCGACGTGCCATCACACTTGCTGAATAATGCATTTGCTCCAGTCAGTCTTTCATTTCAGGATGTATCTCACCTTCTGACATGGATTACTCAGTGTGGCTGTGTTACATGTTGCTCTATGCTAATGTCAGCAGCTGACAAGAGTGTGATTTCTCCACCCACATTGTTCCCCTCACTTTGATAGTTTTTCATCACAGTTTAACCCTGTAAACTCTATTGAAACAGACCAGAGATAAAGAACAGACATTGACACATCTGAGTGGCCTTGGACGGCTCATACAAGAGTCCCCACTTGAGGGTTTTGTTACTGTGGCTACAGGTTGCCCAAACCCTATGATTGATGGAGCTTTTACAAGTAATGAAATATATCACTTAAATGTCTTATGTCTGTAATGTTGCCATATATGTCACTTACTTTACTTTACTTTATTTGTTTATTTGAATGGGACAGTGCACATTAATTTGCCAGGTTGTATTGCATGATGCCCATTACACCTACACAAGCAGAAGTGTGTAGATATTGCACAAAATGTAATATATAATTGTATTTGTATTATATAAACATTTTGAACAATATATGAAGATATACCCACATGTGCACACAGTATATTTAACATATCTATATGGTGATTTTTCATGTGGTATGATATTTTATATATGATGCAAATTTGTAATATATACTGTATATATATATACATGACAATATATGACAATTCTATTTGCTTATGTGCTTTTTCTTGTCTTATGTCTTGTCTTGTGATGTCTTTTTACACATGATGAGAACATTGTCTCAGACTTTTGGATTTTGTAATATGCAAATATATTGATACACTTATATTGACAGTGTATAACTTGTGTCTAATTTGCTTCTTAAAGCAGATATCAGTGGAATGTTTTTGTTAATATAAGTCCTAAATAGTCCTATTTTCCGTCAGCAATCACTTACATGAAGTATTTCAGCCTAAACACGAGTCTCTCCGTCACTCTGCTCTGCTGTAACCCGAGGAGAAAATTTTCCTTGTGGGATACAAGTGTTATCCAATGAGGGGAGAGAACGGCATGAAGGGCTGTGTGTGCAGCCAAGGGATGCGCGTGAATGTGGTGACGTAGCACGAGGACCAATTGATGCCTGACAAGGGCGGGGGCTGCTAACTCATGGTGCGTTCAAGGAAACTCGTACTTTGTGTTTTTCCTTCCTGTGAAGTCATACCAGTTCGATCTGGTACGAGTTCACGGGTCGGAAGTTACGAGTGGCCGTTATAGGGAACTTTCACAGACAACAGGACGGTAAAAACACGAGCTACGGGTTACCTGGAACGCTACCAAGTCGTAGTTGTGACTTGAAGCTGTAACTTACGGTTTCAAAAGCCTGCCTTGAACACAGCATTAGCCGAAACGGCCGTGCCACTGATATCTGCTTTAACTAAGCAACATAAACAGGACATAGTGCTCATGTAGTGAAGAGGGTTTCCACCTCAAGGGGGCACTGTTAAGCCACATTACATTTCTCTTCCTTTTGACTTGGCACATTGAGCAGGGGTTGTCTTCAGTGACTTGAGTGAGATAGGGTGCAGGCAGTAGACGCTCCTCTTATGAACTCTCCCTTTCCTCTTCACAGGCGATTACACAGACTTCTACTCCTCCAGAGATCACGCCACCAACGTTGGCATTATGTTCCGCGGGAAGGAGAACGCTCTGATGCCAAACTGGTACGCTATCAGTCAAGCAAGCAAGAGTCACTAACAGCTGTTGATAGAGTAAACATAAAGCTTAGTGAGAGGCCTTGGTGCAAGTCCAGCGTTTGGGCCAGATATTGAGAGAAAGCCTGAAACAAATTGTTCAAGGCCCTCTGCAAACAGTGATATGTGGAGGGACATTACAAGGTTTCTCTAATTGATTTGGGCCTCAGCGCGCCAGTGTGCATTTAAACACTGCAGCGGGGCCCAGAGAGCGTCCCACAGCAGCACGCCTAAGTCACACAGCACCAGCAGCCTTCATTTATTCTAGGACCCATGTGGGAGGAATGCTAACAGGGAAGGGGCAGCTCTGTCTGACATGCTTCACTCTGGTTAAGCAGCTGATTGGCAGGCTCTTCTTCCTGGCTGTCAAATTCATGTGAAATTTCAAGGGGCAGGAGAGCAACACAGCATGTGCTTCTGAATCTGTGCATTACAGATAATGAAGTTCCAGACCCAAAATAAGCTTTTTGAAATTACCACTGGCGATGCAGAAGTCCCAAAGTACCCATGCACAAATGTAACATATATGTGCATGTATTGAATTTCATATATGCACATTTAGAATAAAAGAATGAAAATGAAGTTTTGTTTTAATGGTGTTTTCATAAACCTACACATGAAAATGATAGAAAAACACAGTATTTAGGTATACATTTTACAATGGGGATTTCATATACATATGTATCTTTATTTGTAGGTATGTGATAAATGTGATTACCAGTAATATATCTCCTTATAGGTGACATAGCAACATCATTACGGGGACATATATTCCATATATTTATTTTCTACAAATTTGGAAAGAAACTGATAAGATTGATATGATGTGATAATTTGATTCACATTTAAAACCAGCTATAATATTTATATTTATCAAAAGAATATATCATAATCCTGGGCGTCTGCAGCTCCCCTTGGTTTCTTGTAATGTTCAAAGAGTAGCTAAAAGAAAGATAAATAACAGACTTAGATTAAACTGGTTGCCAGAGACATCATCCCAAATGAATAGCTGGTTGTGTAATTTAGCTCCAGCTTTCAATATGAGCTCTGAGCCTCTCTTATGTTTGGGCTCGGGTTATGTATCCAGCCTGGGTGCATCTCTTTATCTCCATAGTTTAATATCTGATCAACCCAGAACAAAATCATATCAGTCCAATAATGTTTTCTTTCCAAAAACAGCTTAGTAATAATAACCTAACAGTGTTATTAAGCAGAGAAATAGCAGTTTTATTAAAATGTAAATGTTAATTCAATGGTTTCACTCATAAGTCCCTATACAAACATGTATGGAAAGCAGTAAAACCAAACAACAGAAATTAAGGGAGTGTCAAGGGTCCTCTTTTCTCTACCGTCTCTGATTAAGACATAAACAAAAACAATATTGGTCTGCTCCTTTAATTTGTGGCAAATGAAATAACATGCATCTCCTTTGTGGTATCACACTGTGTCACATTAAAGCAGCTGCTTTCACGCTGGGAGTGGGCCAGCTCAGCCAGTTCTCTGCTGGCAGCCACTGAGAAGCTCCTCAGGGTTCACTGCACTGATAGTGGTGTTTGAGGAGGAGAAGCTGTTCGTTGTTCTTTTTACCCATCTGTCGTTTCTCCTGCCAGCCACCAGATGATTCAGTCTTTCATTGTCAGACTTGTATCTGTAGCGGACGACTGCGCTGGAAGTGTTCAACACAACACAACTGTTTTCACAAGCCCCATAACTTGGCTGTGATAATACAGAAATATTATCAAAATGAAAGCCCCATCTCAACACAGGGCTAACACATTTCCATGAGTCGTACTCCTGAAACCAGCTGTGAATCTGCATTTGTTATGATTGCTCGCATTTATTTTCCTTTAATTAGTAATCTGAATTTGGAGATGCAGAATATTATTTGAATGTAACTGATTAAAAAACAAAAATACAGTAATTATTTATTCATGTTTCACGAAAATATTCCATGTTTCACTTAGCTCAGAGTGAAACTTCGTAGAGATGACCTGCCACACTGAGACATCCCATACACAACTGTTATATATCTGTACATACAAGTATTGAATTTGCTATACATATGGCATGTATAGGCTATATATATATATATGTTATATTGATGGGTTGATTTGATATGTGTATATGTCTATACAAATGCAATATGTATGTTTAATGAGTTAAATGTCTTTAAAGATCTCATGGTGTTCAGTTTTTGTCTGTGCTAATGGGCATTACATTTAACAGCATGATTTTAATGAATTACCCTTCAAACGTTCACATCTGTGTGCTTAACATAATTACTACTGCTGTAAAACATCATCACTGCTCTGTGGACTCTGTTGTGGTCACTGTTGTGTTAATCTGGGTGTTGTGCTGGGCAGGCTGAGGCTTCCAGTGGGATACCATGGCAGAGCATCGTCGGTGGTTGTTTCTGGGACCCCCATCCGCCGCCCCTCAGGCCAGATGAGACCTGACCAGAGTAAGATTCTTCTCACTGTTTGGTTTGTTACTTGTAACAGAGTTTCACTTGGGACATAAAACCTTTAACAAAAATCTAGCTTCAGACGACTTCATTGTCTTCATTAGTCCATATTCTATCTATTTAAGCTGCACCTGGAGCAGTGCTGAAGGCAGCAGGTGTATCTGGCCATGGTTTTAATATGTAATTGTTGTGTTTACTGCTTGAATGGAATTAGAGCAGCTGTAGCCCCTAAATTTAATATTTACCTTGTGTGAACCACATTTCTGTCCCTAAATGTGAAGTGGATTCCCCTGATGTGACTCTCTGAACAGATTTTGATTACGACACAGAGCCTGTGGCTGTTGATAACCAGTGTTTGCCTTTCCCTCTCTGTTAGCAAAACCCCCGGTGTTTGGCCCGTCGAAGCAGTTGGACATTGAGCTGGAAATGGTGATTACACTGTTTATTTAATCCAAGCACCTGTGTGTGTATGTAATGTTTGAACAGATACTGAGATAATGCCTGAGAGAAAGGACTGAATTTTGTATGATTCACAATAATGACCAACAACATACACAAGTGTGTCATGTCACTTCTTTTCCCTTCTCAGGCTTTCTTCGTTGGAGGAGGGAATAAGCTGGGAGAGCCTATTCCAATCAACAAAGCCCATGAACACATCTTTGGCGTGGTCGTCATGAATGACTGGAGTGGTAAGAGTCTCTGCACTATGTCACACCCACATCATCCTTTGTTTTGGGTGTTTGTGAACAGTTCGAGGGCTCCCTCTCACTTCATGGTGATCCAGGGATCATGCAATGCATTGCAATACATTATCAGCCACATACAGTTCTTCTAAAATGTCATAAAACTAATCTCCACCCACACACTGTAATGTATGTACTCTATATACTCAGTGTCTATATATGACATAAATCCACATACAGTATGAAATAAAACATATGTGTAAAAAAATATATATAAATCAAAACTATTGGAAATTTTAACATTTTCATATATTGACATATATTTCATGTATGTGTGGCTTTATTTTGGACATACAGCATGTTACATGAACATACATCCTACATACAGTGGGTTCCAACAGCCTCAGACCATGTTCCAGGAATGTGTAAATAGACATGTTTAAAATTAAGAAGAAAATGTATTTGCAGTTTTAATGAGCTTGCATTTATAAATTAAACATGTATCATATATTACAGACTGACATATATGTAGATACTTTTAATGAATGTAATTTTACTATTTTACTACTGTCATGTTGTAAACATATATCCAGAGGATGTGATAGTAATACAGGTGACATATTAGTCTTGATGTAGGGACATGTATTTGATATATTACTATATTTATATGTGGATAATGCCTCGTATGTCTGGTTTTAATGACAGTTTGATGGATTAAAGGTCCAATTGGCAAGGTTTATTGGCAAAATCTGCATATACTACCTATGAATATATTGTGTATAATCGCTATAAAATGAAATTCATTTGGTTTTCGTAGCCTTATAATTATTCTTTTATACATATAGCAAGCAGCCCAAACGGAAAATCACGCCAGCCAGAGAGCATGTTCTGTGAGTTTTGCATGCATAAATAAACCAAAGAAGAAGAAGGTAGAAGGAAAAAAGAAGGAGCAGGAAACAGCATACATATCATAAAATGGTTTAGATCTTCACCTCATTGCTCCATGCTCCTCAGATACTCCCAGTTGTGGTAAACAGGTTTTTTCGTCCTCAGAGGCCACCGCCACTTTACCAACGGGAGGGGTGAGTGCGAGCGATCGAGCACTGCAATCTAGAATCTGAACTCTAGATGTCACGGTTTTCCCCCCATTTTACACACTGGACCTTTAATACTTAACTAAATATTATAATACGGTATGTTCCAGGACTGAGAGTCATAAAAGTAAAGTTTGCGTGACGGGTCTGATGTATGGCCTGGCTCTGGTAATGAACCTGATGGGATGCTGCAGCATCACCAGTCAGCGGTGACGTTTCACTTAGGAGCACACTTGTTCCTTAATTTAGCTTTGCATTATAGATGTTGATGCAGTCACTTCAGATAGAGGCCGATGGAGATGGTTCCTGACTAAATGGCAGAGGCAGTCCTCATCAAAACATGAGTGGGGGATATGTATTATTGATTCAGCTGGGAATCTCTGGAGAGGACCTGCATGGTGTTGTTGCTCTCTGACTGTCATCCTCTCTAATATTACTCCTGGCACAGTTTGACTGCAGCCAGCCAAACAGTTTCCCCAGTCTCTGCCAGCTGAAGGAAATTGAATCCACAACAACACAACACAGCCACATACGTATTAATCATTATTGAAAAATGCTAAATTGGTTGTGACTCCACCATCTAATGTCTGCTGTCGTTTGATAACAAATGTCACGATGTCAAATATTTTCTAAGATTCAGTTAAATCCGAAAGGATGAAAACGCCTTCAACACAAAAGAGCAGATTTAAAACAGGGTTAAAGCTGTAGTCGTTTTAAACTTTGAGAAATAAAGAAAAAAAATAGCATGGCCTATAATAAACACTACCCCTATATCACTCTCCGTAACATAACAGAGTGCAGGGATTAAATCAACAATTAAAATTAAAAAACAATTGTGAATAAAAAACAACAAAATGGACAAATAAGATGCAACAACATTTCAAACATTAACAAAAAAAAAAAAGAGAAAGTAATATCTTTAGAGGACTAAAGATGAAGTCTTTCTCATCTCAGTTTTGGAGCCATAATAACAAACTCCCAGTAGCCTTTTTGTGACCAGCCGAGCCTTTGGAACCAGTAGAGTTGGTTAATGTACGTACTACATTAAGTGCATACATTTGGCAGTGTTAAGTTGAGTTATTCAGGTAGTTTATGTATCAGAGGATGTCGATCTTTGCTGCATATGTCAGAGGTTCTGGTGGGTTTTTAATGTTTCAGCCATTAACCTCACCAATCCTCAGTTAATTAGATCTAGCCCCCTGGACCCATAATGCAGGACATAAGTATTGATTTAGAGCTGTAGAGAAAACTGATGAATCATCACATTACAAAAGGCAGCTTTTACGTTCCCTCACTGGGTAAACAGCCTCTCATCTGGCCTTAGGCCACCACATGCACACAGACACACACTCTGAGCTCACCTGCAACAGTTTGAGAGGAACAGGGAGAGAGCAACACATACTCTATTTGATTTTCATCTGACATATGTTTAGTAGGTTAAATTAAGGTTATAAGGCATTCTGAGCAGTTTTGATAGAGCAAGCCGATAAAGATAAATGAAGTAAAAGTAGTCTTATAGATGTGTAATGAGTATCAGTGCTGTACAGTATACTGGAGTTTTTATAGCTATTGTGAATGTGAAAAATGTTTCAGTATGAGCGTGTGTTTTATGTGAATTATAATGTGTGTTTCCCTTTTTCCCAAAACACAAGTATGATAGGAATAATTTACATTTATACACATTACATCTGAATGTCCTGTGTCAACAGTGTGCAACCTCTTACTATTTGTCTGACAGCAGTGATGGTTTAAGGCCAGTTCACTGAGAGAGAGCAGTCAGATCTGGAACAACTGCAGGAGCTTCACTGAGGTTGAATAAAGATAGAAATAGGACTAGTCCAAAAAAACAACATATACACAGAAAAGGCTAATGATGCACACCTGTCATATCACTGAATAGGTTTAAATCTATAACTATACTGAGGTGAAGGCTGTGAGAGCACCAGAGGTGTCTAAAACATCTTAGATAATGCTGCACAGAATCATGGGAGAACATCGTTTAAGAGAATACATTAGAGAAGAGTAAATGAAGCAGATCACAATTAATTTTTTCAATTCCATTTAGTGAATACATTTACCTCCATCTTCACTGTCACATGTTCAATAATGGACTGTACTGAAGCCTCTGTGCCCACTGACTGCTTAGGATTTAGAAAGTCATTTAACCTAAGTACAGTAGTGAGTGTCATTTCAACACTCGTTATTAGTGACACGGGGCTAACGCACCGAGGCACTGACCTCCTCAGTTTTATAGTTTTTGATCAATCACTGTTCAATCACCATGACCATTTTTGAGATATTTTGAGATTATGATGGGTCATGGGTGTGTACTTTGTGGAATCCTCAGGCTAGAGTGTTGGAAGTGGCCTGCTGACATTTTTACACTCTACACACACGATTCTTTCCATAGATGTAGAAAGACTTGTTTTCTCTCCAACAATGTGCTCAAAAAAGCAGGGCCTCTGGCCCTCTGACTTTCTGAGAGAAGCAGAAGGGAACCCTGTTTTTAACTCGCATGAGTTTCCAAAATATTAACTCAAGAAACACTAACGACATATCAACATGTTCAGGAAGTCCTCTGGACGCTCTTGGTCTGCTTGTTTTTCTGATAGGAGCTATGGTTTTGTCACAATAAGCCCAAACGTGAGACAAGTGCCGAGGCAGAAAATGACACTATTTCTTGGCGTCTCCCTCGGCCCGGGGTGCATCTATCATCGTGACAACCCCCTCAAATTGGCAACATCTGAGCCTCAGGCCAGAACCACAGCTGAGTCCCATTTAACTGATTAGGGACTCCTCTGATAACTCTGCACTTTATCTATGTCTGACCCCTGTAGTGGCACATTATGTAATAATGTAATACATTTTCACCTCATAATGAAATAACGCTGCTTTTTGTAATAATCTGCCACATTTTAAATAAATAATACAATTACACAATACAATATAATATGAAATAAAGTTTGACATATTTTGTAAAAAAAAAAAGTTGTTACAAAATGCACCAAATTTTTACAACTTCTTTATAAAAATGTGCAACACCCACATTTTGTAATAACTGATGCAATATGTAACAACTTATTACAAAATGCTGCAAAGTTTATTACATATTGTGTTTAAGAATTTTATTACAAAATGTGGTGTTATTTCATAATGAGGTGAGAATGTATTACATTATTACATAATGCGGCATTATTATGTGGTGCTACACCCTCTATCTCCCACATGAAGTGTCTGTGAAACACAACCACACACACACATGCACGCACTCCTCTCCCACGCACAGACACACATACACACACACACACACACACACACACACACACACACACACACACACACACAGGTAACTTTATGTAATTATACTGTAGTCACATGTACACCACACAGACAGGTTGACAGCTCCTCAATGTCAGCGCTCTGTCTGATTAGCTTTTTCTTAACCCTAAGGTTGTGGGTTTGATTCCCCTGTTGACAGAGATCACACCCCCGGCAGCGGCCCCTGTGGCACTCTCAAAATCTCTGCAAGGAAATGTTCTACTTTTTCTTTTATTAGTCATTTGGCAGAGACCTCATTAGCCCTGTATGTGTAAAGCACAGCAGCTATTACAGCTTTATAGCCTGTGACAGAATGAAGTGTAAAAAGGAGCAGCAGCTTTTTCATTAAGGACTGAATCTACAGGCTCAGCTCCTTTGGCTAGCACAGTGTATACAGTACATGTACTGTATACAGTACAGACACTTAGAATATGTAGACTGCAGTATTCCCTCACTCAAAGGTGAAGGGGTGATTCTTGAACAATAAAATAGAGGTCTTAATATCAATTAATTCACTTTAGATAAGAGTCACACTGTAGTTGACTCAAGGGAGATTATATTAAAATCCATTATATGCATACATCAGACAGTAGTGCCACAGTTTTGGATGACATGCAACACTTTTCCCAGACTGAATATTTCAGGAACAGCCCGTCACACTGGTGCACAGATATGTCCAGACAGTCGGCTCGGCTTGTGTTTTGTTTTGGACTGTGCAGCAGCTACAGTGTTGGAGATTCAGTCTCAGGCTGTGACATTTCTGCTGAATGTGCAGCAGAAGTTAACTTTCTGTACTTGACTGCTGAAGCCCTCAAGAGATCAGTTTGAGCAGAGTTCACCACAGGCTCTCTGGAATATTTGCCATCCTAAAATTTCAACCATAGAACTCCATGCTATATTAAATGCACCACCACCACCACCCCCAAAAAAACCTCCCAACCTCAACACGCTCACCTTTTTATCCCCTTCCCTACTGTTGTCAGTGGTGCACAGTGGTTTAAGTGAAGAGTCTCTTCTTAAAGGTTCACAGTGGGTGAGGGGCTGACGACACTGAGAGCTGACGAGCAGTAAAGCTCTCACAGCTGAAGATTATCTCTCCGTTGCTTCATTAGCCCCACAGTGCAGGAGACTTATGGGTGCACACGGGTGTGGGACGATAATGGCATCATAGGACTGAGCTCATAAATCTGAGTATAAGCTGGAGTGTAACTAACTACATCTATTCAAGGACTGTACAATTTTTCCATTTCCTGCTGCTGGAGACTTTTTCTTTACAATATTTGAGGGGGAACTACCTTTTACACTACTGTATTTATTTCACTTTATCCAATACGAAACAGATGATTATTCAGACTTCATTTATATAGCATTTTCATACAAACAACGCAACACAAATTGCTTCACATGATAAAAGAAATAAAACATACCAAACTCCTCTCTCACCCACACAAGCACACACACAACAACACAAGTAGCAACAAGTAACAAATAAAAACAATAGAAAAATAAAACTTTTTGTTTTAGTCTATAAGCCCTTATCTTCTGCATATAGAAAAGATAATAATATATATAAATGTATATTTATGTATATTTGTTGTTTGTTTTATTACCATATTGAAGTATGTAAAGGGATATTTCAACATTTTGGAAAATTGGCCCATTGCCATAATCCCACGCTCTGGTGGACAAGTTGTGATCTGCACATTCACCACGCTATGAGATAATAAACTATGGGGATTTTGACAATGGGCCAGTTTGACAAACTGTTGAACTATCCCATTAAAATTAGCTGCCTCTCAAACAATAAGGTCCTATTGCTACACTGGATTGGAAGTTCTTTATCATCATTTTCTAAATCATTATATTATATTAGTATTGTTGCCATAACAGCAATTAGCTATGAGCTGGCTATTTAAGAGAAATGTATTCTTGAAAGATATATTCAAACAGATACATCCAAACCACTTTGAAAAATGTGTGCAAAGTGTGGCTACCAAGGTTTTAGTCTGTTTTATGTAAATAACCGGTTTCTGGTTGAGTCATTATTATGTTGATCATTACTAGGAGCAAATGAAGCACTTGCATATCAACTAAATGTATAAATTAAAGTGTTAATTTTACATGTGAGTGGGTTTACAGTACGCAGCAGCCAGAGTGAGGTAGCACAGATGGTGTTTGCGTGGCTCATAGAGCTGAGAAGACTCTCTGACTGACGAACTTTTCATTGTTTTGAGAGATGAATTTTTCACACAGTTACAACAGTGAGGTTGGGAGGGGGCAGGAGCAGCAGTGACTACAGAGCACAAGCTGTTTAGTCACAGTCCAGCTCCTCATCACACCTTTGGCTGGGGCTCTCTGGGACCCTGAATACCAATCAAATCAGTTTGAATCAAAGCTGGACATAGCAAACTTATCTATCCATGTTCTTCTGTTATTTATAGTTCTTTTTTCTGAGTCATGATCTGCCAACTAATGCTGTAACACTTGTTGTGTGTGTGCGTTGTGTTGCTTCTCAGCCAGGGACATCCAGTCGTGGGAATACGTTCCTCTGGGCCCGTTCCTGGGGAAGAACTTCGGGACAACGATCTCACCCTGGGTGGTCCCTATGGAGGCACTGCTACCATTTGCACAGCCCAACGCCATTCAGGTGAGTTCAAGGGTCACATGATCAGCATGTAGAACAAAATGTTTGTTTTTTTTAAATATATTTTTTAGGGGCTTTTTTGCCTTTTAATGGACAGGATAGTTCAGAGAGTGACAGGAAATGGGAGGCAGAGAGGGGGGAATGACAATGACACGCAGGATAGGGCCGCTCGGCGCGGGATTCGAACTGGGGTCGCCTGCAGTGAGGACTATAGCCTCAACACATGGGGCGGGTGCTCTACCAACTGAGCTAAACAATGCCCCAGAACAAAAATGTTTTTATCAGACCTTCAACTTCACCTCACTGGATCAAACCGAGGCAGGTGAACAGGACCTGTCATGGTCACTTGTGTCAAAACATACGTACAAAGTAAACTGAGGCTGTCCTACGGTAAAAAACAAAACAAAACAAAAAAAACAAGCCGATGTGCGGCAGATACAACAGTAACAGTTAGAATTTGTTGCTACACAATATTTAGCGGTCATGACAGCAGCAAGGCAATAACTGCTGTGATAGGTTAAGAAACTTTGAGGACAACATGTTCACTTGCTGCCTAATATATCCCACAGACTAACAGGTGCCATAATGAAGTGTTATTGACTTCACTTGTCAATCCTCATAACATTAGGCCTGATTGGTATAATTGAAATATTATAGAAATATCACTTTTTTGAAGGCTCTTTAACATATATTTGGGTGTTTGTCTTGCCTTCCAGCCCCCAAAATGTGAGAATTGACAAATAAATCTGTAATGTTTAGGCTCCTGAGGTTGAAATCCATGTGGTTTTACGAGCTGTTCCCTCAGTTGTCATTCCATGATGTCCGGTACCAGTAGAAGGGGCGGGGCAAGCAGTGGTTCATTTGCATTTAAAGGAATAGACACTGAAACCAGCCGTTCTGAACAGGGCTGTTTTGAAAGGATGAAAAGATCTGTGATGTTTGATCCTTGGGGGATTTTGACCAAAGCATGTCACAGACATGTCTTTAAGACACCTGGGGCAGAATATGTCTCCTTTAACCCTTGTGTCACACATTCAAACACATACACTCAATATTAAAAGAATACACAAAGAAAGACAGCTGATGGTGCTGAACCCTCTGAGCCAAACTCTTCCACTGAACTGAGAGTCTCAGACCTCCCTTCATTGTCTTCAAACCAGACTGATTACCAACCGCTGAGCTCCACCTCACAGGCGCAGCATATCTACTTGATGAGCAGAGTGAGCTGTGAAAAAAGACAAAAAATAACTTTTCATGTCAATCCATAACAGTAAGGTATATGGCACGACACAGCATGGTCTGGTTCGGAGCTGGAGTAGAGAGGAGAGAGGGGAGGGAGCTGGCATCAGCAAACGCCATAGGAGAATAACAATATAGCAGTTATTGACACTCAGCCTGAGGAAGGAAGTCTAACAGAGCTGTTTGAGCCTTGTGTGCTCAGTCTAACATGTGCACCTTTCTATAATGGACTAGTTTGATTGAGAAATCAGCATCCAAACCCTCTGGAGCCACCCTCAGGGTAAATGTTAGTAGCGTTGTGTAGTTAGTGGATGACTGACTCGTCTGTGTGGCGAGCAACAGACTCCATGTTCCTGCATCTGATTTCTGTTTCTCCTCCCTTTGCAGGATCCAGAGCCCCTCCCCTACCTGCAACACCACGATCCTTACACGTTCAACATTAACCTGTTTGTGTCAATTAAAGGTACTGTACACACTGTAATGCTTTCACTGTGATGAACACACACACGCACACACACACACACACACACACACACACACACACACACACACACACACACACACACACACACACACACACACACACACACACACACACACACACACACACACACAGCATTAAAGCCCTGAGGCGATCCATGGTAATGAGTACAGCCATTAAATTCCTCATGTCTCTCTCTCTCTTCTCTCTCCATACCTTTCTCATCCATGATGCTTAATATTTTACCACCTGTACTTTCCTCCAGTGTCTCTGAAGGTTTTCATTTCTTCCAAACATAAAAGTTTAATTTTAACGGTGAAAGTATTTTAGGTCGGGCTCCAATCTTAAAAATGAAATATTAAAAATTTATAATTTTCCCAGTATTAAGTCTAACTGTGTGTTACTGTATAATGCCACAGACTGTGTACTGATGCCTCTGAAGACGTGGTCTGGGACGACAAACACATACATTGCAGCACACCTTGCCATCATGTGTTTCATACACGCATGTGGCACAACAGCACAGCCCGCAGCCATGTTTTAGCTTTCCGCTAGTACTGTTTAGAAACTCCAGGAACCTGGCCTTAGCAGGCTGCTACTGTACCTGTCCTGGTGAGGTACAGTAAGTTCTCTCCACCTCTGAATATTGATATCAACATATTGATCTGAGGGGACGTTCAAACACATCTGCATCTGTGCTTTATCGCAAAACATGTGGGACAAAGTACTTCAATGACATCCATGTGTTCAGCAGTTCTAACTGATGCTGAACTAACCTGCTCTGGAGCAGGTTAACTTCAGAAGATCAGATCAGTATTACTGACCAATCAGATCATTGGAAAAATAGAGGCATTATTACTACAGGATCCTGACAAGGACAAAAGAGGTTACAATGAAGTGATCAATAATACTGATCAGCACATTTATAAAGAAGGTGGAGTTTGCATGTTCTCCCTGTGTCTGTGTGGGTTTTGTGCAGGTTCTTCAGCTTCCTCCCACAGTCCAGACACATGCACACTAGGTTGATATGGATGAATGGATGATGGATGATTAACATTTATATAAATCAGTGGAGTTGTTTTTCTGTTCCAGACCTTGCATGTGTAGCTATGTGAAGGCTTTTATCATTATACTACAATCTGTCCAAACCATTATAGCTTCACTTTAACTGAACAAAGATTCTTGAATGCAACAGTAATGATGATTTCAATCTTTTTGATCCACACACGGATCGATATTTTCATGTAGGTCAGACATGACAGTCTGACACTAACCTCAGTTTTTATTTTTTCACTGACATGTTCACAATTTGTTCAACATCAGAAAAATAGAATGAAAATACTCAATATGATTTAGATTTATTGGTAGGTAATAAAGGTAATAAATGTGAACATATTTTTTTGTACTTGTTTAATTAATTAATTATACTCCAGCTTTAACGGGATATTTCAACATTTTGGCAAATTTGGCTATTGCCATAATCTATATAGTCTTAGGGGTAGAATCATTACCTTTAATTGTCGGTGCAAGCTGTTTTTAGATCAGCAGGGCAGATGAGCTCTGCATGGTGTGCGGTATTTCTGGGCTTTCCCTCATCAAACTCATCAAATACACAATCCAACAACTCCAAACACTTTCATGGACAAGTTGTGACATTCACCATGCTACGAGATAATAACGTTACGAGACAGAGTTGTTTTTGAGGTAAATATGTAACAGGAACTACATTCCTGACACGGCTGCTGGGCAGAGTGACTTCAAAAGCAAAAGTAGTTCATTTGCTTAATGTGTCGTAATGTTACATAATTATATGCTATTATTTCATAACATGGTGTCTGTGCAGGTCACAACTTGTCCACGAGAGCGTTTTGGAGTTGTTGGATTGTGTTTTTAGTTTGATGAGGGAAATGTAGAAATACCATTAGCCTCTGTTGCATTAGCTGAGCAGCTCGCGTCTCTTCCCCGCCTATCTAAAAATAGCTTGCACTGACAAGGTAATGAACCTACTGCTATGACTGTAGGGATTATGGCAATGGGCCAATTTGCCAAAATGTTGAACTATCCCTTTAAATGCTATATGTTTGACATCTTGTAAAAAAAAATAAATAAAAAGGTTGTTACAAAATGCACCAAATTATTACATTTTCACACCCGCAACACCCGCATTTTGTAATAACTGATGCAATATGATGATGCAATATCCCTTTAATGGAAGTGAAAACAAATATTATGATGATGAATATGAATGAGTATTCCTTCATGGGTTTGAAGCAAACATCACTTTTTTTTTAACTCTAATTGTCGCCTTTAATGGAGATCACAGTAGAGAGAGGCAGAAAATGAGGAGAGAGAGTTGGGGATGAACATGTAGTAAATGGCCACTCTGGTCAGGTGCCAAGCAGCAGCCTCATGTTCATACAGTACACCCTCTGACCACTCATCCTCACAATGTTGACAGTGCTTCTTTTCACCACGCCAGGATGATTTAAATGTCACAGTTCACAGCTGCATCTTAACAGTAATATGAAATGTTTCACTTGAAGTAACCTTTGCTGTCTGGTCTTTAAGGGCAGGGCATGGCGGAGGCAGCAACCATCTGCAAGTCCAACTTTAAGGTGAGAATCTCGTCTAAGCCACGCCCACTGTGCTGCATGATGTGTTAAAGGAAAACTAATGCTAAAATACTACTAATAGATTACAGAGAGGTTGCAACTAATGATTATAATGTGTTCCTAATCAAATACCTGTTGATGTGTCAGAGTTAGTATCCATCTAATTTGACTGCCATGACCTAAAAGGTCTGAACCCACAGTAGCTGTTTGCAGTGATGAAGTTACTAGGAGGCAGGTTCACACTAACTGATGAGGCAAAATATCAAAAGTTAAAAAATAGCCTTTCTTATTTTATCTTATTTGTATTAGTTTTTCAGATTTTGAATTGCAACACATTGAAGTTGGAATTCATCAGCTTCATTGGCTCCTCTGTTAACAGCACCCATATGAGGAGATTCACTGTCATTTCAAAAGTGGAATACTTCCTATTCTTGCTTGATGTATTACTTCAACTGCTCAATGCTTCAAGGTCTCCTCAATGTCCTGCTTTACATTCCATAATGTGCCAAAACATTTCCAATGGGTCTCATGGGACAAGATGGTGATTGAACCATTAATCTCTCTAATTTTTGCTCAATCTCCAGAGCCACAACTTCCCAAATGTAGAACTGAATAAAACTTTACTTTGTTGCATTCACCCCACAAAACAAGTGACCCATGTAAGAAAAATGCCACCCCCTCCTATGTTCATCAAGTGATAATATGTAAATAGATAAATAACATTTTAAAGGCTTACTTTATTTTCATCTGTAAAATTTCTATTCTTTACTTTTCTTCATCTGCCCTGTCATTAACTATATAACCAATAACCTTTTCTACAGTATGAGTGTGCTCTAGTTTAATTTCTGGTTATATTATTGTAATAAGTTACAAGCCCTGTTGCCAGGGGCCATCACTATAAAACATACGCCTTAATGATAATAATGTTAAAGTTGGTACTGCAGACTAACCCAGGAGCACATCTGTCCTTGATCCAAACTGTTTTAACCTCTCTCTATCAACTCCTGATCTTCTGGTCTCCTCTCTGTGTCACTAGTACATGTACTGGACCATGAAGCAGCAGCTCGCCCATCATACAGTCAACGGCTGCAACGTCAGACCAGGAGACCTGCTGGCTTCTGGGACTATCAGTGGACCTGTGAGTGTCTGCATGTAGAGTATACACTTGTTTTTTTTGGGGGGGGGTTGAAGACAGTGTATAGCCTATGCTGTTTGACATGGTATATTACTGCTGTAAGACATCATGGTGAATTCAGGCCTGACATTCAATGGGAGAAACCTGCAGCAGGGTGGGGACCGCCTGTCTTAGAAACAGGGGATGAGAGAGACAGAGACTGTGACCATGACCAGTTGTACTCATAGGTAATGACGATACCATATGAATTGTTATGGTTATAACTCTAATAGACCAATAAAGTGCAAAATAGTAAAGCAATAAATTAACATAGTAATAATTATTATAGTGGCAGTGCTGAGAGGCAGAAAGAGAGAGAGAGCTCAGTGGATAACAGGAATCCCCCAGTCATCTGTGTCTACAGCAGCATAACTAAGCAATGGACTCGCTAGCTCTATCTATAAGTCTGACCAGAGGACAGTTTGAAGCCTGATCTTTAACACTCAGACTAAATAAGCTTTCTGTATAAACGCACAAACTTCACCATCCAACTATTAAATTCAGTTATTGGACGACTCCACAGGTTGGTGTGACAGTGCTGATACTGAAACTTATTTCTCTTCAATTATCTCATCACGTCACTCAAGCTAATATCTTGTCCCCATACCAATCTGGATTTCGACCTAACTTCTCCACATCTACAGCTCTTCTTAAATTCACAAATGATTTATTTTCTGCTTTTGACACTGGCTAACTTACTGGCGCAATATTCATTGATTTAACTAAAGCCTTTGATTTAGTTGATCATTATCTTCTTCTTGATAAACTTAATCATATTGGTCTGAATAAGAATGCTGTCCTCTGGTTCAACTCCTATCTTCATAATAGATATCAATATGTTTCTGTTAATGGTTGTCTATCTAGCCATATGTTAGTTGAAACGGGTGTTCCACAAGGTTCTATTTTGGGTCCACTGCTCTTTTCTATTTTCATTAATGATCTTCCCCAATTGTGTTCAACTTGTCATGCCCATCTTTATGCTGATGACACCGTCATCTATCACTCAAATCATGATATATCACAAATCCAGTACAATTTACAGCATGATTTTAATATGGTTCAACACTGGTTTAACAACAATAGACTTGTTCTTAATCTGAAAAAGACCTGTTTAATGGTGTTTGGCACAAAACATAGCTTATCACACTCACCTGAACTATCCATTAATTTCTGTGATGGAGCTTCAGTTGATAGATGTGATGAATTTAAATACCTCGGACTCTGGCTGGACCCCGAGCTCACCTTTAAACCACATATTGATTATGTTTGCAAAAGAATTTATGGTCACTTGGGTTCTCTTTATCGTAGCATTAACTGTTTTTCATTTCAAGTCAGGAAAAGGGTAGTTACACAACTGATACTTCCTATACTTGATTATGCAGATATTGTGTATCAAAACACCACTGACTCCATCCTCAAACCTCTCAATATTTTAACTAACTCTTTATGCAGATTTGTCTTGAGATGCCCATTTAAAACCCACCACTGCCTTATGTATGATGCCCTCACCTGGCTCCATCCTAAACCCAGGCGTCAGTTTCATTGGTTTTTGTTTCTTCATAAATGTATCTACTCAGAAGTCCCACCGTACTTAAAACAGTTGTTGGTCCCTTATACATCTCCCTACCCCCTTAGACACACAGCAAATTTATTTTTCACGGTGCCTATGATTCATAAAGAAATTGGCCGCCGATCTTTCAAATACAAAGCTCCATCTGATTGGAACAATCTTCCCCCTGTGTTAAAGTCCATCACCTCCTTCTATATCTTTCGAACAGATCTATTTTCCCAATTAAGAACAGGTTGCTCATGTTTTTGATGCAGTGGTTTACTGTTGCCTCCGATGTGTGTTGCTCTTGTTATTGGGGCAGACCCATTTGTGTATTTGTGTACTTGCTCATGTGTATACTTGCTCACATCTACATTTACACAGTATGTAGGTTTATGTGCATTTTCAGTGTAAGTCTATGATAAGTTGGGTGGGGTTTGGGGGTTGGTGAAGTGGGTGAGCAGTGTGCTGTGCTTTGTGTCTCTGTGTGTTTTGTATCATTGTAATAGTATGTCTTGTTTGTGTATTGTTTGCATTGTTTCTGTATAGGGACCCCCTCGAAAACGAGATGCTGCATCTCAAGGGGCTATCCTAAATAAACTTAAACCAGAATGCTTTATTGTGTCCTTCTAACAGGATCCAGAGAGTTTCGGCTCCATGCTGGAGCTGTCATGGAGAGGATCTAAGAGCATCGATTTGGGAGGAGGAGAAACCAGAACCTTCCTGAAGGATGGAGATGAAGTCACTCTCACAGGTTAGCAGCTGGACCATTCATCACTCAACTTACAGAGTGATGCTTCAATCATTATTATCAAGTCAAGTGGATGGGTGCACTCAAATGTTGGTCAGGAGAATTCTTGATGATATATGAATGAATGAATGTTTTATTTTCGTGTCATGCCACCACTGTGGCCCATCCCATATGAGATTACAAGACACAATAACAAATACAAAAAAACAAAAACTAGACAGTCCTTCCTGTTGGTGCTACCTGCCACACAGGTGTGACATAAATAAACAATTTAAGATTACTTTCAGTACTCAACTATATATCGCTCTTCATCTCATTGCCCAAGCCTTTTCAAGAAATAAAGAAAATGCAAAAATATTCAAATGAAAAAGAAGTTTTAGCTTCTCAGCATCGTCTAACCACACAAATTCGTTATTTGGATCTACTTTACTAAACAATTTTTGTCTTATATAGAGTCATAGAAAGGACAGTAGAACACAATGAATTTCATTCTCCACCTCTTGGATGTCACATAAATTACAAATTCTATCATCTTCTGCTGTGCCAATATCTGCCTGTCTCGATATGAAGACCAAGAATACCAGCTCTCAATTGAGCACACAGGGATCTTTTCTTTTTAGAAAAATTATACAAAACATAATTTTCTGGGCCAAATACCTGTTTTATTTCACAGTAAGTACGCAGTTTTGGTTTACCCCACGTATCTAATGCCCATCTATCTTTACTTTGTTGAAAAATAATTTATTTTAATACATTAATCTCAACTTTCTCTTTGTTTTAATAATGGTCTTCATATCCAGCTCTCAGCAAGATGTCATATATGTCCCTATCCCATGCCCCATTGGTCAGAGTGTCCCACTCAAAGATTTTTCTTGCAATCCACGATTTAATCCTAGTATCCTGTACTATACTGTACTATGTTATAATGTTGTCCCATCTCTTCTTCTGTCCAGGTTACTGTCAAGGAGATGGCTACAGGGTGGGCTTTGGACCCTGCATGGCCTCCATCCTACCTGCCCTGTAGCACTGAAACACACATACTGTTACTCATGGGCATTCAGCATACATACTGGAGGAAACACCTACAACCTCAACCTGCTTTGATGTTTACTGTCCATTAATGAAAATGACAAAGGGCTGGATAACAAAAAAATATTATCAAATGAATCCTTTTTTTCCATATCAATTGGTTTTTAAAATCCTCAGAATCTGCTCAAATAAGTTTTTAAAACACAATAAACCAGCGAAGAGAAGTGGCTTTATCTACGTACAACCACTAACTTCATTGGATAAGGGGATGAGACAGACTGAAAATGAATGGAGATATTACACGTGTATCTGTGATGGGAAGCTGTGGAGTTTCAACCCTGCAGCAGGCAGCTGACAGGAGAGAAAGTTCACTCATTCATCTGTTTGTGTGGACTTTAGCCTCAGATCAGTTGTCTGTGGTCGCTTTGATCCTGGCAGTGGATGTCTGCAGATAGCTGAAACATCCGTTACTGACGGTGCATGTGCAGTTGTATGCCAAAGCATTTTTGTGTGTTATGTCCTTGTGCTTTGACCATAAAATATGTTTATGTGTCAAGATTTTAGTTATTTTGCATTTGCTGACGTTAAAGGGATAGTTCACCCAAAATTGAAATTTCCATGGCCAGGATAAACTCTGAGATTATTTATCTGAGTCCAACTGGATTCAGTTTAATCAATTGAAATAAATCTACACTGGACTTGATACCCAGCCCCAAAGACATCAACCAACCCCTCTCTCACATCTCATACATATCTCTCTTAAAATGACATCTCTGTTTTGAAATGACATGTTTCCAGCTGTGTGTTAATAATTGAAGAGCTTTTCTCAAATGCAGTCTGTAGAGTTGTAGTGACCTTGTTATTGAAATCCTCTGCAATATTCATCCAGCTGAGGGATTCTCCCACTACATCACATCACAGTGTTACTGCAGAACCAGGATCAGTGTTATTGATGTTTTATGTACTTTGGTTCCTGATTTATAATGAAATCATTCATTGTTAATGTCACTGTGTTGGTGTCTTTTGTTCTTCTCTTCACTCACTGTGCCCATGCTCTTTAATCCCAGCTGCAGTCAGAGTTTGATTTGCTCTTTTAGTAAAACATATTTATTCTATAATGTAGTGCACTTATTCTATATCCATTTAAACTATGGGATATGTTTTTGTCACTGCTGACCTATTTTTATGACCTAGTATTATTACAAGTATCCTCCACAGCCTGATGGATCTTATTCCTTTCTCTTGGGACACACCAGGTGCCGACGTCTGAATGTGTTGAGTATTTTGAGTATTAAGTTTTAACCCATTCTATAATACTGAGTATTCAGCTGCATAAAGGTAATATGAAATCAATTTTACATATTTTGATGACACACAAATGATAATCTGGTAATAAAAGTGGATCAAATGTGTCAATAATGTGACATTTAGAGTCACAGTGGATTTTCAGGCTGATTTTGAAGTTGCTGGCTGATTCTAGGAGTCATTGACACAAGGCCCAGGACTAGAGTCAAATCCAAATGGTGGACACTGCAGTGGTTCTCAATATGGTCAATATTCCTGATATTTTCCGAAAATTCACGCCATTGGCAGAAATTTGAACAAATATTTGTGTATTTTTGGTGGGGGGGGGGTCCTTGGTCTAATTTGTGTCCCTTTAGGGGTCCGTGACGTAAAAAGGTTTGAGAACCACTGCTCTACTATATGTGTGAACTCCTTAAAGATTCATTTATAGAGGTTTGCTAATTGTCGCATACGCAAATATGCAGATATGGTGCATGCTAAATATCTGGCTGAGCTTCTGACTAACAGCCAATGAGAGTGCAGGACATAGGTCCTAGGATGATGAAGGGTGAAAGAATCTGAGGCGTGTGACTGTGCCACTCGGTCCCACACTGTGAAATCTTATTGACTGGAAGGCTCCTCCATCACAAGTCAGCAAGTTGTGTCATGACAACTCTGCCTTTGAAGTCATGTAGTCATATTTAGCTTTTCACACACTGTGTAAGCAAACTGCAGTAATCTTAAAAGGCCACAAACAGCAGGGATGAGAAGGGATACCCCGCAGGCAAACAGGCTCACATGCAATCTGCTTTCACACTGTGGTATATGAACTAATGTTGGTGCTGAGAGGGTCAGGTACATACAGTATGAATGTACAGCTGGGCTGCTGTGGACAACTTCAAGACCTGTGCTAGCAAAAGCAAAAGTATATTCTTCTTTCTTTCCACATGTATTTTCTAATTCTTATTCCACAGTTTTCTTCTTTTTTATGGAACTGTTAGGAAACCTCAGGCTCACCACTCACAATTTTACAGAGTTTACATGATTTTAAAGTCTCCAAGGCAGCATCTCACAGTAAGGCAAATCCTTCATCTATTGATGTGCAAAAAAACATAGTTGCTGAAACTTAAATGAAATTTAAAAATGCAAGGGAATGTTGCAGAGGTGAGGACAGTGTGCGAAATACCCATCAATATTCGGGGGGGTCCCTAACTCGCGATTGTTGCGCAATACCGTTTTTTTTTCTTTTTATAAAGTAGGACTATAACATTACAATAAGACAAGAAAATTAGCCTATAGCCTAAAAAGGAGAGGCAAAGTTGTGCATTACAATGCAGAAAGTAATTGATAATAAATAGACGATAATTCAAAGACAATAATTGGCACCACACTGGCGCACTTGAACAATGAATAAATGCCAGGTATAAGAGACTGGCGCGATCAGGGCAATGCAGAAACGAATAGACAATAAATAAAATACAATAATTAAAATGAATGAAAGACACCAAACTCGTGCACTCGAATAACAACCAACTGTATAAATCTGGAGATCAGAGACTGACGTGCAATTATGTGCACGAGATCCTCAGCCTGCAACTATGACCGATCATGTAACCTTATCTAACCATCCATCTAGCAAATACGTTTAAACACAGCATTGAACACATCCACAAATCACATTTGTGTAACGGGCCATCATGAAAATTGAAAAAGCACAGACAAATAGCTCACAACAGGCGCCTGGCCAAACAACACCACTGGGGGTTCAGGCCATAGTATGCTGAAGCAGGCTAGCCTCTTACCTTAAGTTATTTTCCTGCCTTAATGTCAAGCCAAGGGTTGCGGTATTTCCATTACCCCACCTGCTTAGGTGTAAAAAAAAAAAAAAAAAAAAGGCCAATCACCAGTGCTCGCAGCAGGGGCTGCGGCTACGTCTTCAGAGCACTCGGCCTCAACTTCACTTTCTTCGGCAGAGGGTGGGAGAGGAACGGGATCCTCTGTTCTGATAGCGAGTGGGCTCGACTCCTGCGCTGGGCTGGCGCACATGGCTAATTTGCATAATGCGCAGGTGACATGGTTCAGCTTAATGTTAAACTAATAAATGTTTTGAATTATGAATACTGGACATGGTGATCTTAAACACATTTAATTGACCACAATAAAATTATTATATTATATTATATTATTTATTTTTTGACAAGATTGAGACCCCCCTCAGATTTTGCTTTTGAGTCTTTCAAGGGGTCTCAAGGGGTTAATCGGGGGGGTCCGACCCCCTCAAACCCCCCCGTATTTCGCACTATGGGTGAGGAGCACTGAACACTTCCTCCATGTTCGCCCCCTTGCACAGAGGGTGGTGGCACTGATCCTCCTCAGCTGGCCCCATGGTGCCTGCAGCAGTCACACACGTTATCATGTGTTGCACACACACCGCAGACATTAGGAGTAAAGGTGTAATCCAGGGGTTCTCAACTAGTCTCACTCTGGGACCCACATTTTCCCATGGTCATTAAGTCGCGACCCACTTTTATAGAATTCAAATCAAGAATATTTTTTGAAAGCCTTTAAAAACTAATTTTGCTCTTTATTGAGCAAAGTGCATTTCAGGGCACATGAATTAAACTGAGGAGGACCATGACAACTGTATGTACGGAAGTGAATAAAAAAATATCAAACTGCACAAAATGGAGACCAACAAAATGATATATTTGACTTCTAATGCATCTCTGCATTCAGAGCATATTCACAAAAGTGAATAAATATCAAATTGCACAAAATAAAGACCCACAAAATGAGGTATTTTCACTGCATTAGGCCACATTAATAAGAAACTGATATATTTGCATTCAGAGCAAATGGAGCAAACCTAATAAGAAACTGAGGAGGACCATTACAACTGCATGTGTTCACATGTCTCGTGTGCCTTTCAAAATAAGTTATTTTTCAAAATAAAAGACATGTCCAACATCAGATGTACATTAAATATTATTTACTTTATTGACCAGCTGTCCGCTACCCATCCAGAACGGGTCCACGACCCACTAGTTGAGAACCACTGGTGTAATCCACATCCAGGACTTTAAAGTAGATCCCTAACTGCCATACACTGTACGTTCATTATGCTAAAGAACCTCTCTGGAGGGAGCTCACGGGTTCGGGGTAATGATGTTGACAGCAACAGTCAGACTTATATCCCCTGTTCCCAACAATGAAGTAACCAACCAGTGAGTCAATCAGGAGCCAGCTGAGGTGAATCATCCTGCTAAGGCTGCCTCCTTGGTGCCTGCTGCTGGAGGTCCTCCAGATACTGTATGTCTGGGTTAGACCGAGGCCTTGTGATCCCCCAGGAGGAGCTGGAGAGAGGGATCACCACTGCCGTCTGCCCACTTTTTTTTTCATGTAAAAACAAACAAACAGTAAAACCACTAAAGCTATGGAATCTGACAGAATATGTGACGACTTGGCTGAGATGCTAATTTAAGGTTGCCACCGTTCCCCTAAAATATGGGATTGTCCCATATTTGAGAATAAAGTGTGTCTTGTTTTGAGCCAATTTGGGACAAGCTTCTGTGTTTCTGACTTGTCTTGAATGCAGCAGCATCCTAATCGCGGTCTCTTTTTTGATGACGTCATAAACAGTCCCCCCCCCCCCCAACAAACAAACAAAAAATCCCCACTTCAACACTGTGTAGAGGCTAACTGATATATCAACAGACTAACAGAAATAAAAATGTTGTGGAACAAGCTCTATAAAGGTAGCTACGAGAGAATCAAGTCCTTAATTTCAGCTGATAGATAAACAGTCAGTTGTTATAAAGATCATCGAATCAGAGACAGCAGATCAAACGGTTGTTACCGTGGCAGCTGAAGCTGTTTGCGTCATCATCCCCTCTATGTTAATGACTGGCTGATGTGCAGTTATGTACTGAGAAACTTAGATGAACTCTACATTTGAATATTATTGCTGTGTTAGTGAGATGTCAGCTCATTCTCTCTTGCTTTATGTGCGTGTGTGTGTGTGTGTGTGTGTGTGTGTGTGTGTGTGTGTGTGTGTGTGTGTGAGTGAATGATCATATTGGTTTAATGAGCATCAAAATTACTTGCACAGCTGGGATTCATGGAGACTTCATTAAAATAGAACCAATACGAAGAAAACAGTGTTTCAGATCATTCTGATGGCCACTGTCTTCCGCTGCATCACACACAGGACCGGCTGAGAGAACAAGAGGAGAGACTCAACTAGCAGAGGTGCAGAAGTGATCGAGGCCAGAGCCACAACATATCAATCAATCAATCAATCAATGAATCCATCCATCCATCCATCCATCCATCCATCAATCTCAAAGGACTTTTCATACAAGCAATGCAAGACAGTGTTTTAGAATAGAATAGAAAAGAACTTTATTGTCATTGCACATGCACAATGAGACTTTGTCTGGCAACTCTCCAGAATCTCTCTAAAAAAAGACAAAGCAATAAAAAACAACATCAATAAATAATAACAATACAATATATAGTGAGCAGCAATATGTGTGCAATATACACATATTATTCGAACACACACACACACACACACACACACACACACACATACACACACACAAACACACCCATGCCTACAATGTGGTCGTTTGGAAAAAACGAGTGTGTCCTGAGCAGTGTTTTCAGTTTGTGAGGTACTGACTGGGTAGGTGGAAGGTTAGAATGGTGGGCAGTGGCGTGCACAGACTTTTTGAAGGGCAGGGGTGATTGGGAAAAAAAGGGCACATATAGCGCGTCCTCACCACTGAAGAGGGCACTTTAGCACACGTTTTTGCTCCAAGAGGGCACTTTAGCACGCGTTTTGGCTTTAAAGGGCACTTTAGCACACGTTTTGGCTCCTAGAGGGCACTTTAGCACACGTTTTGGCCCCCATGAGGTCACTTTAGCATGCATTTTGGCTTCCAAGAGGGCACTTTAGCACACGTTTTCGCCCCCATGAGGTCACTTTAGGACACGTTTTGGCTTCCAAGAGGGCACTTTAAGGCGTGTTTTGGCTCCCGGGGGCACTTTAGGGGGGGCCACTGCCCCCCTTGCCCCCCCCCCAGTGCACGCCACTGATGGTGGGCTTGTGGGGGGGTGATGGAGGCCACAGCTCTGGGGAAAAAAGCTGTCCCTTTAACATATTTATTTACATAATTGGAATAATTGGTCTACAGTAAAGCAAACATTAAGACATTATTGTGAAAATATAATAATATGATGGAGGAATGGTTGAAAGTAGGGCTGGGTGATAAAATGATAAAGATGGTGAAATAACTTAAAGGTGTTCAGAACCAGAAAGCGAAATTGATTTGGCGTTATCGAGCAGGTGGGATATTCAATGTTTGGGGCGGGACTAAATGGATGTATTATATTCCATGCGGGACTACTACTCGCTGTGAGGGCTTCCTGTTTTTTCTCAGACGTTTGATTGACGGATGACGGATCCTGATGAATCATGAGCAACGTGACTCATAATTCGCACGCCTGCATTACCCAATGCAGAAAAAAACCCAACCCGGATTTACTCATGAATATAATTTTGCACAAAGTTTGGGCTACATCATCTGATAGAGTGATTACTCACATTTTAAGACCCATAGTGGGATCAAATTAAATTTTCTTTCCTGAACACCTTTAGTGAGCGCAACACGCCGCATTTTATCTGACCGCAACACTGACCTGACCATCTGCCTTAGTTAAAAGTGAGTGAAACCAGAAATAAACAGGAATCAAACAACAAAAAGCATTAACACTTGCTGCTGTTCCACACATGTGGACCACTGTAATGAACACACCTGAAGGCTGGTTCACAAAATAGAAGTTTTTTTTATTTTTAATGCCTTTGAAAACCAATAATAGGGTCTTAAAATTGTTATATTGATCTGACTTCAAGGTTCAGTTTTTAGAGCTGATGTTGTGGAAACTTCAGAGAGGAGACTAAATGGACCTTCTGGGTTGAGCAGAGCTGGTTGGAGCAGCAGTGAGCAGACTGGGATGGGTGGAGTGTGATGGGGGAGGCTGGAGATAAAGCAGCTCATCATGATGATAAGTGCAGGCGCTATGGGCCAGCAATCATTCATACAGCACAACTCTGATTTATTAGGCACTAGAATGGTGGCAGTTGATTTAAAGCGTATGGAGGGGAACCACCAGGGCCAGAGAAATATTTAAGATATCTGTCAGGACGTTTCCCAGCTGTCCAGCAGAACCTGGGAGTCTGTCCTGGTCCTGATGTCTCCTCACACTCTCAGCAGTCTTGCACAGAAATTGGACGTCTGGGCTTCACATTATCGCCTGCACATTATTCAACCTGTCAAACTGTGTATAGAAATTGCTCAGTGGATTTGAAAATGATGTATCACTGTCACAAGTCAGTGGTGGAGCTCTGTAGCCTGTCATGGCCTGGATGCAGAGCAGCAGCTGATCCTTTAATGCCACCTCAAATTTGTTATTGCTGCTTTCAGACTCCACTGTGGAGCTTTTGCATGTGTTGCCTCCCTAGCTGGATAGCCAGGGAGTCGGTAGTCGTAGTCTGTGGTAAGAATAAAGGAGATACACGTTGTGCTGGTGTTAACTTCACGGCAGCAGGATTTATTCTTCCTGTTTACATGAAAATCCTAACTTCAGGTATCAACATCGCTACAGAATCATGAAAGCTTCAGTCCCGTTATTATATCAGATGGCCATTTTTATAGCATTGAATCACACAACAAATTATTCACATATTCATCTGTCTTACAACACTCTATTGTTTAACTCGGACACATTGAGTAAATACATTTTTAACTATTAATCAGAGACATTTTATCATGTTCTCTAATCCATATCTATTATCATCATGAAATAATAAATGAGTTTGTTTTCAACAAGTACTTCTTAACCAACACAGTTTCCTTGATGAATTTAATGAAATTACCTTTTTAACATATAGGCTATATAATCTACTTTTGTCCATGTTGTCCTGAACCAATCATGAATTAATATTACACTATCTTCATAAACATATGTTATCATAACAACTATATTCTTAATACATTCACACGAGCAATGGCGCTGCACTATGACTTCAGAATAGCATTTCCTGGTTTTGGCAATAACCCACACATATTCATTCGGCTACAGATAAAACCAGATAATCCCATATTGCATGAGAACAGATTCATTAATAAAGTGCAGAAGACACATAATGATTTCACAGGTTATTTTCCTGTTGTTCTGAGTCAACTCTCTTCACACACTACTATGCAGGTCCGCTTAGCATTAGCCAGTTAGCATACACAGCCGTCTCTCAATTCACAACAAACTCTCTCTATAACTCGTTACTTTGGCTCGTATGTACACAACTAAACCTCGAGTCGCATGTTTAACTCTTCACACATATCATGTACACCAGATTACATGTATATTTACTGACCTGTGGTAAGAATAAAGGAGATACACGTTGTGCTGGTGTTAACTTCACGGCAGCAGGATTTATTCTTCCTGTTTACATGACAATCCTATCCTACCACAAGCACGATGCGCCACCTACCGGCCTGAGTGTGTCATAGCAGTGTATTAGTGTGAGTGCAAGTGAATGCTGAAATGAATGAAAATAAATGAAAAATGATAATAAAAAATGATAGTAGGGGTGCCTGCTTTTCCTTTCTATTTTCTCCTACTGTTTCTACTTATACCTATTGTTTCTAACTGTTTCCAGCCCTCTACACTCTCCCCCACTTGAAAGAATGTCTCCTGACATTTGACATCTTTCTGTGTCTGTGTCTAGTGTGTTAAAGTACAGTAATTGTAGTAGTGCTGGTATGGCTGGATAGGATAGGGGAAAGGGACCAAGCTTGGGGTCACTGCAAGTGGTGGGTTGGACAAGAGTGTGTTCACATCCGCACTCCAAGACCAATACGATGGATGACCCAGAGTGTCATATGTGAACCGTTCAGTTGGTCTCCCTGTCCGCTGTGATCTTCTCAGTTCTTCTCTTTCTCCCATACTTCCATCATCCGTCTCTTCCACCGGATCAGGCCCTTCCATAGCAACTTCTGGCTCCTCCTGTGCCTCCTCCCTGTCCTGAGCTCTCTCAGCTTCCTGTCTGACAGGAGGACAGAATTCCCCGGCTGTTGCACGAAGCTTAGACTGATTTTGTGGGTCCTGCTGTGGCACTACAAATGCTTGCTGCTGGGGCCTTACAAGTCTATAGCATGGGATTCTGCTTCGGAGATCATGATGGTAAGTGTACTCCTCCTCATCAGAACTATCTGTCACCAGGCTATCACTGTTTTTCCTTGGTTGCGTCTGTTTTTTTTGTTTCTTCTTTTCCTCCACAGGAAGTTCTTCTTCAAGAGGTAGGTCATTTACTGGCAACAGCAGGTTTCTATGAAGTACACGCAGGGACTTGCTACCTCTTTCGGGCTGTACTTTATAGACTGGTCCATCTCCCACTTTTTCCACCACGCGATGTACTACTTTCTCCCAGTAGGCACGCAGTTTCCCTGGACCCCCTCTCTCTGAGAGATTTTTCACTAACACCCTGTCACCAGGCTGAAGTGTAACGCCTCTCACTCCTCTATCATACTGTTTCTTGCCTTTAGCTGAGGACTTCTGACTGTTATCAGCAGCAATTTGATAAGCTGCTCGCATCCGATCCGCCCACTGCTGTGCAAAGGTTTGATGGTTGCGCGCCTCAGTCTCTGTCTTGGACCCAAAAAGCAAATCAATCGGTAACCGCGGAGTCCTGCCATACAAGAGGAAGAACGGAGAGTAACCTGTCGCCTCATGCCTCGTGCAGTTGTAGGCGTGCACAATGTGTGGCAGATGCTCTTTCCACTCACTTTTTTGCTCCTCTTGTAGGGTGCGCAGCATTTGAAGAAGTGTGCGGTTTAGTCGTTCGACTGGGTTGCATTGTGGATGATAAGGCGTGGTTCGAGAATGAGCAATTCCTGACAGCTGTTGTAGCCTTTGAAACAAACTATTCTCGAACTCACGTCCTTGATCATGATGAAGTTTCTCTGGGTACCCGAAACGAGGGATAAAGTCCTGAAATATCTTTTCAGCCGCTGTCTTTCCAGATTTGTTTCTCGTCGGGTACGCCTGCGCAAAACGCGTGAAATGGTCTATGAGGACCAGAATATACTCATATCCTCCCTTGCTTGGCTCCAGATGTAAATAGTCAATTGAGACCAGCTCAAAGGGTGCACTAGTAGTGATGGAGCCCATCGGAGCTTTCTGTGGGACATTGGGCCTCTTTTGTTTGATGCAGACACATTTTTTTGTCACATAGTCCTCAATATCTTGCTGCATGTAGGGCCAGTAAAATCTTTCACGTGCGAGATGTGTCACCTTATCAGCACCTACATGTCCCATCTCGTTATGCAAGCTTCTCAACACCACAGATTTGAGCTTTTCCGGGAGGACCAGTTGTCTGTGTTGCTCAGTTTTCCTGTAGAGTAGTCCATTGTCCACTTCTAGCTTGTTCCACTCAAAAAGAAGCCTTCTTGTCTGTCTTCCCATGGCTCTTTTCTATTTTTCATTAGGAGTCCATGCGTTGAGTTTCAAGGAGACAACCTCTTTGATTGCTGGATCTTCTTGTTGTGCAGCTCTAATGTTTTCAGCTGTGACACTTGAAATGCTATCTGTCAGCACAACACTTTCATCTTCCTGGTTGAGTTGTAACACTGCCATCCAGGGCACATCATTTTCATGGACTGCTTTCGTTCCTTGCCACACTGCCGACACTACCTCCGGTGAAACTGACTCTGTATGCTCACCCATTTGATGTAGAAGGCCCACCGGGAATCTGGACAACATATCGGCATCTGCGTTCATTTTCCCCGGCCGGTACTTTATATCAAAGTGAAAATCTGCTAACTCCCCAACCCACCTATGTCCCACAGCGTTTAATCTTGCGGTGCTCAGAACATAAGTTAATGGGTTATTATCTGTATAAACCATGAAGGTTGGAGCGTAATACAGATAGTCACGGAATTTGTCGCAGATAGCCCATTTGAGTGCCAGGAACTCGAGTTTGCCGGAGTGTAGATGATAGTTTCTCTCAGCAGGTGTTAATGTTCTGGACCCATACCCAATGACACGCAGTTTGTTGTTCTGCTGTTGGTATAATACTGCTCCCAATCCGTCATTTGACGCATCTGTGTGCAATATAAACGGAAGATCGAAGTTTGGGTAGCCTAGTATTGGAGGGTTAGTGAGCATCTCTACAAACTTTGACACAACACTCTGGTGTTCGGTTGTCCAAGTAATGGGTGTGCGGGAGGCGAGCTGTCCCTTATCTCCCTTTTTCACTTGGTTTTTACCCCTGCTGGTCGGGGGTTTTGTGACATCACTCCCTTCAGCTGGGTTCTGAAGGAGTTCGAACAGGGGCCTTGCAAGTCGGGAGAAATCTTGGATAAAGGACCGATAATAACTTAGGAATCCAAGCAGTGTCCGCAGCTCTCCGACTGTGCGAGGTTTCCTCTCCTTCAGAGCAATCACCGCTTCCAAATCTTTTGGATCAATGTGGATCCCTTCCCCTGACACCATACGCCCAATGTAACGGATTTTCCTTTTAAAAAGTTCGCATTTTGTTGGACGGAGCTTTATGCCATGTTGTCTCATCCGGCAGAGCACTTGTTTGAGGTGGTTCACGTGTTCATCAAAGGTTTTAGAGTAGCAGAGGACATCGTCTAAATACGGCACACAACACTCATCTCTAATGCCCTCTAACACTCCCTCCATGCACCGCTGAAATGCAGCGGGTGCATTTGTCAGCCCAAATGGGATGCGGACCCATTCATACAGTCCCCAAGGGGTGCTAAACGCTGTCAAATGCCTCGATTCTTCGGTCACAAAACCCTGATGGTATGCGCTGCCCTGATCTAATATAGAAAACCACGTATTCCCTCCCAGGCTGTCTAACAGATCCTGTATCCGTGGCAACGGATGGCGGTCAGGTATGGTCTTACGGTTCAGTTCACGAAAGTCAACGCATAAGCGGAGGCTGTGGTCTTTCTTGCGCACGCAAACAACGGGAGAAGAGTTAGCAGACACAGATTTCCTAACCCAGCCTCTGTCTAGAAGATTTTGAACGTATTCTTTTACCTCTGTATAAAGGGGTTTTGGAATAGAGTTGTAACATTTCTGGACAGGATTGTCGTCTACTGTGCTGATTTTTAACTGTAAGTCAGGAATACAGCCAATGTCCCCGTCCTCTTTTGTGAACATGTCAGACTCTTCAAAAAGCATTTGGCGAACCACCCCTTGCTCACTCTCAGTAAGATGATCTAAATTTACTGGGGGGTGCCATTTGTTTTGGGGACAAGGTGCTCTGTGGGCTGCTTTGCTCCCATTTTGATGGTCAACATGATCGTGCACTTGGGTCGAGCACAGGAGAGTGTCTTTAGTCTGTTTGGTTGATGTCTGGGGGTTTGGGTCCGTACTCACCGACTGGAGGCCCATAATTTCTTCAGTGAAGCCCAGAACTGTTTTTGGAGGTAGGAATATGTCGTGCTGTGTAGGATTCTGGATGGGGATTCTCACGATTTTTGAAGCACCAGCAGGCACGTCAACCAGAGCGGGAAAAAGCTCCAACCCGTCAGGTAAACTGCTCTCCACAGCCGGCTCAAACATTGCAGCTCCTCCCTCTGGCAATGTTCTCAGGCGACACTTCACCTCACAGATCTGGCCCCTTTTAATGGTGAGTCCTTTCTTCCCAACTTTCACCACAGGTTTTACTGGTTCTTCCTGCAATGACATTTCATTTAGAACAGAGACAAGAGTTTCAACAGTGTGCCTCCGGACACTCATTGCCTCCGACAGTAAATCCAGTAACCCGAGACAATTTGGCTGTTGTTCATTTTCCATGATTATTTCCTCGATCACATTAAAACCCAGCAGTGGGCTAGTCACACAGCTTCTGCTTACTAGCATTGGTACCAGGATTGCTGCTTTCCCATGTTTTTGACTTATCACTTCCAACAGAACTTCAACCCACCCATCAAACGGTACAGCTGTCCCATTTGCGGCTGTTATGTCAAGCGTGGAGTCTGAAAGTAGGCTGTTAAGGGGTTGGATTGTGACATTTGGCAAAGTTTTTTCTAGCCAAGACTTCCCCACCATACTAACTTGGGCCCCGCTATCTAGTAACATCTGGACACTAACCCCATTTAAGTGACAGCTGAGCATACATCTTCCACCGATCAGTTTAGCTACACGCTTCCCCCTTGCTGTATTGGGTGGTTTGTGGGACTGGGTAGTTGGTGATTTTTCATCTGTAGGGAGTGAATTTACAGTCACCGGGGACCCTTCTCTTGCTACAGTCACTGGTGGTCCCTCCCCAGTGACCTCACTCGGTTTCCCAACGAGTTGTTTTTCAGAAGGCAACCGATAGCTCTATGTCCCTCTTTTCCACATCGAAAACAATGGGTGCAGCAGTCATTTCCTTGTGCTACACACTGCTGGCATTTACCTTTGACTTCTGGCTTGGTTGAGTGTTTTGGGTGTGGTGGAGTGGCACGGGTATTTTCTGGTGCCACATTCACTACAGGTGTGAGAACTTTCTCTAGACTCTTGGTTAACGATGAAACCTGTACTGTCAGCTCATGTATGGCAGTGCGATTAGCTTGGACCTCTGCATGCATCTGAACCGTACTCTGTCTGTCCTGCTGTGCTGCATTGACACTGAGTGATTTTTGTTTGTGTGTCTGACCTAAACGGTTCTGTCTCTCTGTGTCCTCGCTAACTGACCGTGTTATCAGCTCTAAATAAAAGTCATCAGTAATACTCATGTTTGAGAGGTGTGGTTTGATATCTCGTCTGATGTATGAGTATTTCTCATGCATTCCCTGGTAAAGTGAGTGTAGGAATACTCCCTGCACCAGTTTACTGTCATACTGGAACCCTGTACTTTGTTTGGAAGCAAAAAGTACACGTTGTTTCAACCCCATTAACCTGTACAAAAACTGTTGTGGGCTTTCTCTGTCATTTTGTTTTGCGTTACTCAGTTCCTGGAATAACTCCGTACTGCTTTTATCCCTAAGGTGAGCCCTGAGAAAACGCTTCAACTCATTTACCGTCAGGCTATCTTTGGTAATGAGCATGTCTTTGAATGTACCAGGTTTAATTACCTTGAGCACTGTCCTGATAACCTCATTCTCTGTAAAACCTTCAGCTAACCCTTCATCAATTTGTTTACACAGGTTACTGAAACTCAAATCAGAGTCAGAATCAGAGATTTGACCCCCATGGATTTTGTACTCTCTACGAGGCAGGAATGCTGCAACATCTGTTAGTTTTACCAACCCAGTTACCTGGTCAGCAACCACGGTTGTGGGTGCTTTCTTACTCATTGTTGCTACTACTACTGGTTCAGTCTCTGCCAGTGGATCAGTGTACTCTTCATCAGATGGAGGGTCATCTTCTGCAGCTGTCAGTGGCAATTGCAGTTCATCAATGAGGTCACGAAGAATGAGTAGGCGAGCCATCCCTTGGTCCTCGAGGTTCCTCAGTTGTTCACTTCTGATAAAGTCAACAATAAAGTCAAAGAGTTCCACGTTAGTTGCCTCCTCGCCTGGCCATTCTTCTGTCGTCTCATCTTTGCATGACGCTGCAAGCTTGCAGAGCAGGTCTGTATTGTCAGCGCTGGTCAGCTGATGAAGCTGTTGCTGAATCTCCCACCGCAGATCTCGTAGCGCAGTCATCTCTGGACACCTGAAGTCTGTTGCTCGATTGGTTCTCTCTCTCTCTCTCGGGAAACAGGAAATCAGGATCCCACAGTTCTTGGTTGATTAGCACCCGTCAGTCAAGAGCGCTAATCCCGGACGAGCCCCCAAATTTGTTGCCTCCCTAGCTGGATAGCCAGGGAGTCGGTAGTCGTAGTCTGTGGTAAGAATAAAGGAGATACACGTTGTGCTGGTGTTAACTTCACGGCAGCAGGATTTATTCTTCCTGTTTACATGAAAATCCTAACTTCAGGTATCAACATCGCTACAGAATCATGAAAGCTAATGGCCTGAGCTTCAGTCCCGTTATTATATCAGATGGCCATTTTTATAGCATTGAATCACACAACAAATTATTCACATATTCATCTGTCTTACAACACTCTATTGTTTAACTCGGACACATTGAGTAAATACATTTTTAACTATTAATCAGAGACATTTTATCATGTTCTCTAATCCATATCTATTATCATCATGAAATAATAAATGAGTTTGTTTTCAACAAGTAGCCTACTTCTTAACTCATTGAGTGCCAACCACGTAATTTCTCGTTTTTCGTTCCCATGCGTTGAGTGCCAAAAACGAAATTTTTCGTTTTTTGCTTTTTTTTTAAATTATGAAAATAGACACTTTAATACACATTATATGTAAATTTGGGGACTCTACGACGAGGAGAACTGAAATAGATGACGATCAAAGTCACATGACAGCTCATGATCTGGAAGTTTTTATCATAACTCAGCTTCTGCAAACGGAGGTCTGCATGTGGATGCAGCAGCTGCTCCGCTGCTGCTCCGCTCTCACCCGCGAGGCTGCAGCAGCTGGGAGCTGAACCAGGAAGCTCTCAGCCCACTGTCCCGCCCGGTCTTCATCTGGAGCAACACCGTGTCCTCCCCAAAGTCCTCCCGCGGTAAAATCTGATGGTCTCTGGACCAAAGCAGACCGGCACCACCGACCCGTACCACAGACGGACCGCGACCACCGGCGGGACCGGTGTTCGCGAGCCGCTGTGGCCGGCAGAGCCTCACGTTCCGCGGCGAGAGGCTGTGACACGGCACGGTGCGTCTGTGTTATTGCTGTTTAGTGGCGCCCCCCCGCCCCCGATGGTGGTTTTGTGAATAGAACAACAATTGTTGTGTATATTTATCTTATACGAGCCCTTTGATCCAGAAATGCGAGTGTCTGAAGAGCGACAGACACAAACAGCGCACCTTTCATAAAAGACGCTCTATCTCCTTTTCTAGAAAAAAAGGAGGGATTTTGGTGAAACCCAGCCATGTTTAGCTTGACTTTTCTCAGGAACGGAGGCACGTAGAAACAAACGGTTTGTGGCCATTTGAAGGATAAAGTTAAACCTTTCAAATGAGCTACAGTATGTGTTGGTGGCAATAATATAGAATACACTATGGCTCTAAAATAAAAAGTCAAATATGGTCTAATTTGCCGGTACACTTGACTAAAACTTTGGAAAGGAGCGCGGCACTCAATGAGTTAACCAACACAGTTTCCTTGATGAATTTAATGAAATTACCTTTTTAACATATAGGCTATATAATCTACTTTTGTCCATGTTGTCCTGAACCAATCATGAATTAATATTACACTATCTTCATAAACATATGTTATCATAACAACTATATTCTTAATACATTCACACGAGCAATGGCGCTGCACTATGACTTCAGAATAGCATTTCCTGGTTTTGGCAATAACCCACACATATTCATTCGGCTACAGATAAAACCAGATAATCCCATATTGCATGAGAACAGATTCATTAATAAAGTGCAGAAGACACATAATGATTTCACAGGTTATTTTCCTGTTGTTCTGAGTCAACTCTCTTCACACACTACTATGCAGGTCCGCTTAGCATTAGCCAGTTAGCATACACAGCCGTCTCTCAATTCACAACAAACTCTCTCTATAACTCGTTACTTTGGCTCGTATGTACACAACTAAACCTCGAGTCGCATGTTTAACTCTTCACACATATCATGTACACCAGATTACATGTATATTTACTGACCTGTGGTAAGAATAAAGTTGTGCTGGTGTTAACTTCACGGCAGCAGGATTTATTCTTCCTGTTTACATGAAAATCCTATCCTACCACAAGCGCGATGCGCCACCTACCGGCCTGAGTGTGTCATAGCAGTGTATTAGTGTGAGTGCAAGTGAATGCTGAAATGAATGAAAATAAATGAAAAATGATAATAAAAAATGATAGTAGGGGTGCCTGCTTTTCCTTTCTATTTTCTCCTACTGTTTCTACTTATACCTATTGTTTCTAACTGTTTCCAGCCCTCTACACATGTTTCCACAGCAGTATGATGTAATTTCATTCTTGGGGAGCAGGTTAACCCTCTACAATGCCAACAGCAGTCAACATCCTTTGCAGATTTTACAGCCAGTACCTCACCATCAAAAACTCCTCCATGCAGCGAAGAGCATTTGAATACAACCATAGGAACGCTAGCGCACATTGCATCGAAATGTTGCATCAGTTCATAGTTGTTCAAGTTCTTGTCCAACTTATTATCATAAATTAGCATAAAAGTATAAATGGGAGTGTTGTGTTAATAAAGTGAGGACACACCATTGAACGTTAGGCAAAAACTGTGCCGTGTTACTTTCACTTTTCAGTCGCTTCTCTACATCCGTATTACGGCAGCCTCTCAGCGCCAAAAGTCAAAACACCAAAACAGGGCGCATATCACAACACTTAAACTACTCAAACACAAACACAACAGGGAGAGCAGATACCTTGATGATGTCTGAGCTGCAGCATCAGGGCAGGACCATTTGGTAGTGTGTGTTCACTTAGTGAATAAAGAGGAGTTTAGCTTCAAAACAGATGCTCTACTCCACTCGCTACTGCTGCGACACCTCACAACGGTGCACTACGGCAGAGGTCAAATGAGAACATGTCCAGAAAGATGTTTAAATGCGTGAAGGAAAACTATTTGAGATATATTTTATCTAATTAACTGTATCCTGCATTTTAATTTGAGTCCTCCCGGTCTCAATTTGTTGTTGGGTTCTCGTCTTGCCTGTGTTGATGCTTGGGCCGTCCATCTCTAATGGTTTAAGGCACTTGTGACTTTTCTCTTATATGTTGTTTTGTCAAGCACTTTGTAAACTTGGGTTTTTAAAGATGCTATAAATAAAGTTATTATTTTTATTATTATTATTATTATTATTATTATTATTATTGTTGTTATTATTATTATTATTATTATTATTATTATTGTTGTTATTATTATTATTGTTGTTGTTGTTGTTGTTGTTGTTGTTGTTGTTGTTGTTGTTGTTGTTGTTGTTGTTGTTGTTGTTGTTGTTGTTGTTGTTGTTGTTGTTGTTATTATTATATTGAGGTCAGTTCAATTAGTCTTAATTTTCCTCTAGGCCAAGGGGGCAAATATCTGTGCAGCAGTGGCCTACACTTACACAACGCACATACAGACTAGACAGCGCAGCACACTATGTTCCAATGTTGCAATTAATAAATTAGTAAATAAATACTCGCAGTACAGTGGATACGTCAGGAAGAATTCAAAACAGCTATCGCCGCAGGGATAAAAGAGTTGTTGTGGCGATTTGTTTTGCACAGAGTCTACGACCTGAAGGAAGTAGTTGGAATTCTTTAAACAAGGGGTGGGACATCCAGACAGCCAGAGCTCTTCCCTTGTACAGGTCTGAGATGTTATCAAGAATGGTACCTGTGATCTTATGCAGACTTTAACAATGCCTTGAATTCTGTTTTTGTTCTGCAGGGAACCTGATAAGAGAAAAGGTTAAAACAGATATTAACAGGTGTTAATGATTCCCTATGAAGGTTGACCTAGCACTGTGATGCCAGCTCCCTGCAGCTTGGGAAGGCCTCCTGAGGTCAACAAAGCCTCCGGTGAAGGTTACAACAAAAATGGACTGCACATAAAGATGGTGAAAAAAATAAGTGGGTTTTATTGATAAATGAATGAAGTACCTGCTGGATAGAGCAGCTGGAAGAGAGAGCAGAAGCAGTGGAGTCCTAAGATCAGCTTAGTCTGATGGTTTTGTGCCTGCATTTAGTTCATCTCATTCAAACAGGGATAGAGGAACATCCATTGCTTACTGTTAGGTATCTTACCTAGTTCTCCAGTCACAGTAAAAGTTTGAGACAGCGGGTTTTCTCACAAAGTGGCCTGTGATCTGAGTTCTGACCCTGTACACAATGGCAGTAATTCCAGCCAAGGGCGTCCTCAAACTTCTACGATTCATCATGTGAAGGGAGGGGTGGATGGTGGAATCAGAGGTTGATGCATCATTGCAGGGAATGCAGTTGTGTTTCACCTTGATCCTCTTCACCACAAAGCCGTGAAACCTGTTTGTACTCATGTTCAGACTGGGGTTATTAGGATAGGATAGGGAAAACAAGGACAATGCACAAAAACATGAATCTTGTGAGACAAGAGAAGATGCCTTCAGCCAAATAAACTAGCAAAAACAGGGAATAAGAGCGTCAAATCATGAAATGCACAATAGAGCTTCGATGAACAGCGCATATTCTCTCTTACTCTCATCACACATTCAAAAACAAGCACAAAGACAACAGTCCAACTATCTCCATCCTCATCCTCACCCTCATCTAATAACCACACTCATACACATATTAATAACCAGACACATATGTAACGGAGGTCTGGGAGGACCGAACGTGGAGGGGGAGGCTATTCCAGAGCCTGGGGGCGGCTGCGGCGAAGGCTCTGTCTCCACGAGACTTAAGTTTAGTTTTTGGCACCACCAGAAGTAGCTGGTCAGACGACCTTAAAGCAGAAGTAAGCGATCCGGTCGTTTTCGCTAATGCTGCGTTCCAGGCAGGCTTTTGAAACCGTAAATTACAGCTTCAAGTCACAACTTACGACAAGGCAACCCACTCGTGTTTTTCCGACCTGTTTTACCGGTGAAAGTCACTATAACGGCCACTCGTAACTTCCGACCTGTGAACTCGTACCAGATCGAACTGGTGCGACTTCACAGATCGGAAAAACACGAGTTACGAGTTGCCTTGAACGCACCATAACAGTCCTCGTATACGAGCCAGAAATGTGGCGACTGGGTCCACACAGAGGTGCTTTATGAAGTTTGATGTCTAGTTGTTTGTTTGAGTAGTGTTTGGGCTGTGTTTGGGTCATATAAACATGGTTTTTTACACGTTGTAACCCAGCTTCTGCTGTTTAATTTGACATATAATATGACCATATTCTTTCATAATCAGTGCACTGGGGGCTCTGTTATTGTTATGCATGTCTTCAAGTCCCCCAAATGGGGGACTCTGGATTTTAACAACAAATATATCACTTACTTCTGCTTTAAGGTTCTGGTTGGGGTGTGGCGCACAAGGAGCTTGGAGAGATACAGTGGGGCCAGACTATTAAGGGCTTTAAAAACAATTAAAAGAAGTTTAAAATCAATGCGGAAACGGACCAGGAGCCAGTGGAGGGATGCTAGGACTGGCGTGATGTGGTCACGTTTTTTTTTTGCCAGTGAGAAAACGGGCGGCGATGTTCTGAACAAGCTGCAGACGGTTAAGGGAGGACTGATCCAGACCAACATACAGTGAATTACAGTAATCTATTCGAGTGGTTATGAAGGCATGGATCACCCTTTCGAAGTCTGCGGCAGAGAAATAAGACTTGGTCTTGGCTAAAAGACGTAGCTGGAAGAAGCTAGTTTTAACAACAGCACTGATCTGTTTAGCTAGTTTAAATTGGCTGTCGAAGACCACCCCAAGGTTCTTTACAGAGAATTGAATTTTAGGGTTCAAGGGACTCTGCAGTATTCTGCAGAGCTGTCCGGGGACGTGTTGCCTCCAAACAAGATAACCTCGGTCATGGTCTCATTGAGATTTTAAAAAATCTGAGCTGGTGAAACGCTTTGCATCGTCGCCCAATGCCTTCAGCTTGTTTACCCGTCTAGGTCCTTCTGCTTCTTGATATTCATTTAGCTCCATAATGTATTGAAATAAGAGAAAGAGATCCTGTCTGCTTGTAACATTGGACTGTAAAGTTCAATATAAAATTGATGTTAAACATAGAGATAATGCTGTCTATAGCTTAAAGGCTAATAATCTTACCAAGGTAAGTCCACATCGTCCAGAACTCCATCAAAACCCTTTCTTCAATATGTTGAGGGTTAAATCTATATATTCATATACGTATATGCTACACTCTAACACTACAGTATAATAATGATAATCATAAACACATCACTGTTCAATATGAATACCAAAGTCCTATGAATCAAATACAAATCAATACAAATCACATGCATAATTCATGTACATTACACCACCTCATCTCAGTTCCAACCTTCAGCAAAGCTACTTTCTGCATTTTGTTTTTCATGATCCCATGAAAATAGACAATATGAACTTTATCGTACTGAGTCAACCAACACAATTATATTCTGTCCCTGTATTGCACAACAAAAAAGATCAAGGAAAAATATAAGAGAGACTCTGAGAAAACTTTACGTAAATCAATGTCTCCTACAGAGCTAGAGGACAAGTGTTCACAGTGCGGTAAGCACGGTACACTGCTGTAAATGGTTCCTGTGCTGTAGCTGCTGGTCCAAGAGTAATTGATGGTGTGTGTGTGTGTGTGTGTGTGTGTGTGTGTGTGTGTGTGTGTGTGTGTGTGTGTGTGTGTGTGTGTGTGTGTGTGTGTGTGTGTGTGTGTGTGTGTGTGTTTGCTTATTGTGCAGATCTGTTGGTGTAGGAGCAATGTAAAAATGGCAACTAATTAGTAAGTATTGATTTCTATTAATACAACAGCAGAGGCCTGTAGTGGTCAGTGAGCTATGACGTCCTGAATTAGTCTCAGGCTCATCATACAGCACCGGGGTAGATGGATGGTAGCTTCACTGAACCAGAGGAGACTGAGATCACTGGTTTGTTTTTGCTTCATATTTGGTGGACTGAGAAAAACATGCCGCAGACTGAAAGCTGGCATTAGCTCAAAGCTGACCTTTATTTTGGGAATGAAATATGAGTGTAGTATTAATGAGTGCATTCACTACAGGGCAGAGTGTGTGTGAGTGTGTCTGTGTGAAAGTGTATTTTGTCAAGAGTGCCTCGTGTTTTCATTGAGAGAGAGAAAAAACAAGCATTCTAACATCATTCCTGGATGTAATTTACATTTTGACTAGACATTTTTAACTTGAGAGCCTGTTACCATGAATATGAGCCGCAGCTTGTAGATTAATCATCTCTGATTTTTTGACGAGGCTGGCAGTCTGTGGAAATTGCTTACACACACTGCACCAAGGCTGTTTCTACATCTAAGTGGTAACTTTCTGTTGTGTCATGTCTGATAGATCAGCCAGTGTTTGTCTGTCGCCACTGTGGTTGTTGTTCACACCAGACTGATGATATAATGCAGCACATTCACATGATTCTCTCTCATTGAGAAATGGGACACATGTGGACAAGGCTCATTTCCACTCCCATGGATTATCACAAATGGATGAAGAGACATTAATCAGAATGTTACATAAAACAAACTACAGTGAACAGACGCAGACGAAAGATGAGAAAGAATGAGAATTTAACTGTGGAAGAGACAAAAATGCTCATCAGTTTCCTTTAGTACAACCACTACACATGTTAAGTCCTGTTCTACTCTGACTTCATTCAGTGGGACTAGAGATGTGATAGATGGGCGTGGTTTCACGGTAGGGGTTTGCGCCAGATCTAAGAGTATACTTGACCCCATAGTCCAGTTAATTTGGTAAGTGTGAAAACGAATGTACTGTGCTCTGGCATGTTTCACAAAAGGTGGTCTCGTGCACAGATCACATGTACTCAGGCACGGTACGGGGAGATGTGAAGGCAATCGTGCCCAAACAAGGAAGGGGACTGCTATGATGTCATACTGTAATAGTTTGATTCTTTAAAGCCCATGCAAGGAACTTTCATTTTGTGTTGATTTTGACGGCCCCTGTGGACAAAAGCAGGGGTGTTTTGCCGGAATGAAGACTGTAATAATAACATAACATTACGAGACAGAGTTGTTTTCGAGGCAAATGCGTAGCCAGAACTACATTGCAAACATGGCTGCTGGGTGGAGTGATTTCAAATGTGCATGTAGTTCCGAGTATTTGCTTCATGTGTCGTAATGTTACATAGTTATACATGATTATTTCATAGCGTGGTGAATGTGCAGGTGTGTCCAGGAGAGCATTTTGGAGTCTCGCGCAATTTGCGCCGGCGTCAGTGCAAATCGCGCAAGATTTCGACTGGGAAGAGCAGTGCTGGGAGCTTCCCCTACAAACAAGCTTAAAATACAGATTTATTTAAGTTTTCGGGACAATTTCTCATGAAGGGGCTTCAATACAAGAGGGATATTACAGACGAGCACTATGGAGGTATTTGGATGTTTTTTGGTGTGTCTTTTTGGATGAAGAAAAGTGAGCTCCGTTCGCAACCGTCATATGGACATGCAGTGCTGCACGAAGCCCCGCTGTAACTCAGAGAAGGCATGGAGGACTCTGAAACTTCTCCCAGCCCTTAGTCGACATGAGGGTGAGTAGATAATGAGTGAAATTTGAATTTTGGGTGAACTATCACTTTAAAGGTAATTAACCTACCCTTATGACTATAGGGAGTTGTTGGATTGTGTATTTGATGAGTTTCATGAGGGAAACCAACAAGTCCCATGAGCCTCCGTAGCTCTGAGCAGCTCGCGGCTCTGCTCTGCCGTTCTAAAAATAGCTTGCACCGACAATTAAAGGTAACAAACCTATTCCTAAGACTATAGGAATTATGACAATGGGCCAATTTGCCAAAATGTTGAACTATCCCTTTAAACGTCAAAACAAAGTGACAAAGTAGGAACCTTTAGTTCTTACCTGCACACATTGATTTCTCTCAGTAGCCTATTCCTCAGAGTGTTCTGAAAAATGTCATTGTTCTTCAGAACAAATCTCTGGATCTCCAGGTGTGTTAGTCTGGATGGTTGTTTGTTTTAAAATGAACACAGTAGAGTAGATGTGGCCACAGTCTACCTGCCCAGACAGAAACAATATTATCATTATGCTGTTTGTTGTGTAGCTTAGAATCACTTTTTTTTTTACTGCCAAGCCTTTCACTGAATCACATTTCATAATTAGGTTTTTTTTCTCTCTCTCCCAAACAAACAGAATGTTACATAAAACAAACTAAAGTGAACAGACGCAGACGAAAGATGAGAAAGAATGAGAATTTAACTGTGGAAGAGACAAAAATGCTCATCAGTTTCCTTTAGTACAACCACAACACATGTTAAGTCCTGTTCTACTCTGACTTCATTCAGTGGGACTAGAGATGTGATAGATGGGCGTGGTTTCACGGTAGGGGTTTGCGCCAGATCTAAGAGTATACTTGACCCCATAGTCCAGTTAATTTGGTAAGTGTGAAAACGAATGTACTGTGCTCTGGCATGTTTCACAAAAGGTGGTCTCGTGCACAGATCACATGTACTCAGGCACGGTACGGGGAGATGTGAAGGCAATCGTGCCCAAACAAGGAAGGGGACTGCTATGATGTCATACTGTAATAGTTTGATTCTTTAAAGCCCATGCAAGGAACTTTCATTTTGTGTTGATTTTGACGGCCCCTGTGGACAAAAGCAGGGGTGTTTTGCCGGAATGAAGACTGTAATAATAACATAACATTACGAGACAGAGTTGTTTTCGAGGCAAATGCGTAGCCAGAACTACATTGCAAACATGGCTGCTGGGTGGAGTGATTTCAAATGTGCATGTAGTTCCGAGTATTTGCTTCATGTGTCGTAATGTTACATAGTTATACATGATTATTTCATAGCGTGGTGAATGTGCAGGTGTGTCCAGGAGAGCATTTTGGAGTCTCGCGCAATTTGCGCCGGCGTCAGTGCAAATCGCGCAAGATTTCGACTGGGAAGAGCAGTGCTGGGAGCTTCCCCTACAAACAAGCTTAAAATACAGATTTATTTAAGTTTTCGGGACAATTTCTCATGAAGGGGCTTTAATACAAGAGGGATATTACAGACGAGCACTATGGAGGTATTTGGATGTTTTTTGGTGTGTCTTTTTGGATGAAGAAAAGTGAGCTCCGTTCGCAACCGTCATATGGACATGCAGTGCTGCACGAAGCCCCGCTGTAACTCAGAGAAGGCATGGAGGACTCTGAAACTTCTCCCAGCCCTTAGTCGACATGAGGGTGAGTAGATAATGAGTGAAATTTGAATTTTGGGTGAACTATCACTTTAAAGGTAATTAACCTACCCTTATGACTATAGGGAGTTGTTGGATTGTGTATTTGATGAGTTTCATGAGGGAAACCAACAAGTCCCATGAGCCTCCGTAGCTCTGAGCAGCTCGCGGCTCTGCTCTGCCGTTCTAAAAATAGCTTGCACCGACAATTAAAGGTAACAAACCTATTCCTAAGACTATAGGAATTATGACAATGGGCCAATTTGCCAAAATGTTGAACTATCCCTTTAAACGTCAAAACAAAGTGACAAAGTAGGAACCTTTAGTTCTTACCTGCACACATTGATTTCTCTCAGTAGCCTATTCCTCAGAGTGTTCTGAAAAATGTCATTGTTCTTCAGAACAAATCTCTGGATCTCCATGAGTTCTCAGGTGTGTTAGTCTGGATGGTTGTTTGTTTTAAAATGAACACAGTAGAGTAGATGTGGCCACAGTCTACCTGCCCAGACAGAAACAATATTATCATTATGCTGTTTGTTGTGTAGCTTAGAATCACTTTTTTTTTTACTGCCAAGCCTTTCACTGAATCACATTTCATAATTAGGTTTTTTTTCTCTCTCTCCCAAACAAACTACCAATACACAGGAGAGGAACACTGCTAATGTGGTTGATCAGGTACTACAGCTTGTAATTGATCCACTCTTCAGATACAAATTAAGAATAGATTTTGATGTTCTGCAGTTTAAATGATGTGTTACAATCCCAAAATCAGACACTCATAAACAACAAGGTGAGGGTGAGGTGAAAGTCATCAAACATTTTTGTTTTTAGACTTTCTAACGTGTTGACACAGTAGTCTTTCTCCATGAACATGATTCTTTAATTTCTAAAATTTGCACTCAGGCAAAATGTAAATGTCAGAGCGACATTAGCAGGAAACACAGGAACAGCTCTGTGCATACTGAACTCAGTAAACGCGCCCTGCGCCCCCGTTAAGCGTGCTCAACATGAGAGGAAGGCCGACCTTTTCACAGAGTCTGGGCCAAAGCGAGAGGAGCACAGAGCCAAGGTTAACGGCAGCAGACACGGGACACAGTTTAACAGCCAAAGCAAATTAAATCACTGTTTTACATTCGCACAATATAATACTGGCCTCATTATAATAACTCACTGTATGTACCTTCACCTTGACCTTCAAAGCCCTGTGGATGGTTGAGTGTGCGGGATATACCCTCGACTCTGAGCTCGACGGGAGAGTTTCATCTCTGTGCTGTTTAGCCTATTATGTGAGACAGACGTTGATGAAATTGGCCTTGGGGCTGGCAGATGGTTCCCCTTGGATTAGCACTGAATGAAATTTCATCAGGCTTTCACTGTGACCCAATTACATGTCCAAACTACCGCGAGATTAGTTTCGTCTGTGTTCAATTAGAAAGCATACAAAAGACAAGCTACTTCCGCAGGTAGTTGAGTAATTCGCATTCGTCTTTATTGTGCTGCCAGTCCAGTCGATTTAAAATGTGAAGGAAAAACATGTGAATAAGTTGTGTGCTGCGTATGTAGACCTGATAGTTGACAGGAGGCCGGGGAAGGTCTGTGAATAGGCCGACCGTACTCACGTCACTGGGCCCAGCTGTGTCATGGTGACACTGCAGTTGCAGCTCAGTCACTGCTTCATTCTGCTTCAACAGAGTACTGTTTGTTCATGTAGATGTGCTGTGATAACATCTTTACTAAATTTGCTTTAATAACAGTTTTTTTCTTTCACTGTCAGTTTTTCACATCCACAGAGAGCTCCTGGAACATGTTTTTGCTTCATTGTTTACATTTGATCTGGTTGGTTCAGGTTGCACATCAAAGAACTGTTTATGACCAGTGTTGGGCAAGTTACTTCTAAAAAGTAATTAATTATAGTTACTAGTTACGTTCCCCAAAAAGTAACTGAGATACTAACAGAGTTACTAAATGGTAGTCGGTGTCCCAGCTCTCGTCGCTGCGGCATCGCGACACAAATGCGCTCCCTAACCGGCAATCTTTTTTTTATGACGGTTACGTCATCCACCGCTCCATAGATTGATGGTGGCCTTTTAGGTTCTATGGTTCTATACGTGACAGTGATTTGTGGATGTGGAAGGATGGTAGGGATTTTTTTTTTTTAAACAGATACAATAATTATTATTATTTATTTTGGGGGGGGGCTTTGAACTTCCAATTAACTCAGATTCAGAAATGTGAACTTTCATAGCACTGATGCAGGTGTTGTGTATCTTTATGGTCTAATAAACATGTCAGACCTTATTTTTGAAATGGAAAATATCCCGCGGTGCTAACATCCATTTCCTAGTCTTGGTCTCCACTTCCTGTGTTTACTGCATCTGACTGCAGTTGAGTGGGAATGCATGAGACCTCTGGCAGAGCAGAGTCACCTTGTCTGAGTGTTGACCTCTGTGGGGGGGGGGCTCCCTGCTCCCTGCTCCCTGTTGATGCACAGGAGATCCAAACACAACAGGGGCCCGCTCATAAAAACATTGCTCCATAGGGCGACTAGTCATCAAAAACTCTACAGGAGACCTTCAAAAACATTCTGTTACATGTTTTTCTCACCTGAGACTGTCCGTCATGGAGCTACATTTCCTGATATTTTGTCACACAATGTCAATAATCAGCAAATAATTGTGACGTTATGACATGACATCATACAAAAATGCTGAAAAGATCCTGAAAACATTTTGTTTTTAAATCCAAGTTTTTAGATGTTTTCTCATAGATTATCAAAGAAAAACAGAATTTGCAGCATTAAACATGTTTTGTGTTGAATAAATGACATATAGAAATATCTCCAGGTTGTACTGTTTTCATTGATTTTACATTGCAGTGAAAAAAAGAGCAGAAAGTAGGTGAAAAACATGGCAAGTAATAAAAATGCCCAGAAACTCCCTGTAAAGAACTATAAAACATCAGAAACAGAAAGATGTGTGGAAATAAAACAACTAAACAGTGAGTTGACCTGTGTATAAATTCAGTCAATGACACACAGTGAGCAGGAAGTGACTGAATACAGGTTTAATCAGCTGATACTCATCAGACAAGGACATCTCTCTCATTCTCCCTGTTTCTAAACATAAAAGTTGTCGTAGCAGTAGTAGTAGTAGCAGTAGTAGTAGTAGTACGCAGTTTTGGCTATACATCAACACAAAGTCAGCAAAAGGAACGCATCGTTAAATATTAATTGTAAGTCAAGCGCAGGCATTCATCTACTTTCACACTGAGTTCCAGGCCACAGAGATTCATGCTGCTCCAGCAAAAATAAATACAGCAGCATAACAACAGTGGGTGGACGACAGACCGTGCTCCTCAGTCTTATTCTGCTGAACAACTTTGTCTCATTGCTCCACAGCATATTAAACAGGAGTCAGTAAAATGCTGACTTCCACACTGACCCCCCCTGCCACCACCTATCTGAGGTCAGTGGATCACAGCTGCTCATCCCTGATGCCTTAAAAAGAAGCATTATATGACTTTTCCAGCCATTCAAGAAAAAAAAGAAGAAAGAAAGAAAGAAAGTCTCAGATAAAGGGAGCAGGGAGCTGATGTAGAACTTAGCATTGTGCTAGATGGCTCTTGTGTTCATGGAGTAGTTTTATTGTAAGCATAGGCACTTCATATCATGCAGCTAGACAGTCATTTCATAGATGATTAATGCTTTCTGTACAGATTCATAAGTCAAAGACAGATTCAATTAAAACACCTCAGTTTGTTCTGGACTAATGGCTGAGACAGGCCGAGCAAACAAGGTAGATTTATGAACACTATAGTGATGCTGTCTGGTTGCAATAGTTCATACTGCCCTAAGATGCCTGTGTATGTGTGTTTGTGTTTGTGTGTATGTGTGTGTGTGGCAACAGGAGAGGACGTGCAGCGATGACACATCAAGCATTGACTGCTACTGCTAAAGGCTGAATGGCTGTAGTTAGTCTGAGCCTTAATGCTCAGTAGATGTACTCATACATTTGAATCGCAAACAAATACAAGTCGATCAGTCCTGTAAGAAAGTAACAATTCTTTATAAAACATACAAAATCTGCTTGTGTGACTTACAGTAAAATCAATGGACAAAGGCCTCCCTACAGTTTATTGACATCTTGTGTGATTTTAAAGGGACATTCCAGTGATTTGATGCATGTGCAGAATATACGCAGATGCTTGTGTTGTGGCTTTCACACCCTTAAATATGGAAAGCTCCAAGATATTATTGAGGGCTGAAAATGCAACATTATCTGACTCAACATTATTAGGTGCAGTCCTTAAATTTTTCTACATAGGGAATGTTACATTGTTTAGGCTATGTCATGTTTTAGTATTCCACTGATAGGTACAATATGTAAACCCTGCTAAAGCTTAAAGCTAAAGGAGCTGTTATGCAATTTGTATTGAGCATTATAGCCTTCATGGATTATCATGGTGGACTTTAGCTAGATGGTCCTAATAAACTGAGTTGAATGTGAAAGTTTGGCCACCCCTGAGCATACCATTTTGTATTATACAGTAAAGTAAAGAATAAATCCAACCTCTTAGCATTTCTTCAAATGTTAATGCTTTGATTTTTTTTAATTTTATTTGATGAGTTAAATAAATTAAAAATTATATAGTAAGTGATTGTTGCATGTGCAAAAATGTTTGTCCCCTATGTAGTCAGTGTTTTATTGGCATAAAAACTGAAGCCAACAGCTACAGTATGAAGACAATTGAAAAATCCATGCACATGTACACAAAATCAAGTTCTGCAAACCTGGACTCACAATCTGTTTGAAGCGTCTGAGCTTTTCTTTATTTTGTTTTTTCACCCATAATGCTTTTTCTGTCTGAACTGTTGTGTTGTGTGTGAAGTGAGTCAGCAACAGTACAGCAGCAGCTGCCTCAAACACAGGGCTTTGAGTTTGAATGACCTTTGCATGGGCTCCCCGGGGGCCCGATGGTCATCTGTACCCCCCCACCCCCCCCTACTGACAGCAGACCTGGGTGGGAATGTGTTGATGAGGCTGGAGTGGAGTTTTATCCCAGAGCAAGCTAACGTCTAAATTCTCTGCTCCTGTTCACAGGAGCTTTTATTGTGTAAGATCACGTGTTCAACATGTTGATGATCTCAGGCTTTTCAGCTTTATACATCAACACAGTGATGGGAAGAATGGCGTTATACATAAACAATCTTACAACAGGCGCTACTTTTTTCACTAACGATTAATCAAAAAAAGTTACTGTTTCCCCCATTATAAAGCCGTTACTGTCAACTTACTTACTGACAATAAAATGTGCCGTTACTTGACTCAAGAAGTCCCGTTACAAAATAATTCACCCATTAAAGTGCACGTTATTGGTTTCCCACAGACAGGCTCCACAACGCCCAGATAAACAGGGGGTTAGGGTTATGGTTAGGGGGTTAGGAGGGCGAGCCCAAGTAATTTGACATATTTGAGCATTTTATAAAAAGTAACGCAATAGTTACTTTCCTTTGAATAAGTTACTTTTATAATGTAGTAACTCAGCTGCTAACTCAGGTACTTTTTGGAGAGACTAATGAGTAACTATAACTAATTACTTTTTAAAACAAACGCCACCAACACTGCTTGTACAACACTATATCTTTGGCCATGTGAAACTCCAACACATCTTTCTGTTGCACACTGTTGGAAAATGACTGTGCTAATGTTAGCTGCTTGTTAGCAGTGGTTTGAGGACTCCTCCTCCCACTCAGCTGCTGCATTGTCCTGAACCATTAGTCCAAAATAATCAATACAATTGTCTGTACTTATAGGAACAACTTTCGATTTTTCAGAAAAAAATAATTATAATCTAATCTAATCTTCAGATAGAGATTATTTGTAACAGAAAGTCATGGAATAGTATTGAACCAATTCATGCCCCCTATGACCAGTAAACTGACTTTGACATGAGAAACCAGTGGAGTGTCCCTTTAATTTTGTCACATCTCATGGAAATTATCAAGTTGTGTTAAATTACTTTTTCTCAATTTAACCATGATGTGATGATGATGATGATTGATGAATACCAAGAGGCTCAGGCTGACTCTTCATCAAACAATCAAACTGTACACTAGAGAACGAAACCCATGCAGTCAACCCCCAACAGGTTTCCTACTGTATAAATTACTGATGTACTCAGCATATTGTCATCACACTGCTTCATCAAACAGAAGCTTGTGTGTTGGTCCATCACAGGATGATTCTCTGCTTTATCAGGACTTGGGTCTTACTTTCAGTGTTTTGGCCACATTTTTGACTGGTGATGAAAACAGTAGTTCAGATCTGAGAACACAACACAACAGAGTCTAAATAGTAGTACAGTAATATGATGATAAATATCAGCCAGGGTTTAAATAAAATAAACACTTGTAGATGTTTAGCCAGATTATCTCAACCTGAAAGGTGAGCGAGTGGATAATGAGTTAATTATTCTTTGTTATGATTTTCTATGTTCTCATATCTCAGCAATTAATCTGGCATTTCCTTTAAGAACACCAAGTAGACTGACAAACTACAGAGATATCAACGGAATGAACTGGAATTATGCAACAATCTGAGACTATGGATAAAATACTTTTTTTTAATGTTCCTATTTTTCTCATGAAACGTCTCTTTGTGGGACATTGGTGCTTTTTGCTCAATTTTTTCAGTCTTGTGCAAAGTTACAAAGCAAATCCTGATTCTGCTGCCTCAGAGCTTCTCCATCACGTTCCTCATCTGCTAATTTGTATCTGCAGCTGTCTGCAGATGTAAAGGGAAAGTGCGGTCAGTCAAAGGCTGGCGTCCACTTGCCATGACTTGATTGTGTTTGTCAGTCCAACAGGAATGTAAGGCAGCCCCCTCCACCCTGGGCTCCTGAAGACATCTCTAGGTAGATACAAAAAAAAAAAGCAGAGTTTGTGTGCTTTACTCTTTAGCTGTGATAGTGTCACTCCATCGATGGCTTAGTCAGCAGAAAGCGTCCCAGCAGCTCCGTGCTCGGGCCTGAATTGTAATGTATTTCTCTAAAAATGAACCGGAGAAGGCTTTTCTACCTCCTCTGCCACAGAATGCTCTTCATTACAGATCAATACAGTGAAACACTGAAAATCAATTTCTGAGAGTTTCAGGAATGGTTCTTCAGACTTGTGCCGTAGCAGAGCCAGTTTATAATGTGAAAGAGTGCAGTAAGAGAAGACGTGCACTCTTCACTGCTTCTTTATCACTGTAAAATGAAAATTAAAGATAAATATTTCATTTCATTCTGATTTACCAGGTTATTCTCTTGCTTGTCTTTTTTCATTTTGGAAATGAAATGGCTTGTGGAGTCATTAAGGTTTCATACATCATCAGCGCCACACTACAGAACCCTTGAAGAACCATTCTCTGTCCGTGCGTATGGTTTGCCTGGTGGAACACATATTTGCGTGGTATGCATATGCATGCTTTTGGGTATGTCAGTCATCCAGGTGCTGCTCCTCCCATGTGGAGGTGGGGATGGCGCTGTAGGGGTCCATAATCACCTTGGCGCAGCGTATGATCATGGCCACCAGCAGCAGGCAGAGGAAGGCGATGCAGGCCAGAGTCAGGCCCTGGTCCACGTCCACGAAGGCCGGCTCCGCTGTGCCCTCCACCTCCATGACTGGTGTTGTCCGCTGCCGATGTCCTCAGACACGCCCACACGCGCTTTCATCCTGAAGATCCTGCTGGATGCGCAGGCAGAGGGAGAAGAATGTGTCAAGTCACATAGAGCTTTCTATCTTTTTCTGTCCCTCAAAAACAGTTGGTTTCCCATCAGAGCGGAACAGCAGCCTTCTGTAATCACTGCTTCCATCACTCTGCTCCCCACACCCCAAACAGCATAGAATAGAATAGAAGAAACTTTATACATCCCACCGGGGAAATGAGGCAAGTTTTGTGGTTATGTTGCAATATATTTCAGCTAGAAGCCTTATGAATAGCTCTGTAACTCCAGACTGGCTGATCAACACCCAAATGCCACAAGATGAGAGATCTGTCTGCACTGGGTGGCTCTAGCACAGCGGTTTGGCCCCAATGATTCAACACCATTCACCCCGTTTACACCTGGCATTAACATGCGTTTTCATTGATCTGATCGCAATCAGATAGTGCTTGACCACATGAAAGTATAGGTGTAAATGCACCCAAGACACATTGAGTGTGTCGAACCACCTCTGAAGGTGGTCAGGGATGCATTGTGACAACATTGAACACAAGTGTAAATGCATCCTGCATCTGCATACAACTGCACCTGCGGAAATACGTCATACAGCAATGCGAAATACGGTTTCCAAAACCAACTAACCTGGTGGATAGCTACGGTCAACGTTAGAAGCTATGGAAAACATTAGTCAGGTTTCCATCCAAATGTATCGAAATTTTCGAGTGAATTTTGTGAAAATGTGCAAAAAGGAAATGCGAATTTATGCCCGTTTCCATTCGTTATTATTTTGTGATTATTGGGAGAAGACCTGTGGGTAAGTTCATTAGCAATCGTTTTCTCCCCCCGGGATGACGACGCAGGTTGACCGGCTGAGCAGCAGGGCTGCTGCCTCTGATGACCAGTCGCTGCTCCACAGGTGGAGCTTCACTTCTCCAAAACACATTGTAGCAATCTTCTAAACAGCCGTCATTTGGATAAACTAACCACACATGGGGGATCTAAATAGTTACTTTCTTGCATGAAAAAATACGGAAGCTTAATAAAGTGACGGAATAACAGCGCTGCAGCGGGAAATAAAACAGCTTTTTGCCTGTTTTACAGCAAAATATGCCACTGCATTCTGGGAAACTGTGGTGTGAACGGCGTCGGCCATTGTTTATCCTCAAAACCTGTTTCCATTGAAAAAAGTTGCAATAAACAATACGCTGACAAATCCACCCCCTCCAAGCATAAAAACTTTTTTTGCAAAATTTCTGCCTTTTTTGAATTTGGGATTTGGGATTTGGGAACCAAGTGTTTTTTTGGGGGTTTTTTCTCGCAAATTTTGAAAATGCAAATAAGAATTATAGGTGGATGGAAACCCCACTATTGTGGATACTTGTGGATGGAGTGAGGAAGACCAAGTGTCTCCTTTTAATCTGGTGCGATGAGAGTGTTCGAGCAATTTTGTCTTCTTCTTTTACTATTTATTTTCTGTTTTCTTTTTTTAATTTACCCACGCAAATATGTAATCTGATCTCAACACTGGAGACACATATCAATGCCAGGTGTAAATGCTATCCAGTCAGATTGTATCCAGATACAATCTGGATACGAGATGCAGTGTTAATGCAAGGTGTAAACGTGGTGTTGGCTCTAGAACTGACTTCTCAGACTTAACAGATGTAACTACTTTTTGGAATAAATGTTATTATTTTCCATAGAAAGAAACTAGTACAGCTCTGTAACTGCAGGGTGTTGACAGCTTGTCTAACACTAATTACTACAGTATTTCATACTTCCTTTGTCTACATCCTCAGTTTTCCAGACATTTTTTCTTATCCAACTAATGCCACTTATCCAGCCTGCAGACATCAGCAACACACACAACACTTTTGCTGGGAATTTTGGCTGCATTGAAATAGTGTATATGCATGAGTAAAGAGAGGAGGAGAGAAGTAGTCAAAGGGCTGGGACTAGCTGATCCAGGCAGAATGCTGATAGCTCTATGAAGCAGTCCACCATAGACGTGATTGTCTTGCTGAACCAAGATCATGCATGTGCAGGTTGGTCAGTAAATCCTCATAGAGACCAGGTTGGCTGCTGTTTGTTTCACTAATCATTTCACTACTTTATCATTCACTTGTGTCACTGTCCCTAGACTCTGTACAACATCTCTCAAGCACCAGCTTCTCTGCTAATGGTGCCATCAGTGAAGCTATAAAATGTTACTTCCGGAATAAGGTGTGTGGAGGGTTTAATAATTACCAATTTAAGCAAGGCCAATGCGATAAGGCGATAATTAAGGCGAACAATTAATCATTATTTTGTCAGCAAAAGTGAGAATGTTTTGCTTTTTTTGATGAGATGCACTTAAAACATATATAAACAATATAATCTGTTTCTGCTGTAAAGGCAGAGAGAAGATGGGTGAGAGGAGTATAATGAAATGTTGCATTCATAATCCTGGGACACTTTTTAACAGTGTGCAGAGTATTTGTCAAATAAAAAAATGATGGCGGTTTTACTTCTTATTTCTCCTGTTATTCTGAGCCACAGTGACAGAAGATAAGTAGCAAAGCAAGGCAAGGATTAATCTCTGAATTCCAGTAAACTTCCACTTCAATCCATTACAAAATACATCTTCTGGACTGTAACTTCTCTGATTCCATTCGGTTGCTCCCCCTCAAGTCCATTTGAAATTACTGACAGAAATAAATAAAGCATGTACACTTCTATTTCATTAAGTGAGGACAGAGCTGATTAAATGTGCTTCACTTAAAGAGGAGAAACTGAAAGCCAGAGGGTGCATGTGCCTCAGTCTTCTTCACCAGGTTTCCCTCCCCTCATCTGTCTCCTCTGTTAACAGTGGTGGCCACAGAGGAGAAGTGTGGTTGGTTATGGTGGGTGGTACTGTAGGGGCCTCATTTATCAAAGCATACACAGAGAAAATTTGAAAATGTGTGTAGGAACAAGTGGATTGCTACTTCATTCAATGATTTATATACAGAGCTGCATCCATAATGTAAAAATATGGATGACTTTACACCTCTGAAAGTCTGAGGAGCCTTTCATGTGCAGTTACTTATGATGTTCAACGGCAGCAAACAGGTAAAAATTATGTTAAAGAAAACACCAAGAGGCTGTTAATAAGATACTGCAGTGTCCTCAGTTTGGGAGAGATTTCCCATCATGCACCATAGTTATAGGCTAAAGTGTACTTTGTCAGGTTTTCCTGCATTGTTACTGACAGCATTGTGTTTCATATTGTGTTCTACAGTGTTTCCACACTTCACTGGTCGCCACACAAGTGGTTACTGTGAGGTAATGTAGTGTGACAGCGAGGGATGTAGAGTGTGTAAATCCTGATGAGCTCCTGCTGTGATGATGTGACACTTCTCTGTGTTAATGAATACTTCTTCAGTACAGGAATAAATTGGAGCAATCTAAGTATTCCACCTTTTTTTTTTTTAACTTTTAAAGGGGACATATTATGAAAATATCACGTTTGAAGGCTCTTTATTTGGGTGTTTGTCTTGCCTTCTGGCCCCCAAATGTGAGAATTGACAATAAAATCTGTAATGTTCAGGCTCCCTAGGTAGAAATCCATGTGGTTCTATATGAGCTGTTCCCTCAGTTGTCTTCCAGTGATGTAACTAGCTTTTGGATTTGCATAATCCCACCCCTACCTGGTACCAGTAGAAGGGGTGGGGCGGGGCAAGCAGTGGCTCATTTGCATTTAAAGGGACAGGCACTGAAACCAGCCGTTCTGAACAGGGCTGTTTTGAGTGGATGAAAACAGAGTTGTGATGTTTGATCCTTGAGGTATTTTGACCAAAGCATGTCACAGACATGTCTTTAAGATACCTGGGAACTATTTCAATTTGTGGAAAAGGGGCACAATATGTCTCCTTTAAAGACACAGAGACCATTGTACACACTTAGATCTAATCACATCTGGACCACAGCAACAGTCTTTCTACTTGTCTCACTCTGCTTCGAGGATTAAAAGCAAGAGACGTGTTCACATCACTGCTGTTCAGCCTCTGGCTCCCAGTACGTTGTAGAATAGATTCCATTACATCTCTCAGACTCACCAGGATCTAACCTGAGATCCTGGAGCAAAGGCCCTCTGTCTGCCCCAGGGGCCCAGCTGAACACAGAAGAGGGATAGAGTTTGTAGTCAGGGTCCCTAAACTCAGCTGGAACAACCTGCCTGAGGAAATCTGTGATCTCCTTTACAGTCTTTCTGGTTTGCTTTGGTTTGATTCTCAAATTAAAAATAAAAAAAGAGCTCAAACCCCTGAACAAGTAGTTTATTATTCACAACAGATTTCTCATTTCTCATTTGTTTCAGCACTTGTGTGCAAAAGAGTAAGTACAATTCTCCACATTCACCCCCTTCCTGATTTCCCAAAGATTTAGAAACAGCCCATAGGTGAGGATGAAGCATTTCTTTTGTATAAGTCTTTGTTTTATTTTTTAGGAAAATCACATATACACTACCTTTAACTTTTTACTTAAATATGTTTCTATTGTTATGGGTTTTTTGCTTTTCTTCTTCACAAAGATTTAGTCATTTGTTGGCAGTCATAATCATAATGTATTTTATGGCTATCAAGATGAAAGTCTCTTTACATTTCCCCCAGCTTGGCTCAGATTATAACAGAATACAGTTTAGAGAATGTAAAGTTTTGAAAAATGAGTCAGAACGATTGAGGAAAAACTTAAGTCCCTGTGTAAAACACACTCTGAGCAGAGTGTGTCCTCACCCTGACCCTGATCACTTCCCCTGAAGTTTTCTTTCTCTGAAAATGACTCAGTGATATGTTCTGGTTGTTTTGATTATTCTGTTCATACTATTTGCTTTGAAATGGATTGGCTTCAAACTGTTTGTAAAAATGAGCTATACAAATAAAATTGCCTTGCCTTGCCTTGCCTTGCCTTGCCTTGTCTTCACTGATCTCATATTGCTGCAGTTGTAACATTACATCTAAATAGCAGTGATGGCAATTAAGGGTGAGTGAGTCATCTAGGAAGTTGCAGCCTGACTCTGGGTAAGATCTGAACATCTCTAGTTCAAGTTTAACAAATTCCATGTCATTAAAGCCCCAGTGTGTAACTTATTTGGCTTTTTATTAGCAAAAATCAAATATGTCTTTCATAAATACGTATTTCACTGAAGTCGAATCACACCCGCATACAAATGAAAGGTTTCTCATACCTTAGTATGAGTTGTTACAAGTCGTTACAAATACATACTGTTAAGTGGGCAACGCACCGAACCGAGGCTTCCATGTTGCATCGGCATTTTTTACATTCAGTGGCAGCGTGACCGTCCGTAGGTAACCATAGAAACTCACCGAAGCTGTTGGCTCGGGGAGAACGTTTTCCAGGTAGCGCCTGTTAAAACTGTCACCACTGTGTAGTGTGAGGAAGGACGGAGGCACTGATGTTGCATTCAGGTGCAGTCAGGCAGACGGCCGTCGGCAAACCAACCGGATGTCATTTTACTCGACGAGAGAAACGTGGGTCAGGTAAACAATACGACATCACCATGACAACATATTGTCATGCCTGTATTGTTCTGCCTCGTGCTGGCCAACCACTTGTTTACATAGACGCTTGTTTATCCTGTTACATGCAGCGTCTGTTGTCTGTCTGATGTCTGCCCGATTTCACATGAATGCAACATCAAGAATACGTTCCGATATGCAACCGAGATATGGAATGGGGAATTCCTACACATTATACCTTTAAGTTTCATACCTGCTTTTGCTTCTTCCTGTGTAATGTTTTTAGTGTTTGGATATACATTATAACTCAGAGTTAGATGCAGTGTAGAGCACCACTCGCTTCCAGGCTCAATTTGATTTTTGAAATTATAGTGGCTGCTGTTCTGAGACTACAACAGCAGAATGTAATTCAGGGCAAGCTTTAGATTGACAGACTTGTAAATTTGCTGATGCATGAATCCAAACGGAGCTGAGAAGTCAATTTGCTGGTTAAGGCAGGAGAAGAGAGAGAACTGGTGAAGCTGTGTGTGTGTGTGTTATCGCTTAAGCTGCAATACAGTAGGCTATATGATGACACCCAACCAGCAGCCATCCTATAATTGACTGGAGTGATTAACAAGCTGCAATCACAGTGAGAGACCTGCTGGCACACACACACACACACACACACACACACACACACACACACACACACACACACACACACACACACACACACACACACATGTTGAGTGATAAAGTCTCTTCCATGGGGAGGATGTGGAGTGTGTCAGTTAGACAGCGGGACACAGCTTGACATAAGTGTGACTTAGAGGACGTTCAGCTAGGAACTGTTCTGTCAGAGCAGGAGAACTGAAGAAACCCCCAAACCCAAGTCTGATTTAAGAATATGGATTGAATTTTCATACGAACTGTTGCCCATAAAATTAGAAATATTTTGTTTTCAGAAACATTCCTCTTATTACTTTTTATAAAGGTTAACCTCAGTTTAATTTTCACAGTGAAGTGTTTGGAAGACACTGATCGATAAAGTTTTGAGAAGATATACACTTTATCTATCAAGAATAAATCACATTGTCACAATCATTTCATGAGAAGAGGTAATATATATATATGTATATATATATATATATATATATATATATATATATATATACATATATTCCAACTACATGGGCAACAGTGTACATTATATGTCATATGCTTATCAAACATTTCATATTTTCACCAATATGTATAATATACCCACATGTTCTATCTATACAGTGCATGCTAATATTGATACAAGTCATGTAATATTATTATGAAATGAATATGTTCATGTACATAAGATGTACAGTAAGTCATGCTTAAAGAAATAAATGAGAACATGAACATGTGTAAATCTATATTGCTATCATAAACATACATATAAATATGACTTCACCTTTTATCACACTGACATTTGAATTTCTGTCATCACTCCATGAAAATCCATGTAGTGTTTATCTATGCAGATGTGATAAGCCAACAGACCGACTGTGCCGTCCCTGTAGCTGCATTCAGTTCTCATCTGATGTGACTCATCCAGACATCTTTGCTCATGACTGCCTCGGCAGCAAACCATCAGTTTCAAGACTCATTCTCTATGATCAGCTGCTCATTTAAATGTATTTTGAGCAACTAGAGCTGGGTGATAAATCAGTATTATGGACAAATTCACCAAAGATGTGGAGCCGTACAGTGGAAAAAGTCTGGCATCATCAACATGTCGAAGACGATCGAGCTATGAGCTACTGAGCCATAAACTTATTTGAATAATTCCTTTGTTTTTTTGTCATTTGTGTTGAGGGAAAATCAGATTAAATCATAAATCAGGTGTGGTATGGTGTGGTGTGATGTAATAATACCATTCATTCTATTTCTAAGTCATAAAGCCCAGAGAGAGACCAGATCAATGGTTAGAACAAAGATAAACTTAGAGGAGAATTCAACTAGTCACTCATTCACAACATCACCAGAAAGAAGTTTCAGTCACACTTTACAATAAGGGTCCCCTAATTAACGTTAGTAAGTACATTATTAAGCATTAATTAACTGTTTACAGATATTCTAACAATCATTATTATGTATTACTTATTAGGAAACACATTAATTAATGTAGCCTAGTAAGCAGTTAATTAATGTTTACTACTCAATGTTAGTTAATAAATTATTAAGTAATAATAAAAGTTAAATAATGCAATCAGTTATCATTATATACGCATTACTCAGCATTAATTAACACATTAGTTTATATATTAATGCTTAGTAATGTACTAACTAACGTTAATTAAGGAACCCTTATTGTAAAGTGTTACCGAAGTTTCTAGTTCAGTCAGTCAGTGTTTACTTGGACAGAAAAACACACACACAAAGACAAAGGTGTGTGTTATCGTACAGCACCTGAAGAAAAACTCATCGCTGCTTTCATTTGTGTGATCTATTACACATTCATCTCATCTCATTTAAATGTAATACAGATCATGAGCCAGCTGAGGCTACTGTATGGGACTGTTTTCAGGATGTAGTTTGATACATGTTTCTATTTTGTTCAATGCAAAACTAAAAACTGAGATTAGAACAAAGAAAAAGCTGGTCCTGCAACAACTGAGGGTTCGAGGAGGAATCATGCATGACGTGAATTTTTTGGGGGGGGAAATGCAAAGTGGGACTGAAGTCCACCACAGTCAGACTCCGGTGGGTGCTGCAGTAATCCCCCCTTCACCACCCCCCCCCCTCCCTGGTTCTCTCCAGATCCACGGGGGGTGAAAATTTGTGGTGAGCGCTCCCATTCATCACAGCCCATCTGCCAGACCAGGGGAGCGGTGGAGGAAATAAAGGGGAGGAAAAGAAATGAGGGAGGAAAGGGAGAGGCAGCGTTCAGGAAGGCTGAGAGGAGAGGAGATTAAAAAATAAAAGTGAAAGGCAACAAAACAAAAGGCCAATGTGGAAATATCTGCTGCAGGAGACTGACAGGAGCTGACCTCTGACTCTGCTGGGCTCACACTGAATCCAAGTAGAAAAATAAAACATAGATCTAAGGAAATGAAATGTTTTATTCATGTTCCTGTGTTTTCTCTATTTCTGAATCCAAGCAGCGGTTTATGAAAAACATAATCTTTATGCCTCATTCATTCTAAGTTCTCTTGCTCCCTCCCTGTAATAAAAGTGTCCCTGAGACTGTTAGAGTAAAGAGCCAGTAGACTGATGACCTAGGACTTTAACTCTCCACAATTTATTTACTTATTTGACTCTCTCTCTATATATAGGGAGAAGTTATTATTTTTTATATATTGTATGTTTGTATAAGGATATATTTATCTTCATATCCATTTATCTGAGTCACCAAGGTGCCCCTATTTCTTACTTTTATATTCATCTTTATCTAGTCTCTATCTTTTGCAGAGGGAGCGACTGTAACTCAAACTAATTTCCCCTCAGGATCAATAAAGTATCTGATTCTAAATCCATGCAGGTGTTCACCAGAACCAATCAGATTTCACCTCTATCTCTTGCTCTCTTGTTCTGCACATAGTAATAAAGGTTTATTGGTGAAGTCAAAGTGAAGTCCCTTCTGTTAAACTCTGTACTTGAACTCTGCAGCCCTCAGTGCTCAAAATCTGGATATGGGCATCAGTTCTTTCGTCATCACAGTATTCAAATTTAAAAGAAATTTGAAATCGTTTTTTAAATCTTGATGATTTTTGGAGTTTGTCAGCATTCACAGTCAGAGAAGGAATGTACTTGTCCATACAGAAATGTAACTATGACCTATACAGTATATCATTATTACGAAGGAGTATTAGGGCCACATTGAGAAAAAAAAAACAGACTTTGAGAATAAAGTCGTAAATTTACGAGAATAAAGTCGTACATTTCCTACGAGAAAAAAGTCATAACATTACAAGAATAAAGTCGTAAATGTACGACTTAATTCTTGAAGTTTGTGATTTTTTTATTTGTTAATGTGGCCCTAATACTCCGTTGTATATATGAGGGGCTACAATATATTTATACATTGAGGGAGCTCACAGCTGTAACTGAACATCCCCCTCCCCTCACAACAAAAGAACATGTTACATTACATTACATTAATCTAACACATTTCCCAGTCTAATCTCCATCCATCCATTGGCTATATGTGCAGGCTGGCAGGAGGAAGCCAGACAACCCAGAGAGAGCCCACGCAGGCACAGTCAGTACGTTTACATGCAGAGCTTAATCGAGCTATGCTCAAAATTTGATTTTGGCGTCAAGTCGGACTTCTGTCCTTGTCTCAATTTACATGCAACTGAGAAAACCGAATAACTTAATAATAAATTCTCAACTGCAGTTCCCGACCAGACGCGCCAGTCTGGGCCGGATTCGCGCTAAGAATAGGATTTTCTCTCTCTCTCTCTTTTTTAAAAATAAAATACTCTTGCTGGTCGCGCTGTGTGAAATGCATTGAATCGGCGCTGATGTTGGGTTTTTTTCTTTACTTTGCCGGGTTCAGGCGGCTTCTCTGCTCCACTTGGTGCCGTCTCTACTGTTGTGGAGCATGCGCACATGCATTGTCCAGTTATACTCCGACTAAGGCGTATACATAACGATGAGAAAATCGAATTCCAATCGCATTATCTGGGTGTCTTAATCGGAGTTGGAGAACTCCGATTTCAGTCGGACTAAGGTGTTTACATGCACTTCAGTTGTCCAGTTATAGTCGGATTAAGGCAAAAATTCGTTTTTTTCAAGTGTCATGTAAACGTACTGAGTGAGAACATGCAAACTCAAACAGCAGGATTGAACCCAGAAGCTTCTTGGTGTGAGGCGACAGTGCTAACTACTGCACCACAGTTTAATCCATCTGGCAAATGTCTGGAAGCATGTTGGACTTAAGTAGTAAGAAGAAGTAAGATGGGCCGTGAAGTATTTCCAGCCTGCAGCAGAAAGAATGATGTCTCCTCCTCTATCACTTGTTTTGTTAAAAAAAAAGAAAAGAAAAAGAAAAAAAAGATTTTACTCTGCCGCCTCTTGTCATGTAATGCTCTCATCTAAAAGCCTAAAACCACTTTTCAGTGGGAACGTCGTTATTGCATCAGTTAATTAGAGCATTTCTGTGACTGTGTATTTAAAGCAACAGTACTTTACTTTCTATTCTGAAATCAGTGTGTGTATATTCTAAATATAGCGGGACACGTGTGAATGAGAATAACAAAGTACAAGGCTACGGTGAGAGCACACATCTGCTGTATTTGCCACATTCATTGATTCCTCATTGTGCTCAGTGGAGGCAGATGGGAGGAGGGGAGAGGGGGGAGCTGGTGTCAGTCTCCTCAATGTGCCCCCCCCCCCCTTCTGCTAATGCTGTGTTTGCTCTGCACTCCGGGGATGGTCAGAGTCGCCCTTTAGCCCTCTCACTATTCTCCTCCTCGGGCTGCGCTCGGCTGAAGTGGGAGCTGGGGAAGAGAATGACAAAGCTGCCCCGATAATTCTCGCAAATGAGCCTTCATTGGAAAAGCTACAGTTCTTGAGTCCAGCGGCCAGAGGACGGAGCGGATAACAGACCTGCAGGAAGCTCTGCAGCACTGCAGCTTCCCAGTGCCTCAACATCCCATAACTATGAAGTCACAGGTACCAACCAGCCCCTACCTCTGCTGCCCCTCGCTATGAGGTGATCGGCTCATAGTTGACAGCATTTACTTGCAGTTCTGGCCATAAATATAGTTCATACACAGGTTACATTGAGTTACAGGCTTTGACTCAGCCTTAGATGTAGCAAATGATTACAACCAGTCAGATCAGACTGAGTCTAAGTTCATCCGGTGCACAAAGCAGTACAGCAGTACAGCTTTGTTCATCTCTTACGTAATGTATGTGTTACTGTGGTGGCTCTTCCCCTGTGACTGCATTCGGCTTTCTTGGATGTTTTTGTTCCGGGGTCTATATGCCAGCATGGAGGGTGTGGAGCATGCGCACATGCATTGTCTAGTTTAACTCTGATTGAAGGTCCCATATTAAGCTGTTTTTCAACCATTTCACATGGGTCTAAGTTGTGAAACCCTATTGTATTCGTAGTGTATTGTCCCCAAATCAATCTGCAGCTCTACATCTCAGCAATCTAAAAGTGTCTCTCCAGAGCTCTCCTGCGAATGGGCCATTTCTGTGTCTGCAGCTTGAAATGCAAATAAGATGTGTAGACCATGTCCACTCCACAGCCGTCACGGGGAGAGGGTGTGGTTTTCGCTACAGGTAGATGTGCCAATGTTGACGTTGGGAATAGGGATGAGGTCGGGCATTGATTTCCGAATGATCAAATAGGAGCCATCAGAAAGCTACTGGAGAATATTGACGTGGTTGCTGACAGTGCTGTTCCAGAAAAGTGTCAGTAGGCAGAGCTCACGTTTTTCTAGACTGGCCCAGGCAGAGTATAAGGAAGTACTGGGAGGTGGAGTCACTCCGACTTAGGTGCCTTGTGACATCAAGTAGGACAGACTTCCTATTTGCCCGTTTGGAGACACGATCTCAAAAAAGTGTAGCAATCAATTAAGGGAGTGAACAGACTTTTTTCACCTCCAGGTGTCATAGAAAGGCCACAGGAAAACAAAAGCAGTATAAAGTGAATTTTTCATAATATGGGCACTTTAAGGCTGGAGAAAATCAAAGTCTAATGGCATTATCTGGGTGTCTTAATCAGAGTTGGAGAACTCTGATATTAGTCGGACTAACGCATTTGCATGCACTTCAGTTTTCCAGTTATAGTCAGATTAAGGCAATAAAAAGTGTCATGTAAACGTTGACTGTGATGCAGTTAACTGTGGGTAAATTAAAGGAGACATATTCTGACCCTTTTACCACAAATTGAAATAGCTCTCAGGTGTCTTAAAGACATGTCTGTGACATGCTTTGGTCAAAATCCCCCAAGGATCAAACATCACAGCTCTTTTCTTCCTCTCAAAACAGCCCTGTTCAGAACGGCTGGTTTCAGTGCCTGTCCCTTTAAATGCAAATGAACCACTGCTTGCCCCATCCCCACAGGTACACAGATGTAGGGGTGGTATTGCAAATTTGAAAACTAATGACATCGTGGGACACAGCTCGCACAACCACATGGATTTCAACCTAGGGAGCCTGAAAATCACAGATGTTTTTGTCAATTCTCACATTTTGGGGCCAGAAGGCAAGACAAACACCCAGATATATGTTAAAGAGCCTTCAGAAAGTGATATTTCCATAATATGTCCCCTTTAAGGCTTGCTGTGATCTGAAAGAAATTACCAACTGAGGACCTACATTCAACTACTCAGCTGTTTACTGCATCAGAAAATGTGTGTGGTAGAAGTGACACTGATAAGAGTGTTAAAATGCATGTTTATTTGAGAAAAAAATAGGTTTGTGTTCCCTTCAGGTGACTGACTCTTTAAACACTAGCTGCATTAAATTGATTTTTCTTGGTATCTGAGGGAAGGTGTGACTGAACTGCTCTTACAGTAATCAAAGCAGAACAACATCTTTGCCTGGTAACAGGTTCATCTTGTCAGGGGCATGTTTACAAAGGCTGGTGTAAAAATAGTTTATGTTGTCTAGAGCTGAAAACAAATGACTAATGACTCCTAGGTTTAAATGTCTAACAAAACAGCAGAAATAAACATGTTTACAGTCTGATACAGTTTAGGTCTCTAGGGCTTATTTCCCTTTTCATGTGGACTGCACCGGGGGTGAACTGTCATTAAAGGCTTCAATCAGCCCCAAGGTTTATGTTAGAGTGTAACTGTGTCTGATATTATAGCCTGAGCTGAGCCACATGATCATTAGATTGGGAGTGACATCTCATGTAGAGTTGAAACCATATCCTATATCAAATGATTCAAATGGTGTCTCAACATCTGTGATGTGGTAAAGCAAAAAAGAATATGCTAACTTTTTGACCTGATGTAAGAAGTCTTTAGCCTCGTAAACCAGCCTCTCGCGGAAGTGCATTTCATTTCATTCCGAGGGAGAGTCTGGCCTCATCCCCATTCTAAGCGTTTGGACTGAAACCCTCAGAAGGCCGAGCCAATCAGCGTCGCCCGCTGTGATTGACACAGCACGTTGGCCAATCAGGGACCAACTGGTGCAACGCCCCGTCACTACACTAACTTGCTGATTGGCTGAATGGGGTTGTCTGTCAACGCTACTACCAAAGATATTAAACCGTCTTTGCTACTACTCCCGCCCAGCTCCCGCCCACCCCAAACGCTTAGAGGGGGGATGAGGCCAGACTCTCCCGAGAAATGAAATGAAATGCATTTCCGCGAGAGGCTGGTTTACGAGGCTAAGAAGTCTTATTTTGAAATTACTAGTAACTAACCTGGGTTTGTTTTAACCAAGAGAGAGGTACGTATGTTACAGTAATGTATACCCAGATTGAATCCACTGCTGTTACTGCACTACAAGTAAGTCTCAGCTCCATAAATAACCTCCCATAACCTCGGCTCCCGCTGAGCTTCAGAAATCTGTAAATCATTGATTTGTCATTGATTTCTTTACTCATCTTTATATTACTGTATGAATTTCAGTCTATCACATAGTTACTGTGGAGACCTGAAGCTAAATAACTGGACATAAACACTGAGGCCGAATGGATCTGAGTCCTGGTCTCGTCCTGGCTCAGTGACACCGATCCAAACAGAACATGAAGTTACAAGTTACAGATAAAAACATTTCGTCTCCAAAACTAATTTCACACCTGTTTGGTTTTGGCAAGAATCTGGGTCAAACAGCATCATTGGGAGGTAGTCGTGTGTGTGTGTGTGTGTGTGTGTGTGTGTGTGTGTGTGTGTGTGCGCGCGCATGTGCGTGTGTGAAAAAGTTCTACAGCATAGTTTAATCCTGATGTTGTGGTCTGTTGAGTTTGATCTGGGGGTTGTTCATCTGTAAAAGTCGTGTGTGTGTGTGTGTGTGTGTGTGTGTGTGTGTGTGTGTGTGTGTGTGTGTCTGTGTGTGTAGTGCAGCTCACTTTCTCTTTTTTTCAACTATGGTAACACATCACATTGATATTAAATTAAACTTCATATAAACCCTGCAAAATAAAACATTTTTAAAAATTAAGGAAGAGTCGGATCATGTAATGATAATATCAACATGGATAAAGTTCCCTACATGTCAAGTGCTCTGGTGCTCAGCAGACAGGCAGGGTGTTCCAGCACTGACCCCCTGTGCACATCAGAGTGGTCAACCTTGACAGCATTGGGTTAAAGGCCCCTCCCAACAGAAATCTCGCTGTTATCACCTTCAACATGACATGATTACCCCCTCTAACCTACCAGAGAGGGGCTTTAATAGTGTTAAAATAGGATGGCTGTTTATCATCTACAGCGGTTACATGCTGTCATTCCGACATCCCACCATAGACATACCGCTATTCCGACATGCGAACGTCCCACCATTCCGACAAGCCTTTCAATATAAGGAAATGTACGTTACTCAACAGGTGACTCCCTTCTTTAAGACATGCTGAAAGAGGAACACACACATGGTTGCAGAGCGGAGCGCAGACAGGGACTAGTCTGCCTGTCTAGCCTTACCTGGTCTTTTTACTCAACTTAACCAACTCCTTTCTTCATTGCCTAAACCCAACCAGTGCAAAATCTTTTGGGGAAGAAATACGCTATTAAAGGAATTGTTGGAAAGGCAGGATGTTTAAAAAAAGAAAGAAATACCATCATTCTGACCATAGGTGGCAAAAATTGTTGATGTTTGATAGAAAATTAAGTGTTGCCATTTAGACAATTGGCCTATGTCGGACTGGTGGGATGTCGGAATGGTGGTTGCCCTCCATCATCTACAGCATAGAGCAGGAAAAGTGATGCAGGGATATCGAACACATTACTGACAGAGGTGCTTTTATATTTAAAGCTCCATCTGATTGGAATATCATTCCCAGCTCAGTCAGAACCATTACCTCTCCCCACGTCTTCAAAGCATCCATTTTTACTTACCTGCAAACATCCTGCTCCTGCTTCTAGTTGCTCTTGTTATTTGTCTGGAATTAATCACTGTACCTCCTAACTGGAAACTAGTTCCAACTGGTTTATGCATGTTTGCCCCCCAATGCTCCTGTATTATATTATGATATTTCCTAGTATGGATTCTTCCTTTGTTCCTGTTCTTTTTAAGCTTGGACATTTCATTGCATGCCACTACATGGTATGTTGATATGTTTCATGCATACCTGCTTATATCTTGGCTGTTAGTGCACACTGACCCTTCTGCATGTATGCTTGCTTATGTTTACAATCTAATGCATGGTTAAACCACTGCTTATGCTAGTTATTTTACTGTACCTCACAATGGTTGGGTGGGGTGGCTGGTAGGGGGAGCTTCTTTTTGTGTCTGGGTTACATGCTGCCATTCCGACATGCTGCCACTCCGACATACTGCCATTCCGACATTCTACTATTTAGACATGTCACCATTCAGACATACCACCATTCCGACATGCAAACGTCCTGCCATTCCGACAGTTTCGTCCCGCCATTCCGACAAGGCTTTAATTTCCATAAGAAAATGTGCGTTACTCCGAGCGGTGGTTAGGGTGTGTGTATGTGTGTGTTTGTTTCCGTTTTTGTTTTGTTTTTTGTTTTTCATGTTTTAAGATGTGATACAGTCAGTGGAAGCTTAATAAATAAACAAACACAAAGTCTCGCCATTTACAATCACACACTCCGATGTCAGTTTGTAACAATTTCCCTTACAATAAGGATATAAGGGGAACTGGCACAACGCAGTCCTGCTGCAGGCGGACCTAGGCTCGCGCCACTGGTGCGTCCAGGGAAGCAATAAACAAAGTCGCTACTTAGTCTTAGTCTCTGTATTTCACTGAACTCAAAACGCGCCCATCACAGGCGGCATATAATAAACAATTACACACAGATCAACAGAACCCGAAAGCCCTCCCCCCTCCCGCGTGTATGTGTGTGTGCGGGGGTGCGCGAGCGCACAGTCAGTGTGGTCCCCAGAAGTGATGATTACAAACTTAGTCCCCATGAACCATGGAAACCAGTATGTGTGCAAGTGTGTGTGTGTGTGTGTGTGTGTGTGTGTGTGTGTGTGTGTGTGTGTGTGTGTGTGTGTGTGTGTGTGTGTGTGTGTGTGTGTGTGTGTGTGTGTGTGTGTGTGTGTGTGAAAACGGGCCGTGAGGTGTCCAAACGGGCCTTTATGATCCACAGGGTAATCCACCAGGAAAAATAATCCACTATGCCGCTTTGGAATTGCCGCCACGCCAGCCGTCCAAACGCCGACTGTGTCTCTCACTCTCTTCCCCTCTCACCACGTCACTTCCCCATTTAAACCCTCGGTCCCACTAATGCACTTTTACGCATTACGCACACAACTTACAGCAAAAAAGAAACATTAATTTATTCATTACAGGTCCGCACGTCCCCGTGCGCAAACCACAAGGATAATTGATCATTTCCCTGGCCTAATACACAATGAAAAAAACCTGGGGAGCAAACCTGCAAATCAACTACCCCAGCTCCAATAGATATGGCCAGGCAAAACCCAGTGTATCACTACAAGTTGTTGCAACTTTGGGGAATTTACTCCTGGTAAAAAGGCTTACAAACATGGACCAGGACAGCTTCATAATACGCACAAAAATCCAAAGGAAACGAAAGGTAACTTTAAAAAAAAAATAGCAACAGCATGAAGTAGTCAAAATATGTGTTTTACGCATCTGCCTGTTCAGCTCCGCTTGCATGACATTTCGGTCAGCGTACAGTAATCAACAGACAAGACGTCCGTTGTCCATGCTCACAATCATTACAACAAACGAAATTATTCACAGCAAATCATTTGGTGATTTGAAAGCCTATCAAATTGACATATTTTTGAATCGAAAATGGCAGTAAAAAATGATTGATTGTCTTTTGAGTTTTTTAGGCTTTAGAATAATGACTAATTGCCTAGTTTATGGGTCAGCTTGGAAAGGTTCGGCGAAGGAGACTCACGGCTTATGTGTTTGCCTCTTTCTTTCTTTTTTGCCTCCTGTTTGTGTCATTTTGTGGAGCAGTTAGGCTAAATATCCGCTGCTGTGCTCTGCTCTCTCCCTCTGCACCGAGCAAAACTTCACTTCCCTGCCTGACACTTCTTTCTGTAATTTTCATGCATGTTTGTTATTACCAGTTTCCATCGTATTTGTATAATTATTACAGCAGCAAAAGGAAATGCGCAATAGTAAATCATATGCATTAGGTTCTCAAATCAGCTGCCAATCTGCAGGGACTGCGCGTGTCATAAGATGAAAGACAAATGTGTACACAAGCAGGAAAGCTGGTCCATGGAAAAAAGAAAAGAAAGAGTCAGAGCCGTCGCGCATCTCTCTCTCTCTCCCTCTCTCTCTCTCTCTCTCTCTCTGGCGGTGACACGCTGTCATTCATTTCAGCACTGAGACAGCGGACAGCGGCTTGGTCATATTTCAGCACTACAAAATATAGGCTTTTAAAAGATTTGTCGGAAAGGCAACACGTTTAAAAAAGAAAAAAATACCGCCATTCCGACCTTAGGGGACGAAAATTGTCGGAATGGTGGGACGTTTATTAAAGAGTAAAGTGTTGCCATTCCGACAATTAGGGCCTAATGTCGGAATGGCGGCATGTCGGAATGGCGGTTGCCCCCCAACTGGGTTGGTTATTCTTCCCTCTAATAATAAAATACCAATAGGCCTACATGATATTACAGTTATTGTGTGTTATGACTGTTTGAGTCAGATACAAGTTACAGTATTAGACTTAAATGGTTTGATTTGGGCTGCAGCAGACTAAAATCAGTCTATCAGACTATCACTTTTTGGTATGAGTCAGCATCAGCACCTGCAGCTTCAAAATCTTTAGCTGGACTGGAAGATTGACAGGTTAGCATCTGTGGACTCCAGCAACAGTTAGCAGTTTGTCCTCTCACCTGTAGATGTTTCTCATAACTCAAATCCAGGCAGGTTTCGCATTTGTTGTGGTGTTGTGATGTGTTTCATTGTAAAGTGTAATAAAAGTGTCCCTCAGACTGTTAGACTAGAGAACCAATGGACCCATGACCTTGGACTTCAACTCACCAGACATTAGCTCAACAATTTATTTACTTATTTGACGGAGTATAAAAGCTCATATCCTTGCATATCTCTAATCTTAGAGTATTTTAATTCATATTTTTATCTATATTGTATGTTTGTATAAGGATATATTTATCTTTATATCCATTTATCTATGAGGTGAGTCACCAAGGTGCCCCAATTTCTAACTTTTATATTTATCTTTTGCAGAGGGAGCGACTGTAACTCAAACTAATTTCCCCTCAGGATCAATATAGTATCTGATTCTAACTGCAGGTGTTCACCAGAACCAATAAGATTTCACCTCTATCTCTTGTTCTCTTGTTCTGCACATAAATAAAGGTTTATTTGTTGAACTCACAGTGAAGTCTCTTCTGTTAAACTCTGAACTCTGCAGCCCTCAGTTCTTTTGTCATCACAGTATTCAAATTTTAAAAGACATTTAAAATTGTTTTTGTAATCTTGGTGATTTTTGGAGTTTATCAGCATGAGAGATGGAAAATACATGTCCATACAGAAATGAAAAATACAATATGTAATTCTGCTAAATTATCCCTGATAATTTTTTTCAGTACTGTAATATAGTTACTTTTATTTTTAATCCTAATTACGTGTGACAAGTGTTTTTACTGGAAGCACACAATCATTCGGTTGAGGATGCCTTTAAAAAAATGTAAATGAGTGAAAAGGCGGCCATCACACAGAGGGAGGAGGTAAAATTCTCAAATCCTGGGACAATAATACACATTTTCAGTCGGTGTCCCCAGGGAAACCCTCTCTGTTGCTCTCAGTGACAAGAGGCACAAACACAAGCGCTGTGTAACACGTGTAAAAAGGGGAGAAAAGATGTTTGGATCCAGCTCCTCTCTCACCTCCACACGGCTGCTCACACGTGAGATGGGTGTGAATGCTGAAGCTGTTAAGGAGGAAGTTGAACAGAAAGGCGTGGAGGGAGGATCTTCAAGACACTGATATCCAGCAGCAGCTCCCTCTGGGCAGGTAAAAAATAAACTGCTGCCACCGTGTGCTCCAGGAAATGTCCCAGTTTGAACAAAGATCTATGTGCTGCAACGGCACAACGGAGCTCCGCTGAGCTACTTATACTGGACCAGTGAGAAGCGCACCATAGACTACGGCCACTGAGTCCGAGTCCAGCAGCATCAAAATCATTTTTAAAGAAACATAAATGTAAATTAATTGTTTTTTTATTTATTTTCTTGAAGACAATTTTGATTATTATTATGTATACTATACATACTGATGCTGAACCATCTGCCAATCCCTGCCAACACTGGGTGTAGACTTATGAAGGCAAACAACAAAACACACTTACGTTGCACCTACAGGCAATTGTGAGTTGCCAGTTACACTGTGTGTGTGTGTGTGTGTGTGTGTGTGTGTGTGTGTGTGTGTGTGTGTGTGTGTGTGTGTGAGTGTTTGTGTGTGTGAGTGTTTGTGTGTGTGTGTGTGTGTGTGTGTGTGTGTGTGTGTGTGTGTGTGTGTGTGTGTGTGTGTGTGTGTGTGTGTGTGTGTGTGCGCTTGGACTGTGGGAGGAAGCAGAGTTTTAAAATGACATAGTGTGGACTAAGCTTCATCCCAGTGATCAGTCTACTGCATGGGTTTAGAACTGCACTTCCTTTAACACTTGAGATGTTTCAAATGGATTATTATATAGGTCATTACAGTCAGTTTACTTTAATTCAATTATCTTGTACACCCATATGGCAATGTAATATTATGACACATGTGTCCCTACTTTAAGGGTGATGATGCCATATAGTACACTATGTCAGTTATATTACTATCACATATAATGTGTTATATTATATATATATATTTGTGCATATGTCATATATAGAAATGTGATATATGTACGTGTATCACATTTATGTGTAGGCAGTGAAAATAACATTGCAAAGCAACATGTCTTCTGAAATGTCATTGCAGATCCTTCAGGGAATAACGCAGGGCCCCGTCTACAGTGGATTCCTACTGGGGTGTCATTACAAATCATCCATTAGTTGTTTAAGGAGAACAGCCCCTGCCCACGCCACCCCCTTAGGAGGCCCTCTAACAGCCTGGGGCCCCTGGCAGTTGCCTTACTGACCACTGAAGCACAACCCCCTAAAAAACACCAGGACAGTAGTGTTCCCTGGTGCCGTGATGAGTGTGTTCGATTTGTTGTTTTGGATGGTGCAGCACTTTAATAACTTTGTCCTGCCTTTTTACACATAAAACAAAATGTTGACAGTGGAGCAGACCAGAGCCATAACAGGTCCATCACCTGCCTGCACCACTACCAGTGCCACACTCACAGGAAGGAGGGTGTTGTGTGATACTGTCAAAGCCTCAATGACAATGATATTTATCAATCCATGTAACTTTATCGCAAACACAGAATGTTGCTATGTTCCTTTAAGGTCCACTGTATCAGCAACAGGTGTTCACCTAGAGGTCAAACTACAGTATGACTTGACTGTCTTTCAAAAAGCACACACTCACAAAATATACACACTCATACGCATAGAGGCGCATCGCGACGTGCAGTGAGAACAGTGGGTAGTGTCACTAAACTTTGATCTTGATGTGGGTCAGCATGACTCATCCAGTGACACACACACACACACACACACATTATTGCACTTCTGTTTTTGTGAGGGACACTCATTGTTCATTGACATAATGCATTTCACAACCACATGCACTGAAACAGCAGGGTGGAACGGTGAGTGGTGAGAGTGACACTGCAGCTTTTTAACCATTTACAGTCCAAACCTGATGATGTTTCTTTTGTGAATCAGTTTAAACAACATTTATCTGATGTTTCTGAGTTTTGGATGTTTGATGACCTGTCATATGATCTTGCACATCTGATTTCTATGTTTGATCGATTTGAGTGTTTTGATAGGATGTGTGAGTAAATATTAGCAGCTGTCAAAAAAAACAAATGGTTGTTTTAGACATAGCTACAGTGGATTCTGTCTGTTTAAAGAGATAGTTCAGTTCAGTTGAAGTGGGGTTGTATTAGCTACAAATGCCCATTAAAGGTACATTGTATAACTTCTCCTGTTATCTATTCACGAAAATCGATTATTTGGTTCAAAAGTATGTTTTTCATTAATCAGTAATCCCCCCCATCAACAAACTGAAGTGTTCCGGTAAGCTCTGAATTTGCCGTTCATATCATTCATATCTACATGGAGCGGGTAAGCTCGGTGCTGGCTGCCATGTGGTGTCGCCATGTTTTTACATTCAGTGTCAGCGTGACGGAAACCACGGAAACTCAGCGGAGACACCGGAGCTGTCGGCTCAGGTCGAGGTGGCGTCTGTGAAAAGTCACCGCGGTAACGCAGTGAGGAGGAATGGAGTGTTACACTGATGCTGCATTCACCTGCAGTCAGGCAGACGGCCGTCGGTAACAAACCAGATGTCATTTTAGTCACAGAAGTCGAGAGAAAGAAAACGTGGGTCAGGTAAACAATACGACATCGCCATGACAACATATTGTCACGTGTATTGTTTTGCCTTGTGCTGACGGACAACTTTACACTGAGGCTTGTTTATACCGTTAGCATAATGCAGCGGCTGTCGTCCGTCTGCCATATGCCCAATTTCACGTGAATGCAGCATAAAAAATATGATTGAGTTGCTTGCGATATACAACCGCAATGCTAGATGGGAGTAATTCCTACACAATGTACCTTTAAGTACACTAGATGCAGTAGAAAGGTCTCTGCCCCCTCTGTGCTCTGCTCTGCAGTACACTGTTGTCAATGAGGGACAATTAATCAGCGTATTTTCTCCGCCTACGAGAAGTCCTGTCTCAAAATAATACACCAGTTCAAGTATGATATACAGTAAAAATTTACAATGCATCTGCCGGTTGGAAAAAGGTTTTTTTTTTATCTGGAACTACTAACTCACTCAGTACTCCTCGGTACTCCTCCACACAGGCAGGCTCGCGGGCATTTGTAACTCATACAATCCCACTTCAAAAAAGCTGAACTATCCCTTTCATGTAACATTGCTGGTATTTTTGGTATTTTTTATGTGCCTCCCATGTGAAAAATGACTGCAGGTCTCCAGGTCACGTGTCGCAGCCCAGAGGCACAAGACGGGCGTGCACACTGACCCGTTACATTAACACAGGAGCAGAAATGAAATCCAAGACACAATGCAGTTAACCAAAGTCAGACCCCTGTGCAGGGAAGCGTGCTACACTTTGACAGACAAATGAAACCGTATGACTGAAATTCAGTAATAAATTTGGGGGTATGGCAATATTGTAGACATATTACACATGAATATATTTCCATACCAAACCCTGGGAGCTGATATTATAAAAAAGCACTTTCCCAGAATGAGTAGATGGCATTTAAAGTTAATGAAAAATGATTAGGCAGAACATTTAGAGAACTTTTATATCAACATATACACTACTCAGAAAAAGTTAGGGATATTTGGCTTCGGGGTTAAATTTCAGAATGCACCTAAAATGCACTATAAGCTTTACTTTACTTCTCTAAACTTTTGAATGCACATGTCCAACTGTTCAGTGTTTCAGTACTCTCTGTTCTCTAACAAGGTGATGAACCACAAAATCACAAAAACAGTCCACCACTGAATGTTCTGGTTCAATGACAGTTTGTGTTCATACAGTCCTCTTCAACCTGCTGTTCACATTCTGACATCATGAGACCAAGACCACACCTAACAATCCATCAACAGCACCTGGACATGTGGAGGCTTCAGACAGGATGTTGTCAGAGGGAAGTGTCCACTGAGCTCAGAGTGTCACAGAGTGTCATCAGCAGGTTGAACAGAGACACAGACAGACTAGAAGAGTGACAGGGCTCTAATGTCGTACCAGGCGCAGGGCAGCACAGGGGCTTTTTATGGTATCTGTTCATGTTGTGATCTGTGCACACTACACATCTTTGTTACACATGGTTTAAATATAAGTTACTAAATGTGAGTGTCACTATTTGTGGAAAAAGATGTTCTGCCTTACCTGTAACTGTGCGTTCACACCAAAAGCTTCCAAAGCGTCAAAACGCCGGAAGTCAGTTCATTTTCAATGAGAGCCCGGCGACCTGAGCGACCAAAGCGTCGCCAGACGAGAAATTGAGCCATGATTAACATTAGGGTAATTAGCTATGACGCGTTTCGGCGGCAACCTGTCAGAATAGAGACGTCCTTCAGCTCCCTTTTTTTTCTTTTTTTTGTCCTTCGGCTCCCCAATGACCAGCGTCATCGAACTTTGATGTCAGTCACGTGACGAGCAACCAAAGCAACTAAAAATATTTGCCGTTTTGGAAGCTTTTGGTATTGAACACACAATAAGCCCAACCTCAATCCCACCAAAGCCCTCCATGCTAACCTGATTAATGATATTAGTAACCTCCTTCTAGACTACTTCTGCTTCATCAGTCTGTGGAGGTCTGTTTGTGTCTCCATATATTTGGCCACTGCGAGCTTGGACCTCCTGGACCAAAACATTAGTTTCCTCCTGAGGGGAAGTTTGGCCGTCTGGTGTTGTTGTATCCTTATTCCATGTCGAAATGACAAAACTGCAGCGTGCCTCGCCCGCAGCGCATTTTAAGGTGAGGAGAGGAGCTAATTTGATTGGTGAAGATCTGACTTGTCTGTGTTAAAGCCACTCATGCCTTCTCCCTTCCCTTTTTCCCACTTGCGCCAGGAAGTGGGAAAAAGGTGGGAAAGAGGGGTACACAAAACTTTCAAAGTGCGTGTCTCGCTTGCACCTGGTCTGCAACATTAGAGGCCACAGAAAGGCAGAGAAGTGGACATCTTTTGGTCACATGACATCTTATTGACACACTGACATTTTTTGTTGTGGTATACCCAACTTGTTAGTTTTTGTTTAAATACATTGTTTGATAGATTGTTTACCATTCCATACTTATACTTATATGCCCTACTTTCATGATATAGATTAGATTAGATTAAATAAACTTTATTGTCCCCAAAAGGGGAAATTCGTCTTGGGCAAAAGTGCACCGTGTAGCAACAATTCAATAAGACATATAAGCAGCAATAAGCAGTGACAGACATACATGCAATGGACATAAGTACAACGACAGACATGCAGGCAATAGACATAAGTACCGAGACAGACTTACAAACAATAGACATGTGTACAGTGACAGACATACAGGCATAGACGTACAGACGAAGCAGCATTGCACAGCATCAAAACCATAGCAGTCGGCATTATCAGTTCTAAAAGAGAGGTGTAAAGTAAAAAGGACAGAAGCTTGGCTTAGTAAAAAAAATAAATAAGGAATTTAAAAGATCCTAAGATCAAAGAAATTTGCAAGAGTAAAAACTCGAGCTACGCTACGCTTCCTCCAATTAGGAGGCCACCAGCCTAGGGTTGATGCTGGCGTGAGCTGGCTGTTTGTTCAACAGAGCTATAGAATTAGGGAGGAAAGAGTTTTTAGAACGGTTGCTTTTGGGGCGACAAGCTCTTAAGCGTCTGCCCGACGGTAACATCTCATACTCTGAGAACAGAATGTGTGATGGATCTGACATCACTCCCTGAGCCATTCGTAGTACTTTCTTTTCAAAGATATTCTGCAGTGTTTGAGGGTCACTTTTACCAATTACTTTCATCGCAGTATTCACAATTTTTGCTATCCTAGTTTTGAGATGGACAGAGAGAGACCCAAACCCTGCTGCCATACAGTATCTGATCAGGCTTTCTAGCACTGCGTCGTAGAATGTTGACATGATTTTCCTGCTCACCCCAAAAAGTCTTAGTCTTCGGATAAAGTGCAAGTGTTGTGCCAATTTTGCACACAGATAGTCCACATGGACATTCCATTTTAACATGTTGTCCATTTGTATCCTCAGATACTTATGAGCACACCTGCTCAATTTGCATGTCCCCTATATTTACATGGTTATGGACTCTTACAGCCTTTGGGTCAAAGACCATTTCTTTAGTTTTTGTGGCATTTAGTAAGAGGTGATTGTTCTCACACCATGCTTTCTCTGAAATAGCCAGAGGGGCAGTCTGCGCCCCACAGCAGGCTTAGAATTACTGTGTCGTCAGAGAATTTTATTATGAAATTATTAGGTTGACTGTTCCTGCAGTCATTAGTATAGGCCGTGAAGAGAAAAGGCGAGTGGGGGTCCCCCGTGCAAATTGTAAAGGGTCTAGGAGGGGTGCCACCTCAGACTTGAGGAAATTCACAATGACTCTCTCAAAACATTTCATCACCCCACAAGTTAAAGCAACAGGTCTAAAATCTTTATTTCCAGAAGGACAAGATACTTTCGGTACAGGGATGCTATAGTATCACTGTAGAATGAATTTTTTTACATTTTCCATAAATTTCATCTGAAAGACGAATTTCCCTAACTTTGTGAGTAGTGTATTGTTGACATATTAATGGTTGCAACATATTACACTATAGGAATAACTGATCTTATATATACATTGGATACTTCATGTACTGTGTTAGAAACTTTTATATTTCTTTTTGAATAAATGTCACATATGGCATCTCTGTGGAACTCACGGGATTGGCTGAAAGATATCAAAGGTGATGAATTGTTCATACAATACTAATACAAAAATATAAGTTTAACTGCAGAGTGACCTGACCTGCATAAACTGCCAATGGCTCATAAATTCCGGAAGCTGATAAAAAAGTGTGATTTCATACTTCATTTGTTCCAAAGGGCACCTGTGACAGCCAAATCAATCAAAGTATAGTCTACTACATGAAACTCTGAAACCTGTAATATCACTGCACATCTGTACAGCAATTCCAAACCTCAGTGGTGTTTGTACGAACAACAGTCTGATCCCATTGTCAGCTCTGGGTCTTCTTCTCCTTTGCCCTCTGTGATAAAATATGTGCGTCGAGATGACTTTGCAGTTTGGAGTCAGTGTGCAGCCATTACTCTTATCATCAATGCTTTTTTTCCAATATAATAACCTTGTGATTGCTGGCCCAGCAGCCACACAGTGAGGCCAGTACCTCTTCTCATGAGTTCTATTTACTTTAGGATTCTGTATTTCTTAGCGGGACACTCAAAAGCACATGAATAATCATACAAAGTATTTTTTGTCTGATATAACCTACAGCTTAATTCTCAGTATTTGTGATCCCTTAAAGAAAACATGAACTTCACATGTGATTTTTCACATGTGAAAAATTTTGCACATGAAAATCATGTTACTGTATTTGCAGATGGGAAACATGTGGTTTTGACCCAATTTTATGTGAAACCCATTTTCCACATGTGGTAAGATGTTTTACACATGTGCTCTACATGGTATATGACTGTAATTTGGGCCAAAACCGCATCTTTCCCATGTGCAAATAACATGATTAACATCTGCAAAATTTGTCACATGTGAAAAATCAAATGTGAATCACATGTGAAGTTCGTGTGGTTTTTCTGTAAGGTCTGTTTGAGGTGAGCACATTTAGTTTACTTTCTCTGTCAGTTTTTTTTTATATTAGTCTGTCTCTTCCTAAAGATTGCTTAGTGCTGGAGTTGTCATGTCAACCCATCAAAAGGACCCCGAGCTCCATCAGGACTGAAAATGATGCTGATTATGGACTGGATGTCATCATGCTCTGTGCTAACTTGTAATATCTAAAAGTGTTGTGCAGATGAATGTTGCCAACAGTTTAGCTTTCTGCTAACTGTATGAAGTGCTCTGACCCAGTCGTCCTTGTCAAACTGGCTCAGATCCTTACATGCCCATTATTCCTGCTTCTAACACACCAACTTTGAGGACAATGTTCACCCACTAACAGGTGCCATAATGAAGTGTTATTTGGTGTTGTTCACTTCACCTGTCAGTGCTCATAATGTTAGGCTTGATCGGTGTATGTCTACAAGGGAGGAGCTGCAACTGTGTTTTATAATCTGCTCCTTTTTCTCTAGACATCTTCCTGCCCTGGCATCAAACATCATCTCCAGTTCTGAGGCCAGCGTTGATGGTAGTAATCATTTCTAAATAGGCCACTGATCCCAATGGAGTGACAGTGAGTGTCTGCCAGGAGTCTTCAACTATCATTCTCATCACCGCTGACCCTGGCCATCCCTCCTCTTCACAGGCAAAGAAATCACCCAGACAAAGAGCAGAGCAGCCACACAGGGAGCTCTGAAACTCAGACCACATCTAATATAAAATATATAAAAACTATATCTGAAATCTATCTATCTATCTATCTATCTATACAGTATGTGTATATATATATATATATATATATATATATATATATATATATATATATATATATATATATATATATATATATATTGTTTATAATATCTGCTTATCTTAACTTTATCTCTTCAAACCATATGACTCTGGAACCTTTGCGAGTGGGTATTGAACAATAGGATTGAGGGCTTTGTTTAAATTTTTCAACCTACCAGAAACACATATTCAAAGGGAGTTCATGCATAAGAATGTCCAATATTACTCTTTCAAATGTCACTCAGTCACTAATATTGAGTATGGCCACCCCGACACGGATCAATGTGTTGTGACATTTTGCCATATGGCCACAAGCATGAATTGTTTTCACCTATAGGTAACTGGGACTCAGTATGTAATCACTGCATCTGGTCAAAGGTGATTACTGATGTGTACCAACAGGAATAAAAAGATGAATGTTTCTGAAAACAAAATGATTCCAAATCTATGGGTAACAACAGTGTAATACAAACAAAGATGATTGCAGCATCACTAAATGAAAGTTCATCATTAACATGTTCTTAATGTGGAGATTCTACTGTGGGAATTTCTGAGGTTATCTCTCCCCTCTCATAGGGTCTGAGAGAAGGTGTCATCATGCCGTGTTGATTCTGAAGCCCCTGGATACCATGTAGTCTTTTGTCATGTTTTGTTATATTTGTATGAAAACTGATTTGATTTGACTTTTATTTTTCAAAAGTGTTTCACAGTTTTGTAAAATTAAGACATATATCTCAGAGGGAAAACACCTCCATGTGTCTGTCAGACAGTTAGAGGGTAGATTAGGACGACATGCTGCTACTGAAACATGGCCTGCAACACCAGTGCTGCTCTTTCTAATTATATACACACTTAAGTGGGACGTACAAGAGACAGCACTCAATCATTAGATTTCAAATTAATCAATTCACATTCATTTCTATGCTAATGTAGGCTAATCTTTAAGTCAGTGCACGCCGGGTCAGCTTCACTTGGGTTTAGATTAATGGAACCCTTTTTTACCAAATTACACACACTTCTCTTCAGGAAACTGTCAAGGAATTATGTGGAAATAACAGAGCCATAAAACCAGAGGGACCTCAGAGAGAGCAGACCTGCACCGGGGCCGATGTCTAACGACACGGGCCTCCGGGGAAGAAAATTCAGAAATTCAGAAAGCTCATATTAAACAATCTGGATCCAGGTCAATATCAATCGGTTTCTGGCCTGGCCCACATAGCCCCATTCTTCCACCGAGTTTAGTTCAGATTGGTCCAGAACTTCTTTCATGATTCTGCTGACAAATAATCAGACGAGTGAAAAGATAACCTCCTTAGCTGAACACCCTCTGTCCACCTACTGGCTCCAACAGAAAACTCTTAGCTTTAACTTCCTTATAGTTTCTACTTCAACCAAACCACACTATGGGCTCGATAAAGTAAATTTATATATCTGTGAAGCTATGAAGTCAAATGCCATCGATGACACCCAAGAACTAAACCACTGCATTAAACATTAAAGAAGCCTTAGGTCAGTGACCACACTGTGTGCAGTGCTTATTGTGAAACCTGCAGGAGTGGGTAAGACAATCTACTTCCTGGGCCACAGCCACCCACACTTCAATCTTCGTCTTTCTTAAAGCAGAAGTAAGCAGAATGATTGTGTTAATATAAGTCTTAAATAGTTATATCTTTCGACGGCAATCACTTAGTGTTTGGTCTGAAACACGGGTCTGTCAGTCACTCTGCTCTGCTGTAAGCCGAGGAGAAAACTTTCCTTGTATCCTACAATCTTTATCCAATGAGGAGAGAGAACGGCATAAAGGGGCGGTCCTCTCTGTGTGTGCAGCCAAGGGATGCGCGTGAATGTGGTGACGTAGGGACGAGGGCGGGGACTGCTAACTCCATCGGCTGACAAGAAGTTAGCCAAAACGACCGGATCGCTTACTTCTGCTTTAACAGGTTAATTGGTTGTTGGGATATTGGGTTAATATATATTTTAATATACTTATGTTTTGTGTTTATTAAGATATTTTTGGCAACATGTTTTGGTATCATTAGAAATTATAAATAGCTTTAAAGGGTAAATTAATGGGAAGGATTAAGGGTAGGCATAAGCTTGTTAGCTTCAACTGTTTTTTTTTTTTTTTATCAACACAATAATATGAAATCCTATGTTATGTCTGATTGTATTATATATGATCAAACTAAACTAAACTAAACTTCAATCCACACCTATTTTTTGTCTGGCACTTAGCAGCAAGCCAATGAAACCTCCACCATTGTCTTCTTGGCGGCACCTGACAGGCCTCGACAAATCAGTGAGAAAGTTCCACTCCAACACTTCCACCCATTCTCATCCCCCTATGGGATGTATTGTGGGTGTAGGGTCATGGTTTAAACGTGTCTTCATAGACCAAAAGGTATTTCATTCTTTTCTCTTCTCCATTCTTTATAAATAATAATAACATAATGTCGAATCTAAACGTTTACATTTCAATATTAAATACAAATATAAATGGAGTTCTTGAACCATTAAACTTGAACTTGAACCAACATTCAATCTAAATCTGAATGTTTGAAGTATGTACATCATCATCATTGTTCCCATTAAGAATATAATATATGAAATTTCCTGATCAAAAAATAATTTCACTGTAGATTTAAGTTTAACACAAAACACAGGAAGAGTGCAAAGTAACTCCATGTGGTCAGCTTTAACGGGTTTCTATAATCACTTCATTATCTCACTCCATTTGTGTCTTCATTAGACACCAGAGCCCATCAACTAGTGATGAAAACTCTACAGCTGCTACAGGCGGTGCAGTCGCTTCAATTTACTGACCAATCCATCCACAGCCAGCCTGGTGTTTCAGATAAGTCACCACCGCGCTGTGGGAAAGTCAGCGCAGACAGAGCGCAAAAGACAAGGATCTACAGAAAATCACAAAGTACATTTGTCGGGCTGGTTCTTGGACTTCGAAACAACTTTAAAGAGGGTTCTGGATTACAACAGCACAGGTCTGTTTCCTTCTCATCACCTGGACAATTTCTGGAGATCTGATGGAATAATCACACTGCAGTCAGACAATCACTCAGGTTGTAAACAGACTCCCAGATCAGTCTAACTCAGACTGAGTAAAACAGAACTGACTCATTTCCTGCTGATTTTGTTTTCTTCCTCACCTCAGCACCTGACATCTGCATTTCTTTAACAACATTTATGCTCATCTTAAGATTTTCCACTTTGAGATCATCAAGTTTTCCTGCAGCACCACGGGCAAATCAAAATATCAACGTGGCTCATAGGACAATTAATTATTCAAGAGGAGGTATATGCAAGAATGAAATCATACAGCCACACTCCTGCAGCTCTCCGCTCATACGCACACGCAACACAAGCAACACAAGCAACTGCAGTTCATGAGTGTTTGGCTACAACAGAGGGGTAAACTGTTAGCAACATTCAGCACAGCCTTTGCAACACGATTAGATGACGCAGGAAAGTGAGCAGCCTGGTACCTCTAGAGAAGAACAGCAAGTTCTCTCCATCCTGGAGATTGGCCTGTATCTTTCCAAATAACTTTAAAGGTCCAGTGTGTAAAATGGGGGGAAAACCATGATATCAAGCGGTCAGATTCTAGTTTGCAGCTCTCGCTCGCTCGCTCCCACTCACTCATCGGATAAGTGACGGTGGCCTCTGAGGACAAAGAAACTTGTTTACCACGACTGGGACAACTGGGAGTATTTCAGGAGCATGGAGCGATGAGGTGAAGATCTAAACCATTTTACAATATGTCTTCTGTTTCCTCCTCCTTCTTCTTTCCTTCCGCCTTCTTCTTCTTCGTTGGTTTATTTATGAACGCAAAACTCTTGAAACGTGCTCTCTGGTTGGCTGGATTTTCTGTTTGGGCTGCTGTACAGGCGGCGCAAGATGGCGACGCTCTCCAAAGCAAGACCCTTGCTATATAAAAGAAGAATTATAAGGCTACGAAAACCAACCAAATTTTATTTTATAGCCATTATACACTTATACAAATAGTATATTCAGACTTTGAAACTTTTAGAATTATTACACACTGGACCTTTAAAATAAATTTTAAAAAAAGAATAAAAAGAAGCAAAGGCAGTGCTTGATGGCAGTGGTGATGCTAGTGTTCCCCTTGAAACCAGTCAGAAGTGGAGCTGGAGCGAGACAGAGGAGGATGACTGATTCCAGGAGTCCAGCCTGATGATAGCATCAATGACTCTCCCTACGTCAGTAAAGAGGAATGTTTTTATTAAGTGAGTGTTTGAGGCTGTAAGAGGCTGTTTTAAAATGTTATGTTTTACTCTTTACTGGCTCGTGTGGGGGACATTGGTTTTATATATTAATCTGAGTAGGAGCTCCTCTGATACTTCACATTGACTCTGTGATTCCAAGTTGTTGTTTTTTTTATGGATTTTACTTTGTTTGTACATTAGACAAGGAGGACTTATAAAACTTAAATAATACCTTTTCATGGTGATGGAGGAGGCTCTGATGATGGCATTGTTTAGTGCTGCCGCAGTCTGTACATCGATGTATGTCCCATTGAAGTGAAACAGAAAGAAACCAACATATTGATCTTAATTTTAACTATATTGTTAGTGATAATGAGTTGACATTCAATTCCCATTGTGTTCAATTTTGAGTCTGGGGCCCTTTTTCTAGAGGGAGATGCATGTTCTTCCTGCCTGCGTGGCTTCTCTGCAGGTTCTCCAACTTCCTCCACACAGTCCAAACACAAGCAGCTTGGGCTAACTGGTGTGTGAAAGTGAGTGTGTGAGGTTGTTTGTCTCTGTGTGTCGGCCCTACGATAGACTGATGACTTGGGATTGACTCCAGCCCCCCTTGCAACCCTAACAGGATACAGCAATATGGCTAATGAATGAATGTATGAATGAATGAATGAATGGCACTAAGCCTCTAGGAAAGCATGACATAACAGAAAACTATCAGTCCTGATTCCCAGCCTCCTTCCACCTATCTAACTGTCCTGCTTGATGATTTTGGAATTGCAAAATATATATATATATATATATTTAATGATGCTGCACAGAGAGGGGAAATTAAAGTGCAGACACTGCACTGATAAAACTGCTGGATTCTAACTCTCTTATTCAGACTGGGCTGTGCTTGTTGTTCCTTTCGCCACAGTCATCTTTTTCTCACGGCTGTCCCATGGAAGGTAAGTCAAGCAGCTCTGCTCAGCATCGCATGAGAGATCTGCTCTCTGTCCTCTGGATGTCTCAACTGCTTCCTTACCTGTGCACCAGGTGATGATATATCAATTCTGGGCGAATAAACAGATAATAAAGATTATTACTTATATAATCCATTTATAAGTTAGGGGGTGTCGGATTAGAAAACTATGAGTTGCTTTGGAAGACACTGAAAAATGTCTTCTCATTTGAATGTGCAGCTGGAATAAGTTTACAACAATAGATGAATAAAGTTGTCATACCAGAGAGATACCTAAACGTCAGTCAATTGATAACTAATGAACTGATAAATTCACTAGTTATTGAGTTTCTCTGACTGTGAATATTTTCTTCTTCGTCCTTTATCTCCTTGAAGCATGACAACTGAATTCATTGGAATGTGAAAATCTTATTATTTCTGACGCTAGACTCAATTATGAATCAAATAATCATTGGCTGCAGCTCTATAAGAATGAATAGCACCACTTTCCATTACTATATGAACTAATAACTCTAATCTGATATTTTTGTGACGTCCAGGTGAAGGTGTACAGCCAGTGGGAAGTTGCCACCTGTCACTGCTCTCCAGTCTTGGGGTGTTTGACAGATCCAGTCTAGGATGTTATGCCATGTCTCTGACACAACTAAACAACAGCCCAAGAAAAATTTACAGGACAATTACAACCACAGTCTGTATCTGTTTGCTGATGATTCCTCACTCCAGTGCAGAAAAACACATCTGAACATTACACACACTTGTCAAAGCTCTTAAATGCCTCCCTGAACATCCTCGCTCAGACACTTAAGAACATCTGAGCCTGTCATCACGACATTCACTAACACATGGAGAACTGTTGCCTGTGTAGTGCAGAGAAAGAGAAAAGAAAGAAAGAAAGAAAGAGAGGCAGCCGGAAAGAGGAAAATCAGAGGGCTTCTTACCTGCTTGCCTTACATCCTGCACGGCTGCTGAAGGTAGGACAGCTCCCGGTCTGCACTGAGGAACCGCTACGAAAGAGAGGGAGGAGAGGGAGAGGGAGAGGGAGGGAGGTGAGGAGTCGTGGGAGCGTGGCAAGTTAATGGAAAGCCCGGTGGAGGGGAGGCAGATGGGAGGAAGGGGGCAGATGGATGGAGAGCGGAGGGGAAAGAGTCAGTGCTGGCTGCTGCATCCCCTCTCTGCATACTGAGCCCCACAAACTAAGCAGAGCAGAGTGCTGCACTCATCCCTGCTGCTGCTCCACGTTCACTCACCGCCTGTGTGCTCCACGAGAAAGATGCAGCAAGTGTGTGTGTGTGGCATCATATCTGCTAAACTCTTTGATACCCCCTGATAAAGATGTGTTTGTGTGTGTGTGCACAGGGAGATAACCAAACCTGTTGTGCACCTTTCTAGCTTGACATATACTGTGTTTGTCATTAGATCTTCAGTTTAGGATTTAAACACCTTAAGATATTCAAAACTATTTTTAAAGGTTATAGCTACAACTTTTTCATCAAAACGATTAATTAAAAAAAAAAAACAGTTTTAAATCACAGAACATCTAGAGGAGTGCAGAATAAAAGTATTCATTTTACAGATTTTTTATAGTATAGAAATTATTGTTTTATGAATTTTGATGGGTCCAAAATATATAAATATTTACATCCGGTTACGTTGGCAACGTCGGCATGAAATAATCTCTGCGTCAACAGCATTGGTACGTTGGAGCTCAGGGGGAGATGGTTACATGCTGTCATTCAGACATCCCTCCATTCCGACAAGGCTTTCCATATAAGGAAATGTGCGTTACTCAACAGGTAGTCATCTGTTGAGTAACGCACTACGCCCTTTTTTAAGACATGCTGATAGAGGAATACCCACATGGTTGTGCGCAGACAGCCTCTACCTGGTCTTTTTACTAAACTTCACCAACTTTCTTCATTGCCTAAGCCCAACCAGTGCAAAATCTTTTGAAGAAAAAAATACAGTCATTCCGACCATAGGAGGCCAAAATTGTCGGAATGATGGGACATTTGATAGAAAATTAAGTGTTGCCATTTAGACAATTGGAGGCCAATGTCGGACTGGTGGGATGTCTGAATGGCGGTCTCCACCCGGGGGGGATCGTGATAGCTCTGTGGAGAAAATGCTAACTAACGGTACTGTAACGTTTGCAGGTGAGTTAGTGTGAAATGATTCAGATGTGTTTCCAGTCTGCTGTCAATACCAGATCTGCTGCTCGTTAAATATGGTTAGCGTTAGCTTAGCTTTAGCCAATCCCTATAGGCGTACCTGGCAACCAGTACAATTAAAGGTTGGAGCAAGAGCGGGCAAGTGTGAGTGCGACACCTACTAAATCATAACTATTAAATCATCACATCAGTCATCCAGGCTGATATTGCAGAGAGTCTTCTGTTTTGTCCTCTCCCTCTTCCTGTAGCTGAGCCCACGTCCGCACTGAACAAGATCCACCTGGCCTGGGAAGTACAGGTTAAAAAACGTCAGTTCCTTTGAGAGTACTGATTCACTAGAATCAGTTCATTAATAAGATTTGTTCAAAAAATACATTCACCGAATCGTTCAGTGCTTGGTGGGAGCCTTGACTGACTCCCTGCCGATTCAGTTCATGGCTCAGCCCTGAGGCTCACATTCACTAGTAGTACTGTACGTTCACTGAACGTACCAATACGTTCGCGGGAAAAAGATGTTCACAAATGACAAAACGACACGTTCGCGAATGTCACAACACTACTTTAAGTACTACGTCCAGTAAATAACACGTTTGCAAACGTATCGTGTCATTCGCAAATGTACCATAGTGTCGCTTGTGGTGCGTTCACTGATAAACAGCACGTTCACTGAATGTATTACACAAACGTTTGCGAGCGACACATCACTACATTGAGTGGTACGTTCAGTGAACATGAGCACTCAGTACGGTGGCCCCTGAAGGCCAAATCACAACGGCAAATCAGAAAACAAAACGGCATTTCACGAAACACAAGAAGATTTCACAAAACACAAAAACATTTCAGAAAAACACAAAAACATTTCATAAAACACAACAACAATTCACAAAACACAACGACATTTCACCAAAAAACAAATGCACATGCACTAAAGAACTATTCATAACTCTGTGAAATTGTGTCCGTATATAGCTATTACTTTAACTACTATTTGCATTTTGTTACTTTTGTGTTATTTTCATAGAAAAGTAGGTTACGGGATTAAAATTATTTGTGATTTCAATTACGTAGTATCATAATTGCATTTCTGACATTCATAACAAACCAAACAATTTGAAAATCGGTCAAAAGCTGAGCAAGTTCTGGTTATTTTAATTGAACATGCACCAGAGGCATAATGCTCGGAGGGAGCCAGCAGACCGATGCAAGGTGGCGGCTGTGTGGCGACGCCATGTCATTGGGCAGCATCGCCAGGTGAGTCATTCTAGTCTTCTTATCTATGGTCTCCGCCACCAGATTCGTGAGTGATTCAGTGATTCACAGACCACACAGCAGTTCCACTGACGACCTGCATGCTGCTGCTGAGCTCAACTGAACTGAGAAAAGAACGAATCAGGTCAGGAAGCGACTCAAAGGAAAAAGGTGTTAACATGGCTTGTTGCCTCTGAGCCTGGGGCTTTGATGTTTTCTGATTATTGTGTCTTCAATCTTTATTTAGTGTCCTTTGCATATTTATATTCACGGAGTGTTGTGTTCCCCTTACAGCCAACCAAACACACACAGTGGGTTCCTTCAGTATGTGCCTCTATCTGATGTGAGCAACTCTCTCCAACTGGGTAGACGTTTGGACTCATTTAGTGGACTTTACATGATGTTTAAGTTAAAGGGATAGTTCAACATTTGGGCAAATTGGCCCATTGCCACATTCGCTATAGTCATAGCAGTAGGTTCGTTACCTTTATTTGTTGGTGTAAGATATTTTTGGTACGACTGAGCGCAGCCGCGAGCTTCTCAGAGCTACACTACAGAGGCTCATGGGATTTCTTGGTTTCCCTCATCAAACTCATCAAATACACAATCCAAAAACTCCAAAACGCTCTCGTGGACAAGTTGTGACCTGCACATCTACCACGCTATGAGATAATAACGGAATACGAGACACAAGTTGTTGTTTAAACACAAGAAATTGTTCAAGAGGACAATTAGCAACTCACCCTGCAGAGTGTGTACTACTACTATGTACTGTATAGGCTGGGTTCATGGGTTCATGGGTTCCATGGCCCATGGATTCAAGTCAGACCTGTGGCCCTTTCCAAATCACCACGGATGTTAAATGTCAATAAAATCAATCAATGTCAGAAATATTAAAGGCCACCCACCTCCACATGGACTTTATCACATGCTACATCACCACACCTCTCCTTCTGTTCCTGTCATGACCACTGTGGCCGCCAGATGTAGCCTTCAAACAAAACGTAACTATTCGTGAAAATCAGCTGCTGAAGGACTGGAGGACGGTCTGCTATTAGCAGCAACTGTTTCCTTCAAATATCACTACAAGCTACTTATTTCTAACTTCTGCAGTCACTATTCAACTTTGTTCTCATCTACATTTTGGCCTTGGTTGACATTAGAGGTCTTCCTTTGCTGTGCAATGAGAACGCCTACCCATGTGAGCAGCTGCTGCTGCAGTGCTGCATGAAAATCCCTGCTAGGGGCAAGTTTTCAAAAGTAATTTCTTAACTTGTACTTGTTGTGCTGACTATCATGAAAAAAATAGGAAACTCTCATTTATGTGTACGTATCTGTGAGACTGGGTTGTTTAGTCCCACGATGTTAGGATTAGACCTCTCTCCCCTTTTGTCTTCCATTGTTTCCTTTTTTCACCTCACTTGTTCTGTTCGTCCCGTGTGTGTGTGTGTGTGTGTGTGTGTGTGTGTGTGTGTGGGGCCTCCTGGTTCCAGCTCACCCGTTCTTCCTCTGCCAACCAGCTCTTCATCCTGCACCAGGATTAAAGCAAAGCTCATCTCTTCGTTCTCTGGCAGGTGGTTTAGTCATGTTGTCTGGTGTAGGTGCGGTGGCCAACCACAGCTCTAAACCTGCTGCCTGCCACAGTAGTGCTGGATTTTCATCTGTCTGCCCTGCTCTGCCAGTCAGCTAGCAGCCCATCTCTCCTCTGACTGAGAAACAAACAGTCAGACTTTGGCAGACTGAGTTTAAATGTATCCATGTGGGCCTATGAAGCAGTTTTGCTCTTGACTATCTTAAAGGTGCCATATGTAAGAATGTGGCCAAAAACGGTTACCGCAGTCAAATTCAAAACACAGCGATCTCGTTTTTTCTCCCAGCCGTAGCGGCAGCTCAGTGGAAGCAGACCGGAGGCTGAAATGCCACTGACGCCGCCGTGACTGGGAGAGAGGGCCAGGTGGCGCAACATGCCAACACCTAAATTCAAAACATTTTTGCAGACTACAAAAAAAGAGATTTTTAATGCAAATACTCTGGCTGTACTATTGTTGTTGGTGAGTTCATCATGTTATATGAACATTATTCCTGAGTCTCTGTGACATATTAGGAGGATTTTACAGCCAGTTGCTTTAGATTTCTTACATATTGTACCTTTAAGCCTGGCTGTGGCACAAAGAATTCTGAGAAAATTAAGAAATATTTCAAAATGAAAAAAAAGGCCAACGGAAGAGTTGAAGCCGACCTCTCAGTTCTGTTTACTCTCAGCAGAAAATGTTTTGTGACTGGAAGCATTCAACAGTTACTGGATGTTTTACTTGGGAAGTAGAGCGATGAGTGAAACAATAACACAAAACTCATTCTCTTCTCTCAGCAAACCACAAAACAACCATGTTTCACTTTTTTTTGACTGGTTAACATAGTAATAATGGTCATAACATTATTTTCCCTGTACCTAATTGTGCTCTACTTTGTGGGTCCAGATCATACACAATTGCAATATGTACATGTAGGCCTGCTACTGAATTATATGTATGCTGCATTAACAACTTAGACATAAAAGTTATACATGAAACCAACGAGAAATTGGACAATTTCACTTGTAATCTCTACAATTATGTTAATATATTTACTATTAGTAATGTGTCGCATAAATATACAGTATGTCCACCCCAAACCCTGTTTATATGTGCTGATATTACAAAAGTCTGAGCCAGTCTGATCTAACTTTTACAAATTAGAAAACATGTTTACCACACAACCACTATTGTGTTTTGTTTATTTACTGATCTGTTTAACTTAGGTTTTCATTTCTTTTTTCTGATGTTTCTGATCACCATCGACATGCAGTGTTTTTGCCTTCTATGTGTGTTTGTTTGTATATTTATTTAGTATATTTGTTCCCCTTAGTTGTAACTTATTTTACTTTGTTTGTGTGTGTATATGTGTGTATATATTAGGGGTGTCAACAATAATCGATTCGGCGATGCATTGCAATGCGGGACATGCACGATTCAGCATCGATGCGGCAACGTGCCATAATCGATTATGTCACTGTTTATTTTCTGGCCTCAAATAAAGTTGTGAAGTTTCAATTACCTCCGGGGGCGTTTCCGGAGCAACGACATGCGCAGCCTGTAGCTACATGCAGCGGCAGCACCACGGGCAGCACCAGCAGTAGCAGTGTTGCAGCTGACTTTCTTTTTCCTTTTTTTTTTTTTCACCCGCGGTCGGGTTGAAAATTAATTAATTAACGCTCGTGAGTCCGGCCGTGTCGGGTCCGAGATTCAACAAGCCGGTCGGGTTTTACCGTTACTACAGGCAGTAGCTATGGCCGTTTATCACCAATAAACACAGTAGAGGAGGGGGAGTGACTGAGCTCAGGCTGTGTAAGACGGGGGTCTCTGATGCAGAGAGAGAGAGACCTCCGTGCAACAAAAAGTGTCACGACTTCCTGTATCTGGCCCTTCAAAATAAAAGCCCCGTAGTCTTTCATATAGTTCAGTCATATTGATTTTGAGTTAATGTTGACAAGACATGGCTCCAAAGGTTTGTTTGTTTTTTCCTGCGACCAATGAAATTTTGGTCGGCTAATTTTTGGGGGCAGCCCTTTTAAGTGATTTATGTTTTCTTTTTCAGGTTTGAAAATCCCATATCCAATACCTGTACCATTCAATTGTATTTTATTTAATGACATTTATGTCAAAGATACAGGAGAGTGATAATACATAGCAGCCGATAAAATCTGTTGTTCAATATCTCATGACTGATGAAAAATTTGCCGTGTTGTGTGCAGTAGAATTTTGATGCATCGCAATGCATCGGAGAATCGAATCGAATTGAATCGTTACCTGCTGAATCGTAATCGAATCGAATCGTGAGGGCAGTGCCAATGCACACCCCTAGTATATATATTTTTTATTTTCTTTTTGTGTGTTGTTTTAAAGGTCCAGTGTGTAAAATGGGGTGAAAACTGTGATATCCAGGGTTCAGATTCTAGATCGCAGTGCTCACTCGTTCACACTCACCCCTCCTGTCGGCAAAGTGACGGTGGCCTCATTAACTCTCAGTTATTTTCATTTCATTTATTAAATGACATTTGTTTTCTTAAACAAATAGTTTACAATTGGCTCTGAATTTGTAATCAATCAAAAATGTTCATCATATTGGGCAAGTCTGGAGTCCAAAAGTCTGAGGCAACTTCTCCAAATTAGAAAACATGTTTACAATTAATTAGAAATTTATTTAACAAACAACAACAACAACAACAACAACAACAACAACTTTTTGTATGTTGCTTTAAAGGGCCAGTGTGTAAAATAGGGTGAAAACCGTGATATCCAGGCCAGGGTTCAGATTCTAGATTGCAGCGCTCACTCGTTCACACCCCTCCCATCGACAAAAAAAGTTACCACGACTGGAACGACTGGGAGTATTTCAGTTTGTTTATTCATGAACGCGAAACTCTTGAAACGTGCTCTCTGGCTGGCCGGATTTTCCATTCATACAACAACATGGTGGCTCAAGATGGCGACACTCTCTAAAGCAAGCAGGACCCTTGCTATATAAGCCATGTTTCCACTGCAGGAGTTCCTGGTAAAGGGAGGGGGTAGGAACTTCTACAGGAACCGTCCTCTCACTCGGCCCTCTCAGTGGCCGTGTTTCCACTGCAGAGTCGGACCCCGCGGCGACGTCATGAGTTTCGATCGCCGCTTAATCGCTGTGCGACAGTTTCGACCGTGACGTCACCCAAGCAGGTCACAAGCACATGCACAAAAATCATAACAACAACAGAGAAGGATGGAAAGAGCTGAGGCGGTAGCCGCGTTTCTGGTTTGTGTGTTTGTGCACATGGCGGTTGATTGTAATCCTGCTTGAGTTTTTTCTTTTTTTTAAACTTTTGACGGCATTGTTTTGCGGCGTGATGGATCCCCAGTGTGTCGAGGTGCGCTGATATTTTAATTTCGCCGCGATGACTCAAACCCCCCCTGAATCTCCTCGGTGCCGTAGACTGCAATCAATGTCTGCACCTCACCGTCGGTCCATTTGTGTACATCTTCCTGCTGTTTTCTTGTTGTTTACAGCGGTGTCTGCTAGGCTAATGCTCCCCTTCTGCTCCCCCTTTTAAAAATGCCGGTTGTTTTGGTGCTTTCTGGTAGCGTCAGAGCCTGCTCTAGCTTTAGCCAATCAGTGCCGGGTTAACCTCGAGCCCCACCCAGGAGCTTTTCAGGGCCGAACGCCGGAGTACCTACCCTGGAGTAGGGACTCCGTTGGCCCCTGTAAAAGTTCCTGTAAATGGCCCTGTGGGGGAGGTTCCTGCAGTGGAAACACGCACCAACGGGGCTGGCCCCGTAAAATTACCCCGAAGTTCCTGCAGTGGAAACACGGCTATAAAGAAGAATTATGAGGCTACGAAAACCAAACAAATCTTATGTTATAGCTACACTCTTACAAATATATTCATGGGTAGCATATTCAGATTTTGCCAATAAACCTCGCCAATTTTTACACACTGGACCTTTAATAAACATATGTGATTGCATCTCCTTATAGGTGACATAGTATATGGCACTATCACTCTTGATATAGGGACATAGGGAGTATTTCTGTTTGAAAAAATCCTTCCACATGCCACCAATAGACATCTGTCATTTGGCAGCCAGTGGCGATGACGCTGTGCTCGAAGTTGGCTCCACAGGTAACAGCAAAATGACCTGAGTCTTGTCCTTGCATCAGGTGACAGCTGTGAAATATATCTGACATTTTCCTGAATCAGGAGCACTGGTGCACTCACTCTGCTTTATTACATTTGTAACATTAGCCTGTATGAAAATCCTGTTCTTTCCACAGAGTATACCAGACACTGGATCAGATGTACACATGAATACAGCAGGGAGAGCTTTACCCTAAAACCTCTGACAATAAAGTATTGTTGAACAGCCACACAGGATCATGTTTCTGCAAAATCATGATCATAACAATGTAACACATTGACCAATCAAAGCAGTCAGACCTGTTCCTCTATGTCTATACTCCTTAACTGAAACGCTAAAGGTCATACTGAGGCTCAGCAGTATTCATGGAGCAGCCTTAAACACACAGTGATGGTGTGAATTACCTGACCTTAAAACTGCTGTTTGTTTCAAGCATCCACTGTCTTCATGAAACGTCTCCCATACCTTTGAACACATCACTGAAACTAACAGCTAATTTGGCACTGAGCTGACAGGTGAAATAGAAAGTGTCCATTCATTACTTCAGTCAAACCACTTTTCCTGTTGTTTGTCTCCACATTAACTCTCAGTTATTTTCATTTCATTTATTAAATTACATTTGTTTTCTTAAAACAAATTTACAAAACAAATAGTTCACAATTGCCTCTGAATTTGTAATCAATCAAAAAAATGTTCATCATATTGGGCAATCAACAATTATGAATGTTTTTCCATATGAGATATGAAAAAGTCAAAATGTCTTCCTTGATTCAATTTATTCCATAATTAGTTGTTAAGTAGTTGTTGGTAATAACTGGGTGTTTGTTTTTGGCCATTTGCCAGTTTATTGGTGGCGATAAAATTGGATATGCTTTCATTCAACACAGTTTATTCAGCTGGTATTTCGTGTATTGTATTCAATGAGTTTAGGAGAATAGTCTCATGTTTAACTTAATCAGCTGATCTATCTATCTATCTATCTATCTATCTATCTATCTATCTATCTATCTATCTATCTATCTATCTATCTATCTATCTATCTATCTATCTATCTATCTATCTATCTATCTATCTATCTATCTATCTATCCATCCATCCATCCATCCATCCATCCATCCATCCATCTCAATAATTTGTAAGCTGATATCCCAGAAAACAGCGACATAAGAACATTAGGTCATGTGAGATGAACTGAGGACTGCTGCTGATGTTCTCCTGGGCAGAGAGAGTATCACTGCCCCAGAGTGGTCCTGGGCGGTTTGGAGGCACTGAGGGGTGTCTGTCTGTGTGCATGTGGTGAATTATATTGTAGCAGAGTAGCTATTTAAAAGTAGGCTACTTTAATCATAAAAATAGCAAAACACGCAAAGTCAACTTGATACAAACTCTTATGTTGCATCACATTCAAAACGCCACTTTGCATCCCTCACTCCACCATCTGGACTGTATAACATTAATTTATTCAAGCAACCCTAAAATCTCGCGGTGCTACCATTCAGACATCTTGCATTTTTATTAAGTCTGGTCTTGGGAGAAAATTTTCCTTTTACATACATTATATACATGTGTGTGCATACAGCACATCTCCATCCCGCCGCAGAGACCAGAGGCTTTTTACTGGGGCTGTTTGAATCCAGATTATTTTTAACTCCGTGTTAACGGACGTGAGGCGGTCGGACCGAGCCTTGCGTGCCAATCCCGCGGAGTTTAGACGCTCTCTCACGGGGGCTCTGTAGCCGTATTGTGCGTCATCTCCATCGCTGCCCCGCTCTGTTATTTTTTTTCCTCCTCCTCCGGTTGAGGCAACATGGCAACTCCCGCCGCGGTCAACCCGTCCGGTAAGTCAGTACCCGCTCTGCTGGTATGGGGGGGAGGGAAACCGAGCCGGTTAAGGAGACGCTGGCTCGGTTAACGGAGAACAGAACCAAAATAGGAGCAGGGTTTTGTTCAGACCGCCGACAGGCCGCCGGAGCCTGGCTCAAGCATCCATCCCCCTTCCCCCCACCGACAACACAGCCATTCTTCCCGGCTTATACCGCAGCACTTAGACGGCTGAATGTCATAAAACACCTCGGTTGTTGTTATCGTTTGATGCGTTTACGTTCCTTTGTGGTCGTGGGTTATTATTGTTCCTCAGTTGAGCTGCTAGGCTAACGTGTTGGGGTTTTTCTTTTTTAGCCGACCCCTTCGCTTTTTTCTCCCTCACTGTGATACAAAAGGTTATTTTGCATATCGTTGCTCCACCGCACTGCCCTTCGTGTGTTGCGTGTGTTGTGTTGCATCGCAGACATTTCACCGTTTGTTGTCATTTGAGGGGAAACAGCCTGACAGCCGTGGGTTTTATTTGTATTTGTCGGTCCATCGCCTGTTGATTCCTTACTGCATAGTAAAGGCTTTATAACGGTGTTCGCCCTGGGATGGAGCTGCACATAGGAGTCTATGGAGCTGCCGCTTTCACACCAAACCTCATTTAAAAATCCTGCTGTTTCTTAATGCCTCCTCATGTTGACTTCATGAACTTACCGCAGATCAGAAAAGTAAAATGTCACTATTCTAAGTCGAAGTCTGGCATGTACCCTCTGTGATATTTGAATAGGCTATTATCTAAACTTTAAGAATGTATAATATTGCTGTGAACTGCATGATCCCTTTTGCTCGGAGTTGAATGAGGGGATTATTAGGGAGTCAGCTTTAGAAGTTCAGGCTGAATTGAACTGCATGGTCCTTGGTGGTTCAAATTGCATAAGATGGATTTATCAGAGATCGATGTCAGTAGTTTAAAAAGTCATAGGCTATCTGATATGCATGTGTCAGAGTAGGAACAGAGCAAGTTGAATGGAGTGTATTGACAGTGGTCCTGATCAAGACTCAAGACACTTTATTGTCATTTCTCACAAATGTATGTATGTATGTATGTATGTATGTGCATAGCCTGCATAGGCTGAAACCAATGTAGGCCTACTGGTTCTTACCAGCTTCTTGCAGTGCAATAGGAATAATAATAAATAGATGAAATCAAGTTAAAAACATAGCTATCGGGTTTTGGGTTTATGCTCAGTTATCATTTATAGCTTGGTTGAGTCACATTTTTGCCTTGGAATTAGACAGTTCACCTAGGCTAAATTGTGTTTTGTGAACTGATTAGATTCAACTTCAAATAATAAAACAATGAAATGTAGGTAACCAGAACTGCTATGTAAACGCTGGTTAAAAACAAACAAACAAAAAAACTGAAAGTAAAGTAATGTTGACAAGATGGTTACAAACAAACAGAAACAGAAATTAAAACAAACAAACAGATAAATTAAGGCTTGTACAAAATGTACTCCACTTGCCTCTCTGTCAACATGCCTCAAAGTTACCATTAATCTGCATTGACATTATAAGCCGTCATGATCATGGCATGATAAGTATTCAGCTGAGAGAAAACAACACCCAAAGGAACGGTCCACGTTGGCAGAGAGTGGCAGAGTAATTATTCTGGTGTGGAGGACGGAGCCTGTGAGTTTGAGAGACCTCCATATGAAAACAGGTCAGCCGTACTCTACCTCACGCTCCGTGTCACTTCATTGGCAATGTAAATGAAAAGGGGAATATAAATAAAGAATCGGCTGGTTATTAGCGCCTCGGCTGCATACAGAGTGTCGGAGGGAGGTGTCGTCGGAATGAACAATGAACAGATGAGAAAATAACCCTGTCAGATAACACAAGAGGCACCTAATCCTGCTTCTTCCTCTTGTTTAAAGATAAAACCGGCTGTCAATCATTGCAAACCAGGGTTTTCATGGAAACAGCCCCAAACCCCTCCAGGCCGGGGGCAGATCTACTGCTTTAGTTATTACCCCCCTGTATGCTGTGGGCCTGTTGTACTGTGGTGACCCGCTCAGATGTTTGGGGCGGAAGCGTGCGGCGAGAGCTACGTGCAGCTCCTCCATCCAGCGATGACACCCACCCAGTTAGAATTAACTCATGCCTAATGCTGCTGCTGCTGGAGAGGAGGAGGAGGAGGAGGACAAAGTTAGCCTGATCTGTGATCAGCCTCGCCGCTCCCTCCGGAACGGTAATGCCGTCAGGTGCGTTGACCTCAGACCAGATAGCTGCAGGGTTTGTGGGAATGCTGTGTCATTGAAGGATTAAGTCAAGCTGGTCGTCACCCAGATCCAATTGGTGTAAGAGCATGTGAAACATGACAAGGGAAATGATCTAATGAGGGTTGCGTGTTTAGAGAGGAAAAAGATGATTTCTGGATCATGAAATATAGAAATCAAACCACAGCAAGTAGAGGAGACTGAAAACACTCAGCCACAGTCTCTGTCTGCTTCTCTTCAACACAATGATCCTCTAATGGAACTTAATACACGGTTATGTTAATCGTTTTAATTGGCTGTTTGTTTTCTGAATGCAGTTAAATGTTACACAGGCCCTGGGAAATGATCTTTGGTCATTTCCCATTCTTTGCAGACAGACTGATCATTGCATTAATGAGAGAAATAATCAACAGATGAGCTGACAAGAGAGATTACATCACGACTTGCATCTCTTTAAAAAAAACCAAAACAAAATAATGAATGTTAAGTGTTTTATTAAGGGCAAATTCAGGTATGTGCATTTTCACTTATCAAAGGTTCAAATAGGAAAAACAACAGGAAAAAAAGTTTGTGAAATGACTCTTTCATATGACAAACTAAAATTGGCAGATAGGATATATCTAGCCGTTAGGCCTGTTACAAATATTACATAATCGGCTGATCGCGATCATTTGAGCTGACCGCAGTCATTTTGCATAATCGTTAAAACTGTCTCCACTCATCTGTATAAAAACAGCTGGATGAAACCAACAGAAATGTCATATTTCTGTTAGCTTCATCCTCTGCTCTGACTGGTCCTCTTTTAATGACATCATCATGTTGTGCCGCCTTCTTCTATGGTTTAATGGCGCCTGAGTGGAGAATAATCTCCAGGGCTTAATTTCTAATATTTGATGACCGCATTTCAATGAGCATGTGTTGACATTAGCATCATGGATATAGCTGCAAAGCCAATAAATGGCTTTTCTTCTTCATAAGGTGTACAGTAGGTGTATGATACAACTATGTTTAGGCTTAAACTATAATAGTGGCATAAAATGATCAGAAAAAACAATTCCATTGTCAATTGTAATTATTTGTATGGCAAATAAAATGCCCTGATGTGACAGCTCTACCAGCAATGAAGAATTACCGACAATTTATATAAGATGGTCTGTATAATTAACAATGTGTATCATGATAATGTGAGCTCAGTTTTATGTAAATATGAAGAGATGATCTCTGAGCTCTGCTCCATTGTGATGCATCACATTACACAAAACTGTTGACATGTTAGAGAGATTATATTCTTGAGATTATTATATAATAATATAGTTACAACAATCCCACAGAAGTATTTTTTTAAAGATTAAAACAAAGAAAAAAAGGAAAAAAAACAACAACATTAATAACAAAAGTCTAAGTAGACTGCTTAGTAAGTGGAAAAATGTAAAAATGCAGTGACATTTTCTTTTTATAGTGTTTCCCTTTTGGAGTATCAATTGTCCTTTTTGAAAGATAAATGTCCTGAGGCTGTTTGATAGACCTGGTGTTTAGGGAAAACACATCTGGATGGAAGAGAGGAAAGAAAGAGAGGAGGAATGACAGGGAAGAGAGAGAAAAGAAATAACCTTGTGTGAGGGGGAGCAGTGATTGAAAAGGAGAAAGTAGTAAAGCAGTTCCCTCCTGGTCTCCTAACAGGCTTATTAATGCATTTGACCTCAGGGCTTTTTAGCTTTTGGCTGTCTGAATAATGTATGTGACTAAGTTAAAACCAGGCTTGTGATCAACTGGAGCAGTGTGTCTTTAAGACGCTGCCTGGAACACTTGCCATGCATTTTAAGAAATACAGGGACGGTGGACTTATGTAGATAGGTGAGTGGAAGGCTGTCGGCTCGGCTGCTTCATGCTAACGCCTCAGCGTTGCTGTGCTGAGTGACAGTGACACAAGGCAGCTTTGTTTGTACCCACAGCTGGCAATGTATGAGGATGGGGAAGTGTCAAGAGGTGTATAGCCTTCACACTGCACAGGAAACATTCTTCACTTATATTCATAATAAAACAGAGCTGGGAAATATGGCTTACACCTGCTTTAGATTTTCACTGATTGTTTTCCCCTTAAAACCAAACTACAGAAGACAAAGAGATTATTCACATGAGGTTCGTTTTTGTTGAAACAATGAAAATGATCAACATCTGGGGTCGACTGTCTTCTACATGTAGATGATCTCAGACCTTACAGCTGTACAGCTCCATATCTTTGTCTGTGTGAACATCAATTCAGTCCAGTTCAATTCAATTCAATTCAAATGACTTTATTGTCCTCAAGGCACAATTTAAAATGACATGAAAGTAGCTAAAAAAACACACACACAGTCAATTGACACAAAATCAACACACACAGTACAACAGATTAGTCCACTCCAGCATCATCTGTACTGTCGCTCCACCAGGACCCTTCTTCTTCTTCTCATACAGGACACTGTGGGATAGGGCTGTTTTAGAAAATTTAGGTTCGAACGAATATAAAATGACCCGTATTTCGTAATTCCAACCCCCCGCTGCACACACGTATCATATTTGTCAACTGCAGTGTTTTATTTTTAAAATTGTCTTAATTTTGAAAATTGACCAGATTGTCTCATTTCATGTTTGACTTCCTGCCCGGCGTGACGCGATCGCTTGCGGCTCACACACAATATAGACCAGACGCCGAAACGATCGCTGCAGGGCACGACCCAGCCATGGAGGTGTGCGCCACAGCGGCTCTGGTGTGAACGACACAATCAGTTTACATTTGGAGCAGGTCATTACTGCTCCAATATGAACTTTTTCTACCCCACATTCAAACAAATATTCGTATATCGAATAAAAAGTGCCAGCCCGTAACTGTGGGACAATGACTGTGCTAAGTAACAGAGGCAGAGGCTCAAATACACGTTGGTCTCCTGTACTGGACCGGGTCTGGCAACAGGTTTAAGCAGAAAAAAGCCAGTCTCAATTAGAAGCCGGGTCTGTTTATATTTTCTGCGAGTTCTTGTGATTGTGTTGCTGCATGTAACAGGATAAACGAGCGTCTATGTAAACTGAAGGTCCGCCAGCACGAGGCAAAACAATACAGGAGTCACAATATGTTGTCATGGTGATGTCGTATTGTTTACCTGACCCACGTGTAAACGAGTAAAATGACATCCGGTTGGTTTGCCGACGGCCGTCTGCCTGACTGCACCTGAATGCAACATCAGTGCCTCCGTCCTTCCTCACACTACACAGTGGTGACAGTTTTAACAGGCGCTACCTGGAAAACTTTCTCCCCGAGCCGACAGCAATGATTGATTTTTGCCAATAAAAAGCCAAATAAGTTACATACTATGGGGCTTTAACACAACATACCCCAATAATGTTAAAATTGTGGACTTTTTCTATCTGAAACCCTGGAACAGGCTCTTTGTGATGATAGCACGTTATTGGTTGCCTCGCTGAATGTCAGACTGAATTGCTTGATTTACTGTTTTTGTAATCGAACCTTAGCTGCTCTTTGTCAAACACAGTGGTTTTGTCCTACAACAACGAGGTGGACTTCCCCTCCAAGAACTTTTCTCTGCCTTTCATTTGATTGACTCATTATTTAGACTGTGTGTGTGTGTGTCCTGTTTCCGCCAGGCTGAATAGCCACATTTATTGTCTCCATCAAGTGATGCTAGTTTAGAGCCATGTGTTACTCATACCCACTTCATGAATGAATGATGGAACAGTGCTTCTTAGAAAGAAGGCTGTGCACTGCAGGGCGAGTGTGTGTTCCTCTGGAAGCAAGGGCGAAGGGGGGAATGCATACTGTATCAAATATTAACTAAGTTACGCGGTGCACTGGGGCATACTGTAGGGTTTGTTTGGCCTATCTATTGCATCTGGGTGAATGAGTGAGTGAGTGAGTGAATGGAGTGGGGAGATGGAGGGGAAACAGCAAGGCAAATAGAATGGATTTGTGGACGAGCGAGGACAGATATAATGCAGTGGCAGCTAGAGAGAGAGAGAGAGAAAGGGGAATATGAGGAGAAGATGGAGGCTGTGTAATTCCTTCTGGCTGTAATGACACTCAGCATAGTGGCTGCAGATTGAATGGAACACTGAGCACATATTTTACCACTATCATTACTGAGTAAAAGCAAATAAAAGGCCATGTGCAAGATACTGTGTGTGTGTGTGTGTGTGTGTGTGTGTGTCCTGATAGCATTGGCATTTGAACATAGAGCTGTTCATCACAGCAGCTGGAGGTGGCTGGTTTCCTGCTGCTCTAATGATTTAACTTGCTTCAAACTGCCAACTGTTATTGTCTGTCACGTTAACACCTCAACACCATAGGCCCAAGACAAGCTTAGGACTTCAAAATAAAAGCACCAGAGGTTCTGCTTGTTTCATTCAATCCTTGCAGTGTCTTATTTTACTGGAGCAGTGTTTTATTTATTTATTTGTTTGTGTATTACTTTCTAATCTGCTAATCTTAGACTGACTCATTGTTTGTGAGCATTACTGTAAAGGGAAAGTTCAACATTTTGGCAAATTTGCCTATTGCCATAATCCCTATAGTCATAGCAGTTGGTTCATTACCTTTAATTATCGGTACATGTTGTTTTGAGATCAGCGGGGCAGAGACGTGAGCTGCTCAGTGAACACAATAGAGGTGAACGGTCCTCTGTCCTTCATCAAACTCATTAAATACACAATCCAACAACAAAGTTGTGACCTGCACATTCACCACGCTATGAAATAATCATGTATAATTATGTAACATTACAACACATGAAGCAAATACTCAGAACTACTTGTGCTTTTGAAATCACTCCTCCAAAGGTGGTTCCGGCTACACATTTGCCTCGAAAAAAAACTCAGTCTCGTAATGTTACATGATTATCTCATAGTGTGGTAAATGTGCAGGACACAACTGGTCCATAAGTGTATTTTGGAGTTGTTGGATTGTGTATCTGATGAGTTTGATTAGGCATTGTACCATTCACCTCCATTGTGTTCACTGAGCAGCTCCTGTCTCTGCCCCGCTGATCTCAGAATAACATGCACCGATAATTAAAGGTAATGAACCTATTGCTATAACTATAGGGATTATGGTGATAGGCAAATTTGCCAGAATGTTGAACTGTGCCTTTAAGACAAAAAGTTTACAGTAATATTGATGCTGAGACAACATCCAGTCCACTGATCAATGTGGTCTACAGTGTTGAAATACGATTAATCCTTCATCCATTAACAGTGATGATGCTGGCTACACATCCTGAGTCTCTGAAGCATTCAAAGATGAACGGACACAAAACCTATACTGATGATTAGGAGTGCATATTGTCAAGAATGCTATATTGTGATACTAAGCAAGATGATATATAGCAATTTTTACAATTTCTTTACTGTGCTAAGTTAGCACGCAATGAGCCACAGACCTGTACTCTCTGAGATCTCATTGTTTCATTGGAGCAGAGGAGTCAGTGGCTGAATGCCTACTGCCAACCAGTCAGAGTTTTAAAAGAACCACCACCGTAAATGTTTGCATGTAAATTGTTCATAAAATATAGATTCAGTGCTTTTGAATATCGATACAGTATTGCGAAACGAAAAATCACGATATTTCATGTATTGATATTTCCTTACACCCGTGCTGCAGATCGGTGTGGGGCCTGGAGAACAGGGCTGATGGACAACATGCAAACTCCACACAGAAAGGTCCCAGGCCTCCTGGCTGTGAGACCCTCCATACAGAGTGTGCACTACTTTAGCGCTGCTCTACTGGTCACACAGTAGAGTCAAAATCCATACCATAGTGCTAACTCACACTGACCTACTGTCTATACGGTTTATACTGTCCAGCCTTTCCCACCCCTAGGAGTGTGTCATCTTGAGCAGCAGAGAGAGACCATGTCCTGTTTGGCTACTCAGAAAAAACTAAATAGACACAATCCTAGTTGTTTTGAAATCTATTTATATATGTCTTCTATTAAACTTTTCAGGTTTTGAATGGTTTGATGTCTGCATTTTGATCACACATAAATATATCTATTAATGAAAAACAGAAGTTTAACACTACAGTTATGCAAGTAAAACCCATTGAATTTCCCAGGGAACCTCTCAAGTCCCCACCAGTGGTCAGTGGGACTCACTGAAATAAAGCAATGCATTAAATCAAATTGACTTGGTACACAGGTATCGTATAGGAGAGAAGAGAGTTGGGAGACAAACATTCACTACATTTACATGCAGAGCTTAATCAAGCTATGCTCAAAATTCGATTTTGGCGTCAAGTTGGACTTCTGTCCTTGTCTCAATATACATGCAACTGAGAAAATCGAATAACTGACGGGATCCGCCCCCTCATGCGCCGTCACCCGTTGTTTCAGCGGGTTAATACGCCGCCTGTCCTGTTGACTTTTCTGTCATCTCGTAAAAAACTGAATAAACAACTTATAAGCTTACTAATAATAAATTCTCAACTGCAGTTCCCAACCAGACGCGTCAGTCTGGGCCGGATTCGCGCTGAGAATAGGATACGGGCTTCCTTTCTCTCTCTCTGTCTCTCTCTCTCTTTCTCTCTCTCTCTCTTTATTTTATTTTTTTAATAAAACACTCTCGCTGGTTGCGCTGTTTGAAATGCATTGAATCGGCGCTGACGTTGGGTTTTTTTTTCTTTACTTTGCCGGGTTTGGCCGGCTTCTCTGCTCCACTTGGTGCCGTCTCTACTGTTGTGGAGCATGCGCACATGCGTTGTCCAGTTATACTCCGACTAAGGTGTATACATGACGGAGAAAATCGAATTCCAATCGCATTATCTGGGTGTCTTAATCGGAGTTCTCAACTCCGATTTCAGTCGGACTAAGGTGTTTACATGCACTTCAGTTGTCCAGTTATAGTCGGATTAAGGCAATAATTCGTTTTTTTCAAGTGTCATGTAAACGTACTGATTGTCTTAATTCTCTAGATGGCTGTGTCACACTTCAGCAGATTGAGCTGCCTGTCTGATTTGTTGTTATAATCACAGAGCCACTGTGTTGAGTACAGTGATGACAACAGCATTCACTCCACCCACACTGGTGATCACACCAGGAAGTGGGTCCTCTTGGTGTTGTACAGTGTCTCTGAAGCTCATTATCATGCAGCTTCCTCATGAGTAATATAACCCAATGGAGGGAATATACAAGGTCATTCAATGGTATGTGACCACATGGATTTTACCATGTGTCAGTTTGTCTGTCTTGCTGTACTCCTTGATCCTTTGACTTTGTTTCTGTGTTGCACTGATTCAGTTTACCAGTTTTGTATTGCTTTGGTTTTTGATTTTATCTTATTTTTTTCACCAATTTCAATCCACAACCTTCCAGTCAGTTGTTCATGTGATTTGTTTGAACAAATCCTTGCAGCTGCTGATCAGTCTCTGACATCCCTCATTAATAAAGTACCACTTCATAATCGGATTACCCTTAGAAAGGATTTATAAACAGTTGATTCATTTTATTTTATAAATCATATAGAGGAAAATTCTTTAATAAAAAGCCCCTGAATACAAAATAGAAAAACAATGAAAAATGTAATACTGACATTTAGTCACACAGTCAAATGGAAGCTAACCCTCTGCTTTCCTGTGTTGCTGTGTCCTCCTCCAGAGATGGGCAGTGAGTTGCCAGGGACAGTGGGGATGCCGGGAGCAGTCGGTGCTGGCCAGGTGAGGATGGGCGGAGCTGTGCCGGGCCGCGGGGGCAAGAGGAGATCAGGAGGGTGAGTACTGTCTCTGCTGAGCTGCTGTGGAAACTAACTAACCCTCCACTAATGACTTTTTTTACAGCATGGTCTTAAACCAACACCATAGGCTGATGCAGGTTGGTGAGGGGTCACCAGTCACACATTCTTACAGTTTGTAATAACATGAATGACTGAACAAAAAGTCAGTCATTCATGTCTTGTGCAAAAAGCAACAATCTTTTATTGAGATGATTTAACAGATGCTTAATTTGTTAATGGAGATTGGAGAACAACAACCTGGCTGTTATGGCACCCAATTACTGGGCTCTTATACAGACACATGGGGGTCTAATACATTGGATTCATTTGCTTCAACCTGTCTTCTGACTCATCCTCACTGTGCTCGGTCTGTTCCAAAATCATCAGCCTCCAAATAACTTGTGCTTTTTGGAAATGACCTTGTAGGAGTTGTGTCGACACTAATGTTAGATCACATCGCGGTGCAGGTCAGGTATTCTGACAACATCATTTTTTTCTCTTTGTGCACTCTAATATGTCTTGTGCTGTCTCTTTCTACTGTTGTGTGTCTTTTCTCCATCACTCAACCTGCTGATGAATGAGTGTTTGGATTTACTGGAAACTTGCATTAGTTTGCAGAATGAAGACGTTTGACAAGTGCATGTTTGTGATTGTGATTAACAATGAACAGTCTTTCTTTGTAGTTTAACATCTTCCGGAGCTGAGCAGACAACAAAGACTGATAGAAGACACTTCAGACAGGGCTACAAAAAAAAAGTCATGATGGACATAAGAAAACAAAACACTACCAGTTTTCATAACTTTGCGGGGTTTTTTTTTTCTTGTTTAGAATTTCACCAAGTCCTCCACACATTCAGTATCAGCACAACCTAAGCTAATTATATGTCAATCAATAAAGACATCTAGTATAATATAGGTTACAGCCCATGAAAAGAACACACCTTGATTAGTTTCCCTTATTTTTATAGGTAAAGGCTCCAAAGAAGGAGCAGGAAACTGCTTTGATCTGTTTGGCTTGTTGTGGGAGTGATTAGAGCTTTCTGTGGTTGTGAGTTGCGGTCGTTCTCTGGGGAAGGATTTCTAAGCGATTTGTGTTTGTGTCTGCTCCTGGAGAAATCAGCCTGTCGCTTTCTGCTGCTGCCTTGTTTCTCACTGTCCTGGCTACTAAAGTAGCTGCTGCTTTTAATTTAGAAGAGGAGGGAGTTTGGGCCCTCATAACAGTTCTAAGATAACGTCGTCAGTAGCCTGGGAATATTAATGAGTGTGTGAAACCTTTTCAGTAGCCCCACTGCTGAATGAACGTAGGGGAAACACTGGGCCCGGCCCATCATTACATTACAGTGCAGAATATAGCAAATATTGCAAGTGGCTGTTGAACTGTTTTTAATTCCTAATTCAAAATTAGCAAATCAAATTATCTGTGTCTGCAACTGCAATTATAGATTTTTCTTGTACAATTATTGTCAGAGAAATAATCACAGTATAATCACGATTATTATGCATTAATTTCACAACACTATAAATGTGTAAAATCAAGTATCGTCAAAATATAATTACATTAGTAATTATTTACACAAAATAATTTAGTATCTATTAATATAGGACCAATTATTAATTCCCGAGGGCAAATGTTTGAAATATTCAAGTCATTATTGTCATCAAATGTTTTAGTTTATTTTAATAGTTTTTCATTACAAATGACACGCTAACATTTAAATTCCTACCAATTCAGTGTTACATGAGGTAAATTCACATTAACGTAATTTAACGCAGTATCTATTTACCTTTATTTTGGAACTTAGATGTATCTATATGGTTCCGGCATAATCTTTTTTGGAAAGTGACTGCATTTAGGAATCATGACATGATTAATTGTGAAAACAAGTAATGTTGACATCCCTAGCTGTGTCTGAATTCAGGGGCTGCATCCTTCTGAGGCGGCGTTTGAAGGCCGACTGCAAAGGCCGCGTCCTCCAAAGGGTCCAGCCTACTAACATTTTGGCCAGGGAGTTGCTAATGCTAAGTTACTTACTTACTTTTTGCCTCAAATTATGATCAGTTAATGGCTGGTGAGGCACGGTATAAATCTGTAGTCTCATTTCAGTCTGGCCTTCATGGTCATGGACCTCACCTCAGCTCAGAGGATGCAGCCTCTGAATCAGGACACAGGTTATAAATCAGTTCTGCATTTATGCTGTGTGGGTACACAGCCAGTACAGACTAAAGCCTCATAATCAGACCCTCTGATTGGTTCTGACAGCACCCACTAGAGACAACAGAAGACATGACTGCAGATGGTCGAGAATTGATCAGAAACGCACAATGTATTAATGCGTGGAGATGGAGGTGATGGAAAAAAAACTTTAATCAAACCAAATATAATTTTCTATCTACATGTTCTTTGTGTTTTTTATTCATGTTGTAATTTAAAGTTGTTTGTGAATACGACCGTCTAAAATTCCCTGTGAGTAATCAGCCGAACGAGCTGCAGCTGTTTAGGTTGCTGGGCAACAAAGGCCGCGCTTTGGGTAGGGCCTCAGGAAACGAACTGAACACTAGACCATCTCATTTACCAAAAGCTCTGTTCCCACATAGTGGACACAGGACAAAGACTTTGTAGACCACGTGGACTAGACAGTGTCCTCCACAGGAACTGGCACAGCTGAGACAGACACTGGTAAAAAATGTCTCCAAATTTCCTCCTAGAAGAAGTTAAGCTCTAGTGGTCACGGAGCAATTTATCTCCTTCATTTGGACACAGATGAGCTCCAACAGGCCTAAGAGGGCTGATTTAACGTTAATTTATCATTGCTAATTATAAATTTATTTTGTCAGTGCTTTTGTCTGCTACCGAGCAACCGGGGGAGGAGATCCTAACAATCTCTCTTCTGAATGATGAAATCAGTGGGGATGGTTTCAACTCCTTCATCTTATAAGAAGTGGGTAGATGAACTTTATCTCTGCTTGCCAGTGGAGAAAAGAAAGTAGAAAAGTAGAAGTGTTGCAGCTGCAGAGCTCAAAGAATCAAATCAGTGTCAATTCTGCACTCGTGTGGAAACGGCATTAAAGGAACGAGACAGAAAAGAGCTTGTTATGTGTATTTGTGTGTGTGAGGGGGGGTGGGGGGGTTGTTGAACATGAGCCTAAGTACCTTGTAAATCAGGGGCCAATGCAATGCACTTAACCCATGCACAGGCAATAGGCCTACATACATACACATAAATAAATAATCCAGGCGTGGATGTAGGCAGCATGGTAAATAAAGCTCAGGGAGACAACAGGGACCTCATGTACACATCTACACTGTTGTTGATTTATTCATTCAGCTGGCCCTGTGTATGTGTACAGTACATGTGAGTGTGCGGTTGTGAGGACAGAGCTGATGCTGACAGTCTGCTCTGCCTCAGCTCTCTGCACAAGACCTAGTGAAGTTAAAGGAATACTTCACCCAAAATCGATAATTCACCTTTTTTTTTACTCACCGCCATGTCAACGAAGGGATGAGAGAACTTTCAGAGTTATCAAAACGCTTTTGGAGTTCCAGGGGGGTCCGACTGGTTACGGATTTTCATATAATGGTGGCGGGTAGTGCTCATTTTTGAATCGTCCAAAACGCACACTATGGAACATCCAGATACCTCCATACTGCTCGTCTGTACTGACTCAAGTGTCCTGAAGCCACCACATGAAAAAGTTGTTCGTAAAAAATAATTTGACCTCTGTTTTTAGCCTTGTTGTAGCAGTAGCTGCCAGTGGCTCTGTTGATGTTTGTGCGCATGCACGAGATTTGCTGTGACATGTTCTTCCGTGTTCACATCCATGGTTTACCAAGATGAACAAACAGAAGAACTCCCGAGTAGCCTGCCCTACACCTTGCCATTTATAGAAGCAGAGACGGAAAGAAGAACTTTGTAGTTCCTCCAAGTGGATGGCACATCTCCGACAAATCTCGCGCATGCGCACAAACATCAACAGATCCACTGGGAGCTACTACTATAACAATGCTAAAAATGTAATGTAATTTTTTCTGAAACAACTTTTTCATGTGGCGGCTTCAGGACACTTGGGTCAGTACAGATGAGCAGTATGGAGGTATCTGGATGTTTCACAGTGTGTGTTTTGGAGAATTCCAAGTGAACTCCACCGCCACCATTATATGAAAATCTGTTTCCAGCCGGACCCCCCCTGGAACTCTAAATGAGTTTTGATAACTCTGAAAGTTCTCCAAACCCTTCCTTGGCATGATGGTGAGTAGAAAATTGGTGAATTATCGATTTTGGTTTCTTGGATTTTAGGGGTGTCAACAATAATCGATTCGGCGATGCATTGCAATGTGGGACATGCACGATTCAGCATCGATGCGGCAACGTGCCATAATCGATTATGTCACTGTTTATTTTCTGGCCTCAAATAAAGTTGTGAAGTTTCAATTACCTCCGGGGGCGTTTCCGGAGCAACGACATGCGCAGCCTGTAGCTACATGCAGCGGCAGCACCACGGGCAGCACCAGCAGTAGCAGTGTTGCAGCTGACTTTCTTTTTCCTTTTTTTTTTTTTCACCCGCGGTCGGGTTGAAAATTAATTAATTAACGCTCGTGAGTCCGGCCGTGTCGGGTCCGAGATTCAACAAGCCGGTCGGGTTTTACCGTTACTACAGGCAGTAGCTATGGCCGTTTATCACCAATAAACACAGTAGAGGAGGGGGAGTGACTGAGCTCAGGCTGTGTAAGACGGGGGTCTCTGATGCAGAGAGAGAGAGATCTCCGTGCAACAAAAAGTGTCACGACTTCCTGTATCTGGCCCTTCAAAATAAAAGCCCCGTAGTCTTTCATATAGTTCAGTCATATTGATTTTGAGTTAATGTTGACAAGACATGGCTCCAAAGGTTTGTTTGTTTTTTCCTGCGACCAATGAAATTTTGGTCGGCTAATTTTTGGGGGCAGCCCTAGAAGTGATTTATGTTTTCTTTTTCAGGTTTGAAAATCCCATATCCAATACCTGTACCATTCAATTGTATTTTATTTAATGACATTTATGTCAAAGATACAGGAGAGTGATAATACATAGCAGCCGATAAAATCTGTTGTTCAATATCTCATGACTGATGAAAAATTTGCCGTGTTGTGTGCAGTAGAATTTTGATGCATCGCAATGCATCGGAGAATCGAATCGAATCGAATCGTTACCTGCTGAATCGTAATCGAATCGAATCGTGAGGGCAGTGCCAATGCACACCCCTATTGGATTTGTTCATGTTGTGAAATCATGTGGGTGCAGTGATGAGCGTAACCGTCACAGGCTTTTTTTCTTTTTTTTCTCCAGTATATTTTTTGGGGCTTTTTTTTGCCTTTTATGACAGGAGAGTTGAGAGAGACAGGAAATGGGAGGCGGGGGGGATGACAGGCAGGATAGGACCGCTCAGCGTGGGATTCGAACCGGGGTCGCCTGCAGTGAGGACTAAAGCCTCAACACATGGGGAGGGTGCTCTACCAACTGAGCTAAACACCACCCCACCCTCTCAGGTTTACAGTTAACACCATGCAGTGTGTTTACATGCACTTGCTGTTGATGAACGTGTACAGTCTGTGTTCCTCAGGCAGCTGGATGTTAATTGACTGTTTTTCTTTTTGTGTACTTGTGTGTGCATGAAGAGCAGCGTATACGTGCTCTGAGTGACCTCGATATTATGGAAGATGAATTTCACTTTCTGTTTCAGTGCCCTCTGTGTAATGAACTGAGGAAATACATGTTTGAAAAAGTTCAGGTGCAGAACCCTGACTTCTCTTGGATGTCTAAGTGTGATATGTTGAGCTGGTTTTTCAAGGAGGAGAACCAGGTCCAAGCCAGATTTATCAAAAAAGCATAGACTCTGAGACAGAAAACATTCTATCCTACATAAGAGATTGCTTTGGAAAAACTACCTGTTAACGTGAAAATTGTTGTTGAATGAGTCTATAGTGAGTAGACTTGTTAGCCATCCTTGTATGCATTTATATAGTCTAGTGTCACTGTCTTGTAGACCCATGTGGGCTGGGCACAGTGCATGACACTTAAATCAATAAACCAATCAATCAAAAGCCTGAAAGAAGGCTGAGGATGGACACAGTAACAGCTGAGCTCAGGATAAAATCATCTAGAATGATGAGTGTTTAATAATAACTCTGTCTGAGGTGAAACCAGACGTGAAACTAACATCAAGTCCCCTGTAACGGTCTAAATAAGAGCTGAACATTGGACTGTTATTCAGACACAGTGGTGGTGAGTGAGGCCCTGTCTGTGCATGTGGTGCAGTCATTGCTCATGTGTAGCTGGAGCTGTGATGATGTTACTGTTGTGAGTCAAGGCAGAACTGCGTCTTCCTCTTTTTATGCAAAAGAGAAAAAAAAACTTCATATAAGTTATATTTAATCAACACTAAAACCTTAGACTGAGGGGAACAAAGCCCCTAACCACGACCCAAATCAAAACCACAGCCATAGCAACAGCAGTGAGAACATATAAGTAGAGCAAAACAAACTGTTGGCCATCTCTGTTTCCCCTTGTTCCCCTTCTTCTTTACATTGACAGTGTTCTGTGCAGCTCTTAAAGGGATAGTTAAACATTTTGGCGAATTCTCCTATCACCATAATCCCTATAGTCTTAGCAGTAGGTTCATTACCTTTAATTGTCGGTGCAAGCTGTTTTTAGATCGGTGGGGCAGAGACGCGAGCTGCTCAGGTAACGCAACGGAGACGCACGGTATTTTCGCCTTTCCCTTATCAAACTAAATACACAATTCAACAACTCCAAAACACTTTCACAGAGAAGTTGTGATCTGCACATTAGCCACGCCATGAAATAACAACGTATAATTTTGTAACATTACGAGACAGGCAGCAAATACTCAGAACTACTTGCGTTTTTTAAATCACTCCGCCCAGCAGCCGTGTCTGGAATGTAGTTCCGGCTACGCATTTGCCTCGAAAAACAACTCAGTCTCGTAATGTTCCGTTATTATCTCATAGCGTGGTGAATGTGCAGGTCACAACTTGTCCATGAGAGCGTTTTGGAGTTGTTGGATTGTGTATTTGATGAGTTTAATGAGGGTAAGGGAAAGAGCTTGTGTCTCTGCTCCGCCGTTCTAAAAATAGCTTGCATCTGCAATTAAAGGTAACAAACCTACTCCTAAAACTATAGGGATTATGGCAATAGGCGAATTTGCCAAAATGTTGAACTATCCCTTTAAGAGTCCTACAATGCTACTCATCTGATTTTGGTCATTACTGAATACTTTTGATTTTGTCTTTATATACCACATAAAAAAATTTTAGTTTACCATTTTAATTTACCATACCGTTCTCCTTTCAGCACAACTTTACCTCTAGGATCTGACGATTATTTTTTTCACTTTAACCTACTTTATGATTTGACCACTTTTTTTCCATTTTGTAAAAATGGTGAATATATCAAAAGCAATGCAACGCCCATCCTGTCCCACTTTTATGCTCAGATAAATATTCTTGTACTATCAAATTATCATATCATATCATATCATATCTCTGGTTTTACTGGTCTATCAAAAACATGGAGAGAGTTTCAAATCTTCACTCTGGAATGAAGTTGACAGCAGCTCTCCAGGTCACCCAGTTCTTTTTTTGTGACTGTGCTTTGAAAATGTCACGTTAGCTGATCACGACCCTGGAGGGTTAAGAATATTTGAAACGAGGAGGGGTTATGGAAACATGAATTAACATGAACAACATCTCAACAAATAGCTTTATGATGACTTCTCTGGAGAAAACACAACTACAACAAAACTGGTTTTAGAGGAAACAACAGAGGCAAAGACACTGAAACCTCCCTGCTCATTGCTATCATTCTCCTACAAACGGGTTCAGGAGCCTTTAAAGTCTTTTTTCCTGGAGCTGTAGGAACACCTTCATGTTATCTGCCCCTCTCCATCTCCATCACTCCTCTCTGTTATCATGACTATCAGGTTTGCACAGGTTTGGTTCCTGTACAAGCCAACAGTCCATTTAGACAGTACTGCAGCCCACTGACTCTGCTCTACCTACAGCGGTTACACTGTTCTGCTAAGCAACGACTGATTATTTCAAAATGCTATAAAGCCACATAATACCACCATGCTGTTCACTTTCATGCACGCCTGCTCCTGAATTGCTGCTCTCTGTTTTCATCTGTTTTCCTGTCACACACACAGACTCTTTTCATACTTTTTCTTTATTCCACTTTGGTTCACAAAATTTACTTATGTCAGTAGTGCACAGGTGTTTTTTTTCCCTTTTTCTCCCCACCCAATGTTACCCTTACAAACAAATTAATTGCTAACAAATTCATATGAAATGAAATGATTAACTAATATATGGATGGATATGGATATATGGATATATATGTATATGTGTATATACTGTATATAAATATTAAATAATACAATTAAAAAATAAAAAATAAAATAGACAACACACGGTAGGATTCAAACTTGGTTTTACAGTGATGTGATTTCAGTTGTGTGGCGGTGACATGGCCTATCACCTGTGTCTGTGGTCTATTGTTTAGTCTGTTTTGGTTATTTGTCAGCAGACACATGAACTAAATTACAATCTGGGTGAATATACATGCAGTAACATATATATATATATATATATATATATATATATATATATATATATATGTATAGTTTTTATGGTTAGTTTATTCTAACAGAGATAGACAGAATATCAACAAAACATCCGGAAACAATATAATCATAAAGGTTCTAAATTAATTTACATTTGATCAAGTGAAATAAGAGCAAAAATCAGCAGGGGATCAAATACTTATTTTCCTCACTGTATATGTACATGTTTCACTAGGAAACCCAGGGGCTGTGATCATGAGAGAGCACTGTCTGCTCTCAGTGTAAGAGAGGTAGTAACTGTGTTTCCTGTGCTTGTTCCTCAGAATGGACTTTGACGATGAAGACGGAGAGGGACCTAGCAAATTTTCAAGGTGAGAACAATGACAGCAGGTAGGAGTGACTGACCCTGTCTGAAATGTGTTAGAGGATCACACAGTTCCTGTCTCTGGGTATCAGCGGGTATGATCGATTAACAGAAATGTAAAAACTGAATTAATACTGTGCATGGCCCTGTCAAACAGAAACATGTTTATGTTACATTAAAAGGGTAAATTTAAAAAATTGAACCCTGCAGATGTCCTATGTTTGTAACATTGACCTCATGACTTTTGATTTGCCTCCATCAAAATTCAGCTCTGTTGTGTTTACTTCTTTCAAAAAGAGACTCAAGTCTGTCACTTCATCACAACTGTCCTCTCACCTTTAATTTATCTCAACTTGTTTTTTGCTTTTCTTCTCACATTGTGGAGTGTGTGCGCGTATGTAGGATGTACAGTAAGTGCTTTGTGTCTGAGGCTGGCGACATGGCAGTGGATTTTGTTTCTGCTAATTTGAAGTGGTGACTGGTTTGGAGGAGGAGGTGCCCTCTGCTGAACACAGGAGGAACTGCAAGCCTTAATAATGGACAGCAGCAGTACATGTACAGTACAGGACCGCTGGGTGTTTGCACTGGGGAAAGGGTTTAAGAAGGGTTACCTTGGTACACACACTCTGGAGATAAGGCATCCCTATGAATAGATTAGATGAGTCATTGCTGTTTCCCAGAATCATTTATTTGTTGTAAAGCACATTTCTTATAGAGAAGTAAAAACTATAATATAAACAACACACATTATTTGTGTTATTGTCTGTATTTATTTATACCCAGTCCATAATATTTTAGGGGTGTTTAGGGGAAGGACGACATGTAAATTGCTCAAATTCTTGTCTGATTCTGATTAAATCCAGACACCAAGATACACATAATCCCATTACAGACAACTGCACTACCAAGAAAAAGAAATCATGATTCTGTCTTATCACAGTTTTGGTGTCTGAACTGAAGCAACAACAATTAAAATATAGTTTTATGTTCATTTCACCTTTGAATTCACTGGTTGAAATGTCAAAGAACATGAACAAAATTTAAAATGTAAAATATTTTAAATATATGTTCAATCAAGGTTAGGTTTTATTCATTTGCTCCTAATATTTAAATACATACTGTATTTCTCCCCAGTTTGACAATGTGATGAAATTATCTGAGAAGAGCAATTCTGAAAAATAAAATGTGAGGAAAGTATAGTTAAATCATGTTCTCACTCTCTATCACTGACACTGACCACCTACCTGTTCAGTTTTTTTTCCTCATTTTGTTGTCATCAAACTTTAAACCATTGACCGTCATGCATTAATCAACACATGAAAACCACTGGATGTGCTGAGTGTGGAGGGTGAAGCTGCTCTGTAGGGATCTTCATGGCTTTACATGCTGTGTCCTCTCTTCTCCGCAGGTATGATGATGATCAGATTCCTGGTGGAGATAAGGAGAGATACGCCAGGTAGGCCTAGCCAGCTGGGGCCGCAGAGGATGTTCCATTGACTCAGGGACCAACAGGCTGTACAACCCGCACACCTCAAACCTGTTCAGAGACATAATAATAAAAATACAAACCCTAACAAGGCAGCAGTTTGGGCATCTTTAAAGGGATAGTTCAACATTTTGGCAAATTGGCCCCTTGCCATAATCCCTATAGGTGCAAGATATTTTTAGAACAGTGGAGCAGAGCCGCGAGCAGCTCAGAGCTACGCTATTGAAGCTAATGGGATTTCTTGGTTTCCCTCATCATAACTTATCAAATACACAATCCGACAACTCCAAAACGCTCTGGTCGACAAGTTGTGACCTGCGCATTCACCACGCTATGAGATAATAACCGAACGTTACGAGAGTTGTTTTCGAGGTAAATTCATGAAAACTGCTGATTTTCTGGCAAGCAGTCTCTGCATTTGTCTCGAAAACAACTCTGTCTCGTAACGTTCTGTTATTATCTCGTAGTGTGGTGAATGTGCAGGTCACAACTTGTCCACCAGAGCGTTTTGGAGTTGTTGGATTCTTTATTTGATGAGTTTGATGAGGGAAACCAAGAAATCCCATGAGCCTCCATAGCGTAGCTCTGAGCAACTCGTGGCTCTGCTCCGCCGATCTAAAAATAGCTTGCACCGACAATTAAAGGTAACGAACCTACTGCTAAAACTATCGGAATTATGGCAATGGGCCAGTTTGCCAAAATGTTGAACTATCCCTTTAAAAAAAACAATCAATATAAGTGTGAGCCTTTATTCAGAAAAGAGAATAATCCAGCCTCTTACAAGTTTGCTGCTGGTTTTAGCATGAACATGCAGGTAGTTCTACGTCCTAGGAGGCAAAGACAAAATAACTGTCCTGTTACAATAACACGACAAGTTACAAATACAATCAAAAAAAAGGTTTATATATATTGGTTAATTAGAACTGATTTATTTGCTAGTTAGCGCTTATGATTAATATGAACATTTCTATCAAACCAGCCTGTGATGAGGGAGTTTAGTCAACAGGTTAGTTGGTTATTAGTTGCAGTTTCCTTCAGGAGAAGTTTGTTTTGGGCACAAGAGAATATCACATATTCACATATAGCACACCACAAAACACAAAAATACAAAACACACACAAAGGAGAGAAGAAAAAAAAATATAATATATATATATAAATATAGCAAAATTTCCATCAACCATCGACCACCAAACTAGAAATGCAGCTATTCCCTCCCTCAGGAACAGCGGGGTTGTTTGAGTCTAAACACACCCAGTGATGCTGTCGTGATGTCACATGAGCGCAGGCCAGATCTGTGTCGACAGCCGTGAAACCTGCAGCTGAACCTGCTGCGTCCTGCCTGATGGAGCTGGGGACACGGCTAGAATATAGAGCGCTGTTTGATTCTTCCTCCTTGATAAAAAAAAATAACATTGGAGGAGAAACTCTCTACTCTTCTGGACTTCAAATTAATTTTTTTTTGGCACGAGAAAAGAGCATCACCCTAAAAGCTGCAGTATTGAGATAATTTAATAATTTGCAGCTTTAGACATCAGTGGAAATAGTCTGTTTTGATTATCAGCAGGTGCAGTAGAGAAGGCATCTCTAAAAGCCTTCTTCTCTTGCCATATGAGTGAACGTGCCTTCAGTCAGTAAGGTCAGATTTGACACGGCTGGCTGCCGTGTGTTGTAAACATGTAATTTTCCCTCAGAGAGAAAAAAACAACAACTACATGTCAGCGTGAAAGCGAGCAGTCAACGTGCAATTCCATTCACTTGTTTCTCCAGCGTTGATGACAGTTTATTACAGATGTTGTCAGACGTTGTGGTAAAACCCCTCCTGTTAGCATTTCACTGCAAGACTAAAACAAATCACACTCACACTCCAGGAACACTGACATAGCCTGCTATGACTTGTGGGGTGGTGATGGAGAGAAATGATGATCCGATGCATCGTAGCTGGATGCATCTAACTGCTCCTCTCTGTTTCAGAGAGAACCACAGTGAGATCGAGCGGCGCCGACGCAACAAAATGACACAGTACATCACCGAGCTTTCAGACATGGTCCCCACCTGCAGCGCCCTTGCCAGGAAACCCGACAAACTGACCATCCTGCGCATGGCCGTGTCCCATATGAAATCCATGAGAGGCACCGGCAACACGTCCACCGATGGAGCCTATAAGCCCTCCTTCCTCACGGAGCAGGTAGCGTTGCGTTTTGACACCAAGCACACACATGCACTACTGATATACAGGATACAGGATTGGAAAGGCAGGTGTAGAAAGAAATAAGTGTCTGTCTTGTTGTGGCAAACTAAGACCATGTCCACACGTAAACGCAAACGGCCGGAACCCAATACTTTCCTATGTGTTTGGGCCTGTCATCCACACCTAAACGCCGTTTTTGGTCCTTAAAAACAAATATTTTCTAAAAAAGGCCTTTTGGGCAGTAGACTTTTCAAAAGGCCGTTTTCGCGTTTACGTGTGGAGAAGGAAAACTGAGTTTTTGGTTGCACAGGGGGCTGGACCGGGGGAGTGGGCTGATGTTTGCCGAGACACCGGCAAGCTCTGGGCGCCGGGTAGCATGTTGCTGCTGGAGAAGCAGGTCAGCAGAGCTGATTGGTTAATTCTTATCACATGACATGCGGTGTGCTTGCTGCATGCGTGTCACACCAAACGTGCGCCGCCACGGCGTCACTTTGGGTTGTGACACTGTGAAAGTAATGGACATTGTGCGCGCAAAAGACGCTCCATTTGAACAGAAAAGTATGACGGTAGTCATGGAAACAGTAAACAGAGATCAGACCGGAAGTACGTTTTAGTACTCCGGGTTCACTGTGATTGGTCAATGCATTTTTTTAAAAGTCGAAATTCTACCGCCGCCTGCTGGTGTGGCATGCAATGCACAGCGTTTAATTGCGTTTTTTGTGTTTACATGTGGACAGATTTTTTTTCACAAGTGCTGGTGTGGATGTGAATTGTTTTGGAAACAGAGGAGGGACATACTCCGTTTTCATTAGAACCATAAAACAGTGAATGCCTTCATTGATGAATGTAGAACCACATACAGCTGATCATAAGCACAGTCCACCTACAGGTCCTGATGCACCTAATGTACCTTTTGTACTCCCCATAGGAACTCAAGCATCTGATTCTGGAGGCGGCCGACGGCTTCCTGTTTGTGGTTGCCGCGGAGACGGGCCGGGTGATCTACGTGTCGGACTCGGTGACGCCGGTGCTGAACCACCCCCAGTCAGAATGGTTTGGCAGCACTCTGTACGAACAGGTCCACCCCGACGACGTGGACAAGCTAAGGGAGCAACTCAGCACCTCAGAAAACTCCATGACAGGTAGAGAGAGAACTGGTACTGATACTTCTCCTCCAGCTCAGTGTTGGACTTTTTTTCTGCTGCTGCTGAAATCACCAAGGGGCTTGGTTTTAAAACAAATATACCTGTTAATGTAATACCTCCAGAGAGACAAAGGTCAGGTGCCATCAAGCGCAGCCTCGTCCTGTTTTATACTCAAACTCAGGCTGTTGTAGAAGAGCTCTGAGTGAAATCAATCTGCTTTAGTTATAGTTTAGTGGTGATGCCACTGAAGTTATGTGACTTCGGTGTAGTGAGCTTTTTATTTCTGCGTTTAGTATTTAGGATTGAAACATCATGATGTGCTTCATTAGTGCTCATTTTAGAGTTCAGTAGGGTTCATTCATTTTCTGTAATCCAAGACAAAGTAAAAATACGGTGGCCCCGTCCTGAGGGAACCAGAGAGATGCTAACCTCCTTTTCAGGTCAGACATTTTTAGTCATCACATCAGGTTCAATTCCATCAGACGTCCATGTAAAGTATGTTAATGTGCCAGGACCCTGGGAGTGGCTCAGTGGTAAGGAATGCACCCAGATTTAATGAAAAGTTTTCAACTGTGCTTTTTCCTGAAAAAGTCTAGAACTATGATCACAGAAAGAAAACTTATTCAGCTTCAAATATTGTATCATAAATCAATTCTCACTTTTCCAGTGATCTGAATAACTTCCTGCTGCTGCAGCTGTACTGTCTGGTCCTCTCATGCACTCTAGTGACCGTTCTTGTTATCAGTTCTGTGTATTTCTTATGTCTGCACAGTAAAGCAATGCGCAGCAATGTACATTTTGCATGATGATGAAAAGCAAAGTCATGTCATATCGAAAGAGACGGAGCGCAGGTCCAGTTTAACCCCTGAGGGTGCATCAAGACTCCTACACTGAAATGCAATATAAATTAAAACAATATATAACAATAACTTTATTTATATAGGACCTTTAAAAACACAAGTTTACAAAGTGCTTCACAAAACAACATATATGAGGCAAGTCACAAATGCCATTAAACCATAAGAGATACAGCAACACAGGCAATACTGTACAAGAACCCAACCACAAATTGAGACCTCTGTTGTTTCCTCAAATTAAAATACATGATGCAGTTTAAATAAAGGGGGGTATACATGATAAAAAAAAGATACAATGATATAAGAAAAGATGGGAGAAAAGAGTTAAAGGTGTGAAATCAAAGAACATCTGAGTAAAACTGTGAGAAAAAAATGGATGATGATGACATCATATAAAAACAAGTCTGTAAAAGTGGGTTTTAAGAAGAGATTTAAAAGTCGACACTGAGTCCGCACACCTTATCTCCTTCATAGCGGAAAGCCGGAAATACTGCATGCTGTGCAGAGCTTACGTCTCTGCCCCGCTGATCTTAAAAAAGCTTGCACCGGCAATTAAACCTACTCCAACTATAGGGATTATGGCAATGGGCGAATTTGCAAAAATGTTGAAATATCCCTTTAACCATTTGAAAGGCTGTATGAGATGTTTACAGTGAGGTGAGGCTGTTCTGAGAACAAATGTTGATGAGATGCATGGAAGTGGAGGATCCAGTGAGGTCTCAGCCTCTACTAGTTTTATATATAATTATACACTAAGGCCATTCCAGGTTTAGACGTGCTCTTTTATGTTTTTATGTTACATGATAATTGTAGCTTCACCACTGTGTTCAAAGGCTGAACTTATGAATATAAGATTGTGAGACATGCCCATTGTGCTCACTAGAGGGCAACCCTGCCTTGTTAATCCCTTCCTGCTCCACGCTGCTCCGGAGGCTCCGCAGCATCTCAGCGGAGCCTCTGCGTCTCTTATCTGTCTGTCCGTCCGTCCGTCTGACCCCGGAGGCCCCCTCTGAACCTCCCTGAATACCCAGCAGGCCAGTGAAATCCACATAACACAGTAATCTCCATGTAGAGCTGTGACAGATGAAAATACACTCATGAGCACGAACCCATACACAAGCCCCCCCTGATGAAGCCTTTGAAGTCCCGGCACTTCTCAGAGTTAAGTTTCATTCAGTGGAACCAAAGCAGTATGTTCTGGAGGCTCTGCTCTGCTCTGCTCTCCTCTGCTGCTCGCTACTCACTGTTTGAACTTTGTTGTGCGCCTGCTCAGGGACTGTGTGTTTTTCCAGCGACTCGGTGTGGAAGGACTGAACAACATAAACGAGCAAGAAGTGGAACAAGTGATTGTTTCCTTCGAACCAGTTGTTGCTGTCTGTAATTCGCTCTGGGAATAATAAGTGAGTTACAGTTTTGGAATCTTTTGAGGGCAGAGAGTTTGCGGTGGTCTGTGATTTTCCCAGTGTTTGATATTTGCTTCATTTTTCTGGAGCTCAAATAGGCCCTGTTCTCACTTCAGTGGCCTGCATTTACAGCTTTCATGACAATTATTTTTGTGGCTTGGCAGCTCTCTCTGTGAGGTTAGCTGAGATTAACTAAAAGAGAGTGTGAGAATGGACCTACCGACACCTCCACAGCCAGGAAAGTGAGCACCACTCTCAGTTGAAAGGCTGTTCATTCCCTGGTGTGAAGAAAAAAAACACACCACTGTCAGTAACGATTATAAAAACTTTATTACCCCTGGTTTCCAGCAGGGGCAGCGACACCGAGTCTTTTTTTGACGGAAGGCACGTCAAGCCGCACAGACGTGATCTAGCCAGACGGGAAGTCAGACGCAGGAACGGCATGGAGCTTTCAAAGTAAAGCATGCTGTGCAGTCTCCCGATCGTATGTCACATCACTACATCAATGCCACAGCGGATGACAGGTGATCAAATAACAAAACACAAAATATGATCGGCATGACGCTGCTGCTGCTGAAACACCGATGCTGGGGTGTGTGAAGCCGTGCAGAAGAGAGGGTTATGCAGCCGTGTTGTGTCATATGGAGTCGTGATTCAGTCATAAGTTATAGTGACACACTGACTGCAGAACTGTTGGCAATAGAGGAGATCAGTTTCCATGTTCCCAATCCCAAGAGAGCTGGAAAAAGGAAAACTGAAGTACTTTATTTGGTTCCTGTTTCATTGGGTTTATGTTAATTGCCCTGTAAATATACTGGTATTCAAAGGAGAGCAGAACAGTCAGCTCTTACAAGTACACATAATTTAGTGGTAGATCTCTAAGTCTCTTTGTCCATGCCACCAGGAAGCACCATCACTGTCCAAAAACTATGAAAGCATCAGTGAGCCACGGCGCTGCACTGATGCACAGACAGAGAGGTTGATGGGGTAACACCAGTGCCAGCTGTTACTCTCTTCCTCTCCTCTTCCTGTTGTATATTCACAAACACGTCACTCACTTTTTGGTGCATCAGATGTGCATTCATCATCATATTGATCAGACTCAGTATCGTAACGTTGCAGACTTCTCAAAAGAGCATCCGTCCAGTTTGAAGTTTGATATGCATGGGATAAATTGAGCTTTTTGACCGACCTGCCAGTGGCAGATAAGGTGTGGAATATTTACCGGCCTTAATATGTTTTTACCAGCCACTGAACTCACAACACGAGGTCATTAAAAACAGCAGTGTTTCCTCCAGTGCTTTATACTGTAGTTAAGTGGCCACTTTAACATCACACTAAACAAAAACCATAAAAATGCGGGGTAACACTTTATAATAAGTACACACTATTAAGCATTAGTTAAGCATTAAATACTGAATTCATCATTTATAACACATACATACTCACTACTATGTAGTTTATAAACACCATATGATAAGCACTAACTGTATTTATAAACTACATACTAATGAGTATCCATGCGTTATAATTGAAGAATTCAGTATTTATTAATGCTTAAGTAATGCTTAATAGTGTGTACTTATTATAAAGTGTTACCAAATGTGGTTTAGGCTTAAAATGAGGTTATGAAATGATAGGAATATGTATGACAATAGACACTTTATCAATAGTATTGCATTCAAAACAGCAGAAAGCTTAAACTAAACATTATACAAAAAACTGATCATTTTTTCAGCCGTAGCCCTCACCTTCCTGGACAATAACCATGGTAACTATTATTTACTCCTGCAATGTGTCACCACATACAACCAACCATGTTACTACAAATTAACGTTGTTAGCTTCTGACCACTTCTTCAGACTGACTGACTGAGTGAACACTAACGTTGTTGCAAATAACTTGATACATTTTTCATTTCCAATGACAGTGGACAGGAAGGGACAACTCAAAATGTGATCTAGATCTGCTGTAGCTTTAAACTATGTCCGTTTTTCTTGTTTGGCATTTGTAATGAAAGTTATATAGCCTAGTGAAGGAGGCATGTTCCAGCAGCCTGCCAATGGCAAGTGACCTAATTATTTTCCTCGCCAAAACACATTTTTACACGCATTTGGCGTGCAGCGGGTGCTAATTTTAAACCGTGGTGATATGAGTCCAACAGGCCAGCCAAGTAGTGCTGCCTGGGCCTCTGTCTGCTCAGAAGATGTGGAAGTCATGAGTCTCTGGAGCTGTTTCTATATTAACCACAGCACCCGTATCCCTCATAATGAGAAAATGTGTCACCCAGTGCAAAACTTTAATCTGCATTAGAATGCATTTACATGGCTGTTTTTGCTTTTACTACAGAGCTAGCAATGTTAGCATCAGCTGTTGTTTCATTGGCATAATTAAAGGGATAGTTCAACATTTTGGCAAATTGGTCTATTGCCATAATCGCTATAGTTTTAGGAGTAGGTTTGTTACCTTTAATTGTTGGTGCAAGCTGTTTTTAGAACGCTACGCTACAGAGGCTCATGGAATGTCTTGGTTTCCCTCATCAAACTCATCGAATACACAATCCAACAACTCAGCCGCTCAGTAGCAGCTCGCGGCTCTGGCCCACTGTTCTAAAAATAGCTTGCACCGACAATTAAAGGTACCGAACCTACTCCTAAAACTATAGGGATTATGGCTATGGGCCAATTTGACAATTTGCCAAAATGTTGAACTATCCCTTTAAGTTAAAATACATCCTGTGAGCAGCACAGCCTTTTCAGACTAGCCTGGATGCTACAGTGACTCAGTAACAAGATGCTCCTTTCAGACTGGAGCTAGCGTAGCATGCTAATGTCAGTAGGAATGATGGAGACACAAGCACTGAACTGCTGTTACATGTAATACTGAACACATGGTAAGTAAACAGCTATTAGTGCTAACATTAGCTACGCAATAGCAAAACCTATACATAATTTTTTGTGGTAATTTTTTTGTAAATAATATAGATTTGCAACCCAGAAAATGTACAGTAACATGAATTTCACAAGAAGAGAAAAGAAAATAGAGATAAAATGAAATTGTGACATCTCCAAACACACCCGACGCATCCAGTGTCTTATAGGTTACCATTGATAAATATAGTTAACCTACCAAATCAAAAACGACCACTAATAACAGTGACACTGGACTAAGAAGCTGTTTTCAGGTCAGCTAGTGGAGGTCGAAAATACACAATAGAGGTGACTCAGCTGTTTTGAACTCTTCTGTTTTATTAGAGCTAATGTTTTCTCACATCTGAATACTGAGCCAAATAAACTGAGCATCACTTCGGAATTTGTGAAATCTGGACTTTTCCAAAGTGCGTGCTGCGTGGGAGTAGCTGACAGAGACCGGAGAGCATCATCACATTAATCCTGCTTTACAAGACTTCTGCATAAACACGGACATTGCTGATGTTACTGAAGTGAGGCTGTGCCACCTGCTGCACCACTGTTGGTTGACCGACTTGCGTAGCGCTGGAGTTTCCCCACGGTGTTTACAGGCAGCGTTGCCAACTTAACACCCTGGTTGTTGGATTTACTGCATCTTCTCCTTGTTAAAAACACCTGCGGACTGTTTGGACAAACATGTGAATAATATAAACCTTCTAAGACCTTCTAATGCAGAGTCATGCTCCAGTGAGAAGACTTTGTTTCCTGCGTTCTTTTGACAAACTGCTGATGATGTCATCCTGTCTGTTACATGTTACCGTGGTCATTAGCCCCGTTTCCTCAATCTGCGTCCGCTTGATCACAGTTGTGTGTTTGCATGTGAAGTTCTCCTCAACTTCATATTTTCGAGATGCTGAGAATTCCTTTTCCATCTGGAACGGATCAGTCCGCTTTTACTGATGATGATGGAGACCGTGCAGTTTAGAGCACCGAGGCCGAGCCGCTCACCTTTTTTATTCTCCATCTTCCACAAACTCAACATAGGAGCTCTAAGCAATCTTCTGTTGGGAAATTACTACTAATTACTAATTTGTAATGCATTACTATTCCTCTGTTTAAGTATTTTGAATTGGGTTGAGTCTGGATGGGGCTGTGCAAATTTGTTTTGGAGTTAAGCTCTGATTGAATCCACGACAAGCGTGGTTAAGAAATGATTAAGGGTTATTATTAATTACGTTACACTGTCACCAACCCCATACAAAATATTGACAGTTTTAAAATGTGAGCACCAAATTCAGAGTCTGAACGGCCCGTCGCTATGACCTCAGTAGCTTTTCTCTGGCAGCTCCAGAATCAGCTGTTTCTCTGGGCCTTCACAGGAATTTCTCTTTTCATCTCGCTTTTCAATGCCAGCAAATATGAGGAAATTACTGTGCACTTAGATCACACAAAAGGCACACTGCTGTTAGTCACAGTCTGGTAAATGGTGCCCAGGGGCCTTTTATTGCAGTTCATCAAAACACCATATTATGCCTTTTGATAAAATATCATAGAATAACACTGATGTATGTGAATTCATGCTCAGAGGAGACACTGAGCAATAGTTTCTTTTTGTTTTTTCCAAGCACTGGACTCTGTTGCACAAACACACTAATACTGTGATATTGTGAAATAAGATTTTTGTGTGAATTGTTGTGCTTCCACTTTGGCTCGTCTTGCTGTTGAGCTATGCCATGACGTTGAGAAAATTATCTTTAGCCCTCTTAATCCTCATATGGTCGGCACTTCGAGAATGTGCTTAACCCTTAGGGTCCGTTCTAATATTAGTCACACTCACACTGCTAAGCACAAAAAAATGTGTTTTTTAAAAAGCAAGCTATAAAAACATTAAACATTATATTCTATTTTCATTGAGCTCATTTTTTTCACCTTCATTTGACCTAATTTGTTGATACTGAAATACTGATACATTTTTAAAGACTTTAACCCTTTGAATATCAGGTTTTTGCCATGAAGGTGCCATGTTTTCAGACGAAAAAAACAGACAAAATGAAACTGAAAATTAGATTTTTTTTTTTGTTTTGGATTATTACAGCCTAGGATACATCAATGATTAGTAGCAACACTGATTTTTTTTGCGCAGTGTCTAATACTCACATTCATAACGCAAAGCACAACGAATGCGCTTTTCATAAGGTAGCTTTGAAAAATATCACACATATTATTTCCAACGTTTTTAAGCTGGATCTTTAAACCAACATCAGTCCTAATCACACACATCAAATGTTACAGTAATCAGTTTGTTAAAGATTTTAACCCTTTGAATGCCAGGTTTTTCAGATGACCAAAACTTCTCAGCACCATCTATGGGAAATTGCATGTTATTTCCTCCAAATGCCGACCATGATGCCGTCTGGTGGAGAGTGGTAAAATAACAAGATCAAATGAAAATACAAAGAAAGCATGTAAAATGTGCACAAGTGCTTATGAGTTTCTCATATGAGGAATGAAGAGCGACTGTAAAATCTCAACAGTCTGAATAACTGATCATTTCCAGAAATATTTCAAGCAGCCAATCAAAGAGGTGAAAGCACAGCCAGTGCTGTTTGACATTAGAATCAGCACAGTGTCTTCACTTCATGATGATGATGATGATGATGATGTGATGCAGATGAGTGAGAAGATAACACTCCACGTTCCTGGTTTGAAAGTTTTCTCCTCTTTCCTCCCTCCTTTGTTCCTGACTCCGTGGCAAAAAAATAATTGTTGAGCTTTGATCACAGACCGGATGAATGAGTCTGTTTATCCTCCCGGCTTATTGAGCACACGCAGCACCATTTTCTTCCATCTTCACTTTTTTAGTTTGAGAAGACAGATTTTTAAAACCAACAGGCTGTTTGATGTGAATGAGTCTTCTCTGACTGACATCATGATTCTGTCTGCTGCAGTTTGCCTAGTGTTGACCTGAGCTGCTGTTTGTGTGTCGACAGGACGGATCCTGGACCTGAAGACGGGAACAGTGAAGAAGGAAGGACAGCAGTCCTCCATGAGGATGTGCATGGGCTCCCGGCGCTCCTTCATCTGTCGCATGAGGTGTGTGTGACCTTTTAAAACCAGTGTGTGTTTGTTTGTTGTTATCGCATGTGACCTGAGCTGAGCTGTTGAGCTGTCTGTCCTTTACTGAACTTGTCTCCAGTCATATGACATGTCATGTTTCTGAGCCCTTGAAAACGTCAACATTTAATATTTTATATTAGCGTATTCCAGTAATTAAATCTCAAAGTATTCTCCTCACATTCGACAGTTCACATTAGGCCCCTGTATTGCTGCAGTCACACATTAAATTGTAATAGTGTTTTTAATTTCAGACAGATGTTGTTTGTAAAACCACTTTAAATTCATCTTTGTGAGCATCACAATTCTTCAAATCCTCGTGTCTTTGTAAATCTTGCAGAAATTACACGAATACTCCAGAGATGTAATATTTCAGTGTAATTATGAATCATTGTGTCAGTAATCGATTTAGATAATGACTCAGTAAAATTAATTAGGTCGGGGTAAACCGAAGCTTGTCGAAAACAAATGGAGCCTCTCACATAAGGTCACCTCTGCTCCGCAACCGCACATGGTAATTAATTGGCATGCGAGCGAGTGGATGGAGTACACAATGGTAAACAGCGGGGGCTCATGTAATGTGACAGGCAGTCAGCAGTATGCAGCTCACTAAGTGACGGCCATTAGACTCCGACAAAGACGGCGGCGACACTTTCCCTTTCTTTCGGCCGCTGCCTACACAGAACAGTGAGGAGCTCCCGCCGAGCAGCTCCTCATTAGCCTCACAGACGCTTTTACAACAGCGTTTCACATGTGATTGATTGTGGTGTTCAGGCTATTAGTCCCACAATTAATCATAATATGCAGGGTGAGTCACAGGCAGAGGAGGAAGCTAGATGGAAGTCACCAACAGTGGGAAGATAGGATTGAAGTCAAAATGACAAAATGAACAAGGATTTTTTTTTTCTTTTAAAGATGGGCGACGTGCAGATCGAGTTCTTTTGGTTCCATTTCTTTTCTTTTTTTTTTTAACTTTATTTTGCAGGTTTTCATTAAAGGTCCAGTGTGTAAAATGGCGGTAAAACCGTGATATCCAGCGTTCAGATTCTAGTTTGCAGCGCTCACTCGCTCACACTCACCCCTCCCGCTGGCAAAGTGACGGTGGCCTCCGAGGATAAAAAAAACTGTACTGTAATACAGTAAAAAATACTGTACCACAACTGGGAGTATTTCAGGAGCATGGAGCGATGAGGTGAAGATCTAAAACATTTTACCATATGTCTGCTGTTTCCTCCTCCTTTCTTCTTTCCTTCCATCTTCTTCTTCATTGGTTTATTTATGAACAAGAAAAATGATTTTCCATTCAGGCTACCGTACAAATATGGCGGCGCAATATGGCGACACTCTCTAAGCAAGACTCTTGTTATATGTAGACATAAAAGAATAATTATAAGGCTACGAAAACCAAACAAATTTTATTTTATAACAAATATATTCATGGGTAGTATCTTCAGATTTTGCCAATAAACCTCGCCAATTATTACACACTGGACCTTTAACAAACATACAACTTACAAACATAGACACGGAAGGAAATGTACCCCACTCCACCCCACCCCAAGGTTCTTAAACAAAAATAAAATTAAATAGACTGAAAAATACAAGCACAAAAATGTTTTGAGCATGTTGTAAAGTAGTTGTAACTAGAATACAACTAGTGTTGAAGTGTGTCATTGAAAAGGAAAACCTTCTACAAATTCTAAAGGGACTCCAGGTCAGGGTGAAGTTTTTGCAGGCTCAGTTTCTCTAAAGATAGAAAACGTAGTACATCCCTCAACCTCTGCAGAAATGATGGGGTTGAATTTGATTTCCAGTTAAAAAGTATGAGTCTGCGTGCAAGCAGGGACGCAAATGTAAGAACATTTGTTTGTAAATTTGAGACTTTCAAATATCTGTCTCCAATAGTTGTTTAGGGAGGTGCATGACCAGAACATATGTAGCTGCACCTTGGACAACCAGGATCTGCAGTGGAGAAGAGTTTGAATTGGTTCCATTTCTGATTAAATCCCTTTAATACTGGATATCTGCTAATACTTAAGCTCATTTCAATTTTGATTAAAACATTTAAAAAATACCAGATGTAGCAACCAAATCTGACACAAGAGTGCCAAATGCAGAAAAGATGGTGCACAGGTGGAGGGAGAGGTAGAAACAGGTGGTGAGCTCCATGTAAATGAGGCAGCACAAACTGGACTGTTGGAACCTGCCTGGATCTCCCATCATGTCACGAGCGCCGTGTCAGAACTGAACCACCGACTCCTGTGTCCCGTTCGTAGTTGGATATTCAAAACAGAATAACATGCATTTGAAGGGTAATACATCAGATAGATGGATGGGTGTGAGATGAAAATGTCTGGAAACACATCTGAAACTCTCTCTGTGAAGACGTGCCAGAGGACTTTATGCCGAGAGCACAAAGTCCTCCTGCTCCCGCTCCTGGTTCCGTTCCATTCCGCTGCCAGTCCGGCCATTTTTTTTTTATCAACAAGAGCAAAGTAACTCAGCACTTGAAGATGCACGGCGACAAAGGAGCGACGCTCAAGGTGTAAACAGACCACTTTAATTAATCACTCTCCAACCGGTCGTGTGAATGTTTAACGTGGTTGAAAGAGGAATGCTGGGGAAAAAAAGTAATCTACATTTATCAATAAATTAATACGGGCCGATCGCGATGGTGTGTGTTGACCTCAGCTGCCGTGCAGTGTATAGAAATTCATTAAATCCCTGAAGGCGTCAGAAGGCAGCGGCACAGATGTGTTGATAAATGCGCAGCCTCTCATCTGAAGCATCTTTTCATTTATTGAGCTGCTGTTCTGTTTCCCTCTTTCTGCTCTAGGTTTTTATGAGCTACAGTATAAAAACCAGCGGCTCGCCCAGTGTCTCCGTTTATTACCACAGTGTCCGATCTATATTCGCCTCAAACCAAAACAACAGGTGCACAAAGGCACTTTCACATGTAACACTTTACATTTCTTGTCGTGTCGTAAGGTGTAATTAAAATCTGTCCCTCCGTTCTCTCGGAGCCGTACATCCGGCTCCTCTCTCTCCTCGATGATGTCTGGCTGAGCACAGACAACAGATGTTTTATTTTGGCTCGTCATCAACATATTCATTGAATTCATGTTAATTAGCGACAGCTGATCAGACCGTCCACTGGTGACATTTGTAATTAAGCCTCTGCGCCGGCAACGGCCAGAGCCATTTTCACACTGTCTGTCCCCCCCTCGAGTTCTCATGGACACAGTATCTCAGTGGGAACTGGGAGCGCCGCCGTCACGGTAGATGCCCAGCGGGGGAAAGGAAAAAATGAAGTGATGAGGTTTCACATCAAAAAAGGCCAAAGGTCATTGTAAAATTCTACAAAAACATTTCAGTGGCTGCATTTCCTGCAACTTCACTGGTTGATGGAGCCAAGCAATCACAGTTGGTTTCAGAGAAAGCAGTGGTCAGAGATCTCATCCACTAGACTGTTAATCCTCACAAAAGATTGGTTTATAATTAATTGTACTGAAGAGCATGGATCATAATTAATTATGTATTTGAAACAGTTCGGTTTTAAAAACATGTGTATATACATACAGTTGTGCTCAAAAGTTGACATACTCTGGCAGAAGTTGTGAAGTACTGGCTACATTTCAGAAAATATAATTGATAATGCAACAAAACTTTTTTTTATTCAGAGTTAGTGGCTGGGTGAAGCCATTTATTATCACACAACTGTGTTTGATCTTTTTAAATCCTAATGATAAGTGCAAACACCAAAATGTCCCTGATCAAAAGTTTGACTGACACAGACTGGTTTAAATGGCTACTCAGGGAAGCTGTCCACACCTGGAACTTGATGCTTGTAATTAGTGAGATTCTGGCCTCTTGACAAACACCTGCACATTTCATCCATTGCTACACTGACTTTGCTGGATTCTGAGCCAAAGAACTGTGAAAAGCCCTGAGGGAGGAGGTTGTTCAACTTTATAAAACAGAAAAAGGATTAAAAAGATTTCCAAAGACTTGAGAATGCCAATCAGCAGTGTTCAATCTCTCATAAAAGTGAAAATTGAGGGTTCTGTTGATACCAAGCCACGGTCTGGTACCATCAAAAATTTGTTGGTAATGATCTTTTTTTTTTAATGATTGTGTTATTTCTGGATGTCTCAACAGTTTAATTTGAATCCCATTAAAAATAAGATAAATCTGTTTTGCCTGATCACTCATATTTTTCTTAAAGAATGGTACACAGTTACAAAATCTTCCAGGGTATGTAAACCTATGAGCACAACTGTATATATTGCAGTCAGACAACTGATGGTTCAAATATTTATTTTTTATTTATTTATTATTATTCAGTATACATTCAGAGTACAGCTTCAGGATGCATTTGGAATTGGCTTCTAGGCTCAGAGCTCATCAGTCCCTGAATAGGATTTCATTAAATATTCACAGGAGAGATGAGGACATAACATAAACCCCTTACCTGCAGGTGGATGCTGGGGTGGAGGTGGGGTTGAAACAACAGGCATAAGGCAATGGTAAGCAAGGCAGCAGAGAGGAAGATGGGAAAAGTTTGCAGCTTTAATTTAGAGGGTCGAGTTTTCTGCTTGAACAAGCTCTGTACATATCTTTATCTATCTGCAGATAGATAGATAGATAGATAGATAGATAGATAGATAGATAGATAGATAGATAGATAGATAGATAGATAGATAGATAGATAGATAGATAGATAGATAGATAGATAGATAGATAGATCAAGGGGAATTAATTCATGGATTTAAACCGTAGAGAGAGAACCTGAGAGCAGTGAAGTGATGAATGGAGACAGTCTGACTCTTAGAATGCACCGTGTTAAACAGTGGAAAACTTTTGAAAACTTGTGAGACTCCGCATAGACATTGAATTAGATCTAGTTTTACAAACATGTCGGCTTGCTTGAAGTAAACAAACTTCTCGGTGCATATTTGTGTAGCCACCTGACGCTGTCTGTGGAAAAAAGTTGCGGCTTTGAGGGATGTAAACAGCCTAAAGCAGTGGAACTTCCATCCGCTCCCATTCATCGCTGCCGTGGCGATGCGGGGACAGACACAACTACCGCAAAACAGGAGCAATTAAACTGAAAATCTTCAGATTCCTTCTTTTAGACCTAAATGTTAGGAAAATACAGCCCGAGTTCAAATTGCCCGGATTTGTCCTTTAACACTAGAACCGCCAACATTCTAATCCCCCTTAAAACGCCACAGCGGTCTCCCAGACCGTCACGTGTAATTACATTGTTTCCAGTCGCAAACAGTTCTGTAAGTGGAAAAAATAAGATTTAATTTTTAGTAGTGTTAGTCCTTCTTCATATTATGTTGTGTTGGGGTCTTGATTGGATGTGGTTGGGGGGTTAGACTGAGTGATGTTACAGCACCGCTTGTTGCACCTACAGCACACACTTCTGCCTACAGCTGAAAGTGACGCATCTGGACACGTGTGCTGCTCTCATGTCAAGAGTCGATGTCGCTGTTCACTGGATTTTTATTTTTTCTAGGCCTGTTTGTTATCAACTCCAGTGTTTTACAGTTGTTCTACCTGGATATTACGTAGTTTAGACTCCACGCCCACAGAAACCCGTTATTACCTGACTGGACAGCAGCCGAGAGAATTATTATTACCTACGTTATATTGAATAATCATTATAAACAAGAGTGAGTAGGCTATATATATGGCGCTTTATATCTAACACAGACTAATCATGATCTAGTCCAGGGGTATTCAATTAAAATTCATTGAGGTCCAGTTACTAAACTTTCATCCAAGTGAAAGGTCCGAACCTTATAAAGTCCAAATGGTGACTTATAGCCTACCCCTATGTCAAATAAATAAAATCAATGAAGTGCATTTTCATATCTATTGTCAATGTTCAACACAGGAAACATTTAACATGTAGGCTATAGTAAACAAATAGCTTTACTTTTTTTTTTTTTTTTTTACCATGAATAAAAGTATCCCCCAGGCAAATTAATTTAAGGCCTGTATTTCAATTAAAGAGCACAAGACAGAATAAATAAGGGGGTTTCCCTGTTTGTTTGTTGTTTTTTTTGTTTGGTGCTTTTTTTTCTTTCTTTTTTTGAGGCCAAGGTGTCAAAAGCATCTTGATAGCTGCACTGTCATTGCATTGTCCCCCTCCATTAAATATGGAGGGAGGCTGAAAATCACAGGATGTGTCTGTTCTGTTCTGGTGATACAAGTCAGTAGTCCTGAAATAGGTGTTTCTCTTCTATAACACACATTCTACATCTCTGAAGCGACTCTTCCCGCATACGGCTTCCGTAAACGGGGCAGAGCTCCGCGTGAAAACGTTTACAGACCGAGGGAGAACCGGGGTCTGACACAACACCGGCGGAGAAGCAGGAAACAAGCACGTAGCACCGCTACGGCGTCGCTCTCGGTTGTGAGCGCACATAAAAGTAATGGGCTTGTGCGCGCAACAATAGACCCATCTGAACGGCCCCCAAGCACGCACGCGCACACACGCACACACACACACACACACGCACACACACACCAAGGCGGCGGCGGCGGCGGCCACAAACGCCCGGCGGCTCGCCTTTGACTTCAGCATCAACTTTTTTTTATTTTGGAGCAAGACATGCTGTCATCACTCCGTCTCCTTTCTCTTTCCCTCTCGGACGCACTGGCCGCGCAGGGTAAACAAACGATCTGATTGGCTCAATTGAGTGAAGCTGCCGCATTGACCTATAGCTGAGCCCACTGTACCGTCGGAAAAAAATGCTCCAGGAAAATGTTAACTTATTAGAGATTGGTCTCGGGTCCGGATCGAACCATCACTCGGTCCGGGTCCGGACCGAGGTCCGCCATTTGGTGATGCCTGATCTAGTCTGTCCTAAGCCCACAAAATAAAGTTTGTGAAGTGTCTGTGTAACGGAGCTCCGCGCACCCCCGTTACACAGACAGTCCGCGCACCTCCGTTACATCTGCACGGAGCACATGTCAGCTGACAGCTGACAGATGCATATATCTGACAGATGCAGTTTACAATTTCCTCATCACTACCTGAGCCACCAACCGATCCCCCCTCCCTCACGTCCCGATGAGTCTCCTGGACATATCCTGTATTCTCAGATTTTCCTTTTTCTTTTCTAACCGGCCTGTTTCAGTTATTGCCCGTATACACCTGAGGGGTATTGCACAAAACCTAGATAAGGGATTAAGCTGGGATATGTTGGTTATCCTGGCTTAATTTGGCCTCAAGTCGGTTGCATGAAAGCAGCTAGCCTGCTCCAGACCAGGCTAACAGCCAGGCTTAGTTGATTCTGTTGTCTTTATCTGTGAAGTCAGCAGTCACTCTGATCAGAAATCAATGTGTTTCAGACAGTTATTCCATGTTCTTATGTTCATATTGGCCTGATTTCTAAACAAACTAAATACATTTACAAATCTGTGTCCATCTATGATATTTTATGACCACTAGTAGCTATATATCACTGGCTTCTCATAAAAAGCAATGTAGCAAAAATGGCATATAGATTTATTTTTCTATTTTTTTTTTTTATAAAATGTTAATATATTGGCCTAAATGTTGGTTGAGGTAAGAAAATGAGAATACAATTGAGTGAATGTGAGCAACCACCTTCCAAATAATTTATAAACCTCAAGTGAACATTGTTATCAGCAATTTATTGAAGCAGCAGACTGCATAATGTTTTTATATTTACCGGTAATTCATTTTCACCTGTTGAACTTTTGGCCACTTTTGCTGTATGAACTTGTATTACTTGTTATGTACTTAAGATTATAAGGAATTTGGGCAATGAATCAACTTCCACTGCTCATCATTTAGGCAAAGTGCACAACTGTTGGTTTGTGAAAGGAACTTGAGCTGTGATTATAGTTTTGGATTATTCAATCAGTCCGCAGTTGTCCGCTGCGCTCTCTCTGAGCTTTAAAGCAGAAGTAAGTGGTCCGGTCGTTTTCGCTAATGCTGCGTTCCAGGCAGGCTTTTGAAATCGTAAATTTACAGCTTCAAGTCACAACTTACGACTTTGTAGCGTTTCAGGCAACCCACTCGTGTTTTTCCGACCTGTTTTACCGGTGAAAGTCACTATAACGGCCACTCGTAACTTCCGACCGGTGAACTCGTACCAGATCGAACTGGTACCACTTCACGGTCGGAAAAATACGAGTTTCCTTGAACGCACCATCCCTTGGCTGCACACACAGCCCTGCATGCCGTTCTCTCTCCTCATTGGATAAAAACTGTAGGATACGATAAATGTTTTCTCTTCGGCTCAGAGCAGAGCAGAGGGACTGAGAGACCCGTGTTTCAGTCCAAACACTCTATGTAAGTGATTGCTGTCGGAAGATATAACTATTTAAGACTTATATTAACACAAATATATCACTTACTTCTGCTTTAAGACAGTGGTGCTTTTTTTTTTTTTTTTAAGAGGTGAGTCACCTGACGTCAGCATTAAGTTCCTGTTGATTGGAGGAAAGTAGCCACACCTGTCCTCTCATCAGTGAATCTGTGATCAATGTCTGTGGTCTACTGACGAGAGAATAAGTTCCACCTGGCTTAACCAAGCCTCTGCTCCTCAGCCTGGCTCGGCGTTAGTGCAACCAACTAAGCCAAGATGCTCCGACCAGACTAGGTCAAGCTTGCGCTTGCTCAGTTATCCTGGATTTCTTTATTCTACTTTTGTGCAATAGCCCCCTGGTGTCTCGTTCGTGCTCTCTCTCTCTCTCTCTCTCTCTCTCTCTCTCTCTCCTCATATAAAAACAAATATAGCCACACAGGAAAACAATAAGTGAAAAAAAGAAGCGCGATAACTGCAAAATGGAAACATTGTCATAATTGCTGTGTGATCACAACTGGACATAGCGATCTATAACTGCCGTTTATATGCAGCGGTCTGTGGGACCGCTGCTGGCGGTCCGAGGTATAATTGCTCAGAAATCGAGTGTGTTTCATTTTAATAAGTTGTAAGCTTCAGAAACCATTAAACACATATATTTAGGAAAAGTCACGGACTGGAAGACCTGTAGGTTTAATGTAAACAAACCTAATTTACATAAGAAAAACACAAACGGTCTGTGAGACCGTCTTGGCGGTTCTAGTGTTAAAGTGCCTAAACCTTTGCACACTACTGTAAAAGTACACAACACAACACAACACAACACAACACAACACAACACAACACAACACAACACAACACAACACAACACAACACAACACAACACAACACAACACAACACAACACAACACAACACAACACAACACAACACAACACAACACAACACAACACAACACAACACAACACAACACAACACAACACAACACAACACAACACAACACAACACAACACAACACAACACAGACAGACAAACAAAAAAAGGAATTCTAAACTTCACATTGCAAATAATGATGTGCTCGTGTGGCTGCAAGATCTACAGATCCGAGCCAATGGGAATGCTCCAGAGGCGTCACCTGACTAAGCCTGCTCATATCTGAGTGGTGTGGTGTGTTTTGCATTAATGTCCAACAACAAACCCAATGTGCATGAGCCCTGCTGATGGGGCCAGATGAATAGATGTCACCGTGGCGCCCATCACCTCACCCAGCTGGGCGGCTGGAGCTGAGCGGTTGCTCATGTGTAATACAATACAATTTCACGACCTCTACCTCCACACTGTCTGACTGCTGCACACCGAGAGTGTTCACCTGTCACCTGTCACAGCTGGAGGGGCCAGAGAGAAGTTGACTTTTAATAGATGACATCTGTGACCTTTCCTGTTGTCTGCTCTGTGAGGCTCTCGAAATGGAAAAACCATGAAGTCCTTGCAAAACAATTAGCGTCTATCCTTTCATTACCTGCAGATGAAAATGATTGGAATGCACACGCTGTGCTGGAAGCTCCATCCTGCGGGTTTCTTGCCAGATTTTCACCACTCTGTCCTTCCAAACCTGACACTGTTAACTTCCTGTTGGGCAGTTTCAGCTATTCCTCAGTGAGACACCTTCTCTGCTATTGGTGGTTGTCATTTTGTCTGGAATCTCGCCCGTTGGCACAGAATAATAGCACAAGAAGTGACAAACAAACCTAATACAAAACAAACAGAAAGCAAGTATAACTGTTATAAATCAGAGGCACTGTGATGATTTTCCAGATCCTGTCTGTGAGGATTACAAACTGCTGTGCAGTGTTTTTAAATGTCTTTGTCTCTCAGCCCAGCTGGACGTCCTGGACAGTGTTTCAGTTTGCACCTCCCACCACTGCAGTCATCTGCATCTTCTTATTGGACGCTGGGTTGTTTTTGGCTTTTTTACACATTAAGCAGACCCACACCAACCTGATGATACATTAGGAGTCAAGAGGAGGGTGAATGTAGGATTCCCTCTCTTAGAGCTTCGTCTTTGGTCTCTACCAACTCCTGAGGGAAACATCTGGCTGGCAGATGTTGTGATTTGGAATGATTGTTCTTGTATTTAATTTTCATTGAAAACAAAATGTAAAAAAGGATCATGTATTATTTGTTAGGTGTAGCTTATAGGTCCCATCTAGTCCAGTATGATGTGTAGAGCATTCCTGTAGCACGAGGGGTGGGGGGGAAATCGATACAACATGCATGGCAACATTGTATCGATATACGGAGTATCGATATGAACTAAAGCTGCAACGACACAAAATTTTACCATTGCGTCGTATTTATAAAACCCTATATGATCACATAGCCTACTGTTAAATAAACGCCTTTCAAAGCAACAATATGTCGTTTTTCGGCCTTAAAATAATGTTTCCTAACTCATTTAAGTAAGGTACCGACGATTGCAACGGCCTCTACGCTACTAGCATGTGCACCACAGTGTGGCGTTGAAGCAGAAGCAGCCACCACAGAAGAAGAAAATAATACAATATATTTGTACATTATGTTTTTGTTAAATCAAAACTTGCACTTCAATATTGTATTATTTCATTGATTCATGTTTCATAACAATAACAATTTAAGAATTCTTATTACAAATACATGTTTCATTTTTAATTTGCTCAAAGAATATGAGGTAAAACCAAAGTCGAAACAGATTCTGCCAAAATAATCGTGACTAATCAACTAATTGAAACAATAAGAGATAGATTGGTCGACAACCAAAATAATCGTTTGTTGCAGCCCTAATCTGAACGGCTGAAATACACTGGGAACGGCCGCGACGCGAAATGTATGTCGCGCGACAGCCGCAGCAGCTCGCGGCCATTCAGTCAATGGAAGCTCCTCCACCGGCCATGTGAGCGACGCGCACTCCAGCGACCGTCGCGCTGCGTTTCTCTTCTTTTTCGCGCCGAGTCTATTTTATTTCCTCGTCGCGTACTACGCGGCCCTCAAACAGGTAGAAAACTGTAGAAAACTACAGAGAACTGTGTATAAAACGAACATATTATGTTTAAAAGTGATTAAAATAAATGTCTCATGGGGCGGTGCGTGGCGCAGTGGGTAGAGCGGCCGCCCCATGTAGAGGCTACAGTCCTCGCCGCAGGCGTCCCCGGTTCGAATCCCGCGTCGGGCAGACCTTTCCTGCGTGTCATTCCCCCTCTCTCTGCCTCCCCATTTCCTGTCTATCTCTACTGTCATCACTATCAAATAAAGGCAAAAACCCGAAAAATATACTTTAAAAAAATAAATAAATAAAAAATAAATAAATAAATGTCTCATGTACCAGAGGCAAAGCCAGTAGCAGTGCAACATTATGGGGTTTGTTTTTTTTACATTGTGGATCCATGATCGTGTAGTTAAACAGTTAATTGATACCATTTAATATAGTCTGCACTTGCAAACCCTGCATAGTCAGCAAATTACCTGTGAAAAAGGTACTGTCAATCCATTTTAACAGGAGGGATGTAAAAATGTTTTGAGATGCATAAAGTGCACTCATTTACTGCAGCTTGACAAGGTGAAGCTGACAGCTGCAACAACAAACAGTGAAGCCGTTTTGCATCGCGTCCGTGCCTGGTGTAGCAGTTAAAAAACTCCGCTCCGCCCCGCTTACATATCGCGTCGCGGCCGTTCCCAGTGTATTCCTGGCGTAAGAAGTTTATCTCATTAGAAAAAACAAAGTTTTCATTTGGAGACATCATTTGCAGTTGAAAAAAAGCTAATTAATGACAGCATACTGCAATATTATAGCAATAATATATCGTATCACAAGGCCTCTGGTGATTCCCCACCCCTGTGTAGCACCACAGTGCACTTCAACACTGTGATACCTATTTACCTTTATTTGAAAAAAATAAATGCAATTTGGATCTTGCACAAGCATGTATTGTGATTTTGATTATTTTGATTAAGAGTGCAGCCTGAGTGTGACAAGTATTAGAATTGATAGTTCAAATGTGCAAGCACACGATATAGTATGACTCGTACCTACTGTTTAAATCGAGGCCACAACCCATGTCACACCACATGACCCTCCAGCCACGTGTTGTTGTTAAACAACCGATGCCTCCACTCACTCATTAATTAAACTCAGCCGTCTATGTTCTCATAATTGTTGCCATCTGTTGGAAATGACTCCATCTCCATCCCACAGCGCCTCACCGTCCAGAAACCCAGTCTCTTGTTGAACTCTTTCTTTCTCTTTGTCATGATATCATCCAGTTGGTCCGACAGACTTCTTCACTTACTCGCTTACAAACTACATAAAAGCAGCTCTGACTGTTTCAGAGTGACACACCTTCCCCGTTCTCTGCCAGGCTCGGGGTGGTTGCACTAATGCCCGGCTGCTGCCGTAGCCTTGTTTTGTCTGGATTCGTCACAAAGGGCCTACAAGTCACGCGAGAGAGAGCCACTCTGTGTAACCTTGTTAAGAGCCTCTTGGACTGGCATGTCCTTTTTTGTTCTGTTGCTATTCCAGGCGCTGAATAATTCAAACAACATGCTGCTGGCTCCGTCTGAAAGAGACTGAAGGCGAGTGGTGAAAAACAACCACTTCTGTGACACGTACATAAACACTAGGCTGAGAGGAATGCAGCATGATCGGCGGACTAACGTTTCAGGGAAGCCATTATTAGATCCAGGCATCCAGGCTTATGTAATGTTCAGACACAGGACTGGCCTCAGCATAGAGCAACACCCGCTGGCTGCGTTAGCGCTGGCCTCAGAGAAACTCAACGGCCTCCTGTGTCATTATATGTCTATTTAGTTGTTGTAACAATCATTACTACTCGACAAACCCACGTCCAGGAGGCACACTACTTGGAACACCGCACTTGTTATACTGGGTAGTTCCTCCATTTGATCTCAGCTCTTAACCCTCAGAGGTCGCTGCCATTGTATACAATGTGGGTATTGCTTTACTCTTTCACGTCGAATGATAGCGACATAATTCTATTTTTTATTAAAAAATGCATTGATAGTTCACCTACAGTAGAAGCTCAAACATCCGTGTCCAATAGGAGACTCCTGCCCTATCACAGGATGGGTTAAAGTCCTATAGGAGGAGAGTGTTCATTTACATCAAGATGGTTACTCTGTTGCCTTATATGATTGCGATTATTGGAAAATCAGCCGTAAATGCAATAGATAATGTGTAGATTACCATTTATGCATTTTATTAAGCTAACACCAACCAATGGGCCTCATATGGAAGGAGGAAGTTTGTTCACTGCAGGAAACAAGACAAAAAAGTCAATACACCCAATGGAAATGTCAGGCCTGTGATGTGGTTCTCTGCCTCACTGCAGACGCACATTGTTTTCATGCCAGGCCAGTGGGGTTTTTTGTATCATAGTTAGAGCCCTTATTCTTTTCTCCCTTAATCCAGGACCTCAAAGAATAGTTATTTAGGGCCGGATCTACTAAGATCCCAGATAGCGGGCGCTAAATTGTTTGCGCCCGTTAAAATATTGCGTGTTTGGTTAGTGCACGCAAAACAGGTGATCTACTAAGAGTAACCCGCTAAATGAAAACACGTGCAAACCGCAGTATATAAATGAGGGTTTTGTGCGTGGTAATCGTTTCCGCCATGGAGAGAGTGGACAGAGAGCTGGACGGACGAAGGGACAGAATGACATTTGATCCGATGCATACAATGACAGCATGTGTGTTCATCTCTCACGCGCTCTGTTTAGATTAATAAACACAAATCGCTACAGGGCCCAACTCGTCATATAGTGACGAACAGGCAGCAGCTGCAGCGACAATCACACACCTGTAACATGTGTGTGTGTGCTGCCCATGATCCAGTGGATTAATAGAGAGCTCAGGTGGGACACACGGATCTAAACGCTCTGACCACTGACCAGAGGGATCAAAGACGGGTGAAGGCAGCGGTGACGTCTCTCAGTCCGGGACCGGGACTGAGGGACAGAGCTGAGCAGCCAGGTACTGGAGAGGAGAGGAGAGGAGAGGAGAGGAGCGCACTGCAGGACAGGCATGCGCCATGCGTAACAGTGCGTAAAAGACTTTTAACACGGCTGAAAAACTGTTACAGAATTACCCAGATGTGAGGAAATGCAGAGATGTAAGATCATGGGGCTCTAGTAGGCATCAAATCAATAAACGCATACGTTTTCACAAAGTTGTATCAGTTAGTACATGGTTTTCAGACGTGGTAAATAAAGACGCAAAAACAGCCACCGCAATCTCTTCCTGGTTTGGTAAATCACATTGTGTGTGCTAAATAAATCAATTTGCATCTACTCCTCCCAGTATTTTGCGCGTTCTGGCAGAAACGCCCATATTTACATATTCATCAAGGCAAACACGCTAAATGGATCGCAAGTGCTATTTTGCCCGTTTGAGAGACGCAATCCTCGATGCGCCCGGTTAGTAAATCAGGTTCCACATGTGTTTGCGCGTGCAATCACGTTTGCACACGTTTTAATACACGCAAACCTTTAGTAAATCTGGCCCCAAGTGTCTAAAAAGAAGTTAATAATATTTTTTGTGTGTTTCCAAAAGATATGTGACATTTATTTTCCTTTTTTCCCCCCTTCTTTTTCTGATCACATATCTTTTTCTGCATTCATGTGACACCACTACAGAATGAATATTCTGAAAGCCAAGGTTGTCATGAAAAAAAGTTACTTGGTTATGCATCACAGGGCCAAGGTTTTCCAGGCCTTAACACACAAGGAGACCAGGTGAGAGAAATACAGAAGAAAAAATGATAGACTGAAGGGTTAATTCCTTATGTCATGGCTTCCACAGGCTGAGGGAAAAAACTCCTCTGCTGATTTCTTTAGATTTGTCAGCTGCATCTTCATGCTGCCACATCCCAAAGGTGTCCTACTGCAGGGGTCTTCAACAGGTGGCTCCCAGAAGCTCACTTGTTATAGAGTAGGTCAGACAATACAGTCTGGACCAACCATAGATGTATATTTTAGACTTACAGCAGTAAATGTGCTCCAGCTGAACTAAATCAAATCCACAGACAGACCTCTTTAACACCAGATCATTAACTGTCAGCTGTCCATCAAGTTTTACATCTGATGGGCTGCAGGCGATATGCAGTGATTGCAGCTTGTCAACTGAACTGATGTTCACTTCATTTTGCTCTGATCCAGCTGGATGTAGCAATCAGACATGAAAGCAATAGGGTGAAGGGTGGCGTCAGCAGCAATGTGGACGTTGTACTGGACTGTCATGGTGGAGATTTACCAGTCGATCTTCATTCCAGTCCCCTCTGGGTCATTACTGAAAGAATGTGATCATGGATGGAAGCAGCTGAGTTAGATTTCCTCTGAAGGAGGTCTGGGCTCAGACTTATACCCCTTTCCCACTGGCCAAAAAACCCGTTTAAACCCGCTAACAATCGGCTTTTGGTGGCAGTGGGAAAGGCGCACCGAGCCGCGTCGACGCGGGTCAAACGACTCGGCAAGCGACGCGGGTTAAAATCGCCTTTAATCGGCTCGGCTCCGAACGGCTTGCAGTGGGAACGCCAGACCCGCGTCAACCCGCTAATTTACGTGATGACACTGAACGTTACGTGGCGCTACGTCATCGTGCCGGTCGCGTCTCATATCACGTACCAAAACAAAGCTCTGCTCCGCTCTGCTCTCATCCGAGACTGGGATCAAAAGATCAGAGAACACTGACCAAAAACGATAGAAAAAAAGAAAAGAAAAGAAGCGACAGTCTGTTTAACTGACGTGTTGTGCCGCGGACGTCCGTCATCCGGCCGCAGCAGACTCTCTGTCCTCCGCGGTCCTGGTGCTCCAGGTCAGCCAGCCAGAGAGTCTGCCTCGGCGGACGGACACTCCGCGGCGGGCGGCTGTGGCATGACTGTGTGTGTCTCTTGCACCGCGGATGAGAGCGGGGCGACTGGTTTATGCTCTGTCTGATCCCTCAGCGGGGGGTCAGACTCGGCTCATTTTGGTCAATGGGAAAGGGGCCAAATGCCGATTGTTAGCGGGTCGACCCGCGTTTAAAAAACCCGCGTCGACCCGCTAATTTTAGTGGGAAAACTTTTTACTTTTAAAACTCTTTAGAGACAGAGGAGCTCAGATATCTGAAGAGCTGCTGCACCTTCATGATGGATCATGGAACATCTTGGACCTCCCATTTGACGTGCTGCTACAACAGCCCAGAAGATTATGGATGGATGGGTGGATGGAAATAGAAAAAAAACAAAACTTTATTTTCCAGCCAAGGGAGGAAATTTTCCTTTGGTCTCACCCAATTACATACAAACACAGTCTTGTAAACAGGGTTTACATGAGAGATCAACATCAAACAAACATAGAAGCACGATCACATACACAGAGCATCTGCATGGGATACAACAGATACCTATCACGCCATGGTTCCTCATTATCTTGATGGCATTGGGGATGATGGAGCCCTTATAGATCATTTTCTTTGCCAAAGGTACTCTATAGCGCCACCCTGAGGGGAGCATCTCAAACTCACTATGGAGGATGTGTGTCTCATCATAGACTGGATGGATGGATGGATGGATGGATCAGTAGTTTTGCATCAGAAGCATCAGGGAACATTGGCCGAAGAGACGATGGTGTGCTCCTCTTGTGTTGGGTGGAAAAGTGTGTAAAGGGTATTGACAGTAAACACAGTTACACCACAATGAAAAAGGAACTGGGCTGGAAAATAAAGGAACCAAACAGACATAAGAACTGTCTTCAAGTTACAATGTTTTGAAAAACACTCAGTAAAGTGAGACATTAGAAGTGACAGTGTGCGGTGGATATTGTTGTTGAAGCAGTTGTACAAGATGTGAGCCGACGCTGAAGGAGATTATTTACCACTGAGTGTAATTCATGCTGTCTGCCCTTGTGTTGTGTTTGTGTGCAGGTGTGGCAGCGCTCCTCTGGATCACATCTCCCTAAACCGTCTGTCCAACATGAGGAAGAGATACAGGTACAGCAGCAAAACACCATGCACTTTCACTGAAAGCCCAGTTTAACATGGATGTATTGTACATGTATTGGAAGGCCTGTGTTATATTTGAAGCCCTTCCACTGTGCTGAATCTATATAGCTTTTTTTTTTCCTTTTCTTTATCAGGATCCCCATTAGCACCCGCGGTAGCATCGGCTAACATGCTGCTGTGTGTGTGTTAGATTTTTTTTAATTTATTAATTTTGTTTTTATTGTGCAATGTAAGTGAAAAACATAAAGCAAACATAAAGACATGACGCTGCACAAGGCAAGAAAGTAAATTAATTGAAAATTGTGAGAAGAGAGACAAAACAAAACAAGAGAAGAAGGGAAAAAATAGATAAATGAAAAATGTAAACATCAGCAGCCAATCGATCAATCAATCAATTTTTCCTGTTCCCTTCATTTCCCTTCAATATGAATAGCTGATAACAATGTATTATTTATTTATTTACTTTTATTTTATTTTATTAATTATAATAGATCATATTATATTATTCAGCATCATTTGGTAGCAGATTGCACTATAACTACATGGTTTTATGTATGCAGGCACACACTCTCTTCTCTCTCTCACACACGCACGCACGCACACATAGACACACAAAATGAAGTGTGCGTGTTTGATTGACAGGAACGGCCTGGGACCCTCAAAAGAAGGAGAAGCTCAGTACTCCGTGGTGCATTGCACTGGCTACATCAAAGCCTGGCCCCCCGCAGGTTGGTACACATCTTCAACTCCATGCTCTTGTCTCTATCCCCACTTAACCCAAACTTCACCTCTCCGCAAGAGTCCCACAGCGAGCGGCCCGCTCTAACCCGGAGCAGCTGTGTGTGGTGCTCTGCGCGGCTCTGGATCAGAACCACACAAGCTGTTCCATCACAAAATGCTCCGCTATCCGGTTCCTGAGTGGCTGTGGAAGTCTCTGTAAATGTATGTGGTTTTTCCTCCGTACACAAGCAACTGTGGTCAGACAGCAGAGACTTGCCGCAGTGCGTTCCGGTACTGACACGTGGGAGGTAGAGGCTTTGGAAGTGTGTGACAAGTGTATTGATGTGTGTGTGTCATTTTAGATGTATGATAAAGCTGATGACATGTGAAGCGTCACTTCTCATCTGTGTCATGTGACTGCTTTTGGTGGTGGCAGGCGTAATAGAAGACCCCGGGGTAGGTACTCCGAGCGGCCCTGGAGAACTCCCAGGTGGGGCTTGAGGTTTACTCCGTGCTGATGGGGATTTGCAAAGCGGGATGGGACGCCTCGAGAAATCCACAAAATAAGCAGTGTTTTAAAAAACCCAGCATTAGAAAGTGTGAACACTACCAGAAAAAAAACACAAACAACAAGAGCTGTACAAGAAAAAACACGCACAATGATTGCACAACGATTGAAACTGTTGCACAATGTTTACATAATGATCAAAACTTTTTTTTTTCTTTTAAATTAAAAAACACACATCACTAAATACAAAACGATTAAAGGGATACTTCACCCAAAATCGACAATTCAACAGTTTTCTACTCACCATCATGCCAAGGAAGGGTTTGGAGAACTTTTGGAGTCATTGAAATGCTTTAGGAGTTCCAGGGGGGGTCCAGCTGGCAACAGATTTTCATATAATGGCGGCGGATAGAGTTCACTTTTGAATCGTCCAAAACACACACGATGAAACATCCAGATACCTCCATGTACAGTTCCTGCCTCCTACATTTTCCCAGGAACTTATTTTAACTAGAAAGGAGCATGCCACAACAATGTGTGATTTAATATTCTAGAGGATAGAAGTGTTGAGGATGGATAGATGGAAGTGGAAGGTTGATGACTGCTCTGCTGGTCTGGGAGGACGTAGTGGAGGCCACTGGAGGGAGACTCAGAGTGGGGGTTCCTACCCGAGCTGGTTACATGCCCCCAGACAGTACCTGGAATGAGACGTGGAAGGGTATGCACTGGTTGAATGGAGAGGGATGAGGGAAGGGCCAGTGTGTTTATTGCGTTTGCACTAACTAACCCTAACCCACCACAAAAGCTATGCTTAAAAGAAGAATACGTTCACTGTTTCCATGGTCATACTGATATTTTGCAATATGCAAACTTTAGGATTTGCCTGTTTTAAGAACTCATCTAAAGTTTTTTGCAATATGCAAACTTTAGGATTTGCCTGTTTTAAGAACTAATTTAAACAAAATGATGTTTATTTTGTCACAGTTAGGGGGTTTAATTCATCTAAGTCAACAAATTCAGGTGATGTAGTTTGTGTGGAACCTGAAGATTTAAAGCAAAACTGTGAGTCTAACAGGAACAAAAGGAAACTTTTGAAAAGCTGCAGAGAAGTCAAACACACTCAGGAGGAAGGCAGCAGGGGTGATCGAACATAACAAATCCACTGAGAGGGACAAACACAACAGTGACAAAAAGCAAAAACACAGTGGACATACAAGGATAGAATATAAGAATAAAGCACAAGTCCAAACAAAGTGAAAAGTGTTGATATTATATCTTTATATTATTATATCCCATAAAAAGATTGAAACTGATCCCACTAGTAAAAGCTCCACTGTGTTCATTCACCCCTATGGATGCATACACATATACACACTATAGTTTATTCTCACTCAGTTTGATTGAGTTTACACACCCAGAATAAATGTGTAATCTGAATTCACTGAAATGAATCCCAGACAAACAATAGTAAAATCAATAACCTCTCTAAAACCATACATCTGAGTGTGGTTTAAAGTCTGTACGTACGTAGCTGCACTGGAAACCCCCGTCCACCACACCTTTCTGTTGTGTTGTGACACGTGTTGTCCATTTTCTGTAACTTCCCAGAACTAACATTCACATCCGCGTCATGCTGTGATTGGCCAGCTGTGTCGAGGTCCTACTTGTGTCTCCAACTCGCTTTTCGTTTGTTACTCATTTGTGAGTTCATGTGAACAACCCAGTGCTGCACCAAGAACGTCCTCCTGGACAAAGTGGTAACCTGCACCATTCACCCTGTTCCTCAACCTCACTGTTACAACTGGGGTTTCACTCCACCCTACGTTATCCATATGTGCAGGGACTGACAGCCATGAGGGCAGCTAGTGTGAATACTATTTAACTAACTTTTTGAGGTCAGTGCCATCGTACACGATGGCCAGGTGTTGTTTTATTCTTTCGCATCTATCCCCAGATCCCCAATGATAGCGATTTAATCCTTTTTTTTATTGAAAGCGGGACACTTTGGCTTTTACAAAGAGTCTACTGGTGTGTCTGTAGCTCAACTAGAAGCGGAGTAGTCCTGCCTCAAACATCTGACTCCTCTGTTGCCTCGTATGATCGTGATTATCGTACAATCAGTTGTAAATGCAATAAATAATGTGTAGATCTTCTGATCATATAGCTTTTTCTACATTCATGTGACACCACTACAGAACCTTCTGTAGGGGTGTACAAGCATTAAAACACAAGGAGACCAGGCGAGAGAAACACCGAAGAAAATGCGGTAAACCCTTTATAATAAGTACACACTATTAACTAATGCTTAATACTGTGTACTTATTATAAAGGATTACCGAAAACACCAAAGACTCTTAAGGGTTAAACATGCCTCCCAGGCAGTGTTGTGGGTAACGCGTTACAAAGTAACGCGTTAGAGTACTTTAATTACTTTTTTCGTGTAACGTGTAACGTAACGCGTTAGTTTCGTGAGTTGAGCAATCAGTAACTTAGTTATTTATAAAAAAAAAAGTAATCCGTTACTTTTCGCCGGATAAGGAAAGGAAAATCCCGACTGCAGCCTGCTTTTTGTCAGACAGTAGACTACTGTGCAACCTGCGGATGTGTCAGCCGAGGCGCAGCGCTGTGATGCGTCTGTGCCCTGCTGACCTACGTTACCTATGTGTGTGTGTGCGCGTGCGTTTCAATTCGCCGGCGAAAAGGACAAGAACATAACGGTAAAATGCACACTCTGCGTTGGTGATAAGCTTCTATCGACCGCAAAAAAATCCACATCCAATTTAAGGGCCCATTTACATGGATCAGCTCCACGTACGGACCTGCTTCTCCAGCAGCAACAGCTCAGCCCGGCTCTCAGTGCTCGCCCGCTTTCAGCAGCTCCCTCTCGGCAGCGGCAGCTCAGTTCTCCCCCGGTCCAGCCCCGATCTCTACTCCATAGCTGCCGTAGCAGCAGTGTCATACTGTACCAGTACATTCAACTGCATTTTTTAAAAACTTTTATTACACAACAATGCAGGGCGTTCACGTCTCGCCAGCCTCCCTCCTCTCCACACGTCGAGACGAGTCCTCCGTTCAAACCGACAGACAGATCGAGCAGTGAAGCCGCTGAGAGGGATTCACGGCAATTCCTGAATTTTGATCAGTTCTGCGATCAAAAAAAAACAAAACAAAAAACCGCTTTGTGGCATATTTCTGACTGTCTTTCCTGTTATTATTATCCTGTAGAGTTAATTTGGTTGGATGACTGATGTTATTCGTCAGGACTCAGTGCATTTAAAAGAGGCTGTGTGTCTGTCTGTTAAGTTGCAGCATGTGCGAGGCGCGCTGCAAAAGGCTTTTAATGTTTGGTAACGCATGAGTACTCTAACGCGTTACTTTTATTCATAGGTAACGCAGTAACGTAACTGATTACTTTTAATTGATGGTAACGTTGTAACTTAATTAACTACTTTCAAAAGTAACTATACCCAACACTGCTCCCAGGTGATCCAATCACAAGTGGTCAACTTAAAGTTAGCGTGTGAAGTGGAGGAGAGAAAACAGATTTCTGACAGAGCATCTGTAAAACTGTGTGTGTGTGTGTGTGTGTGTGTGTGTGTGTGAGTAAGAGAGAGAGAGACCATAAAGCAGAGCCTGAGCCCGATAACCTGATCTGTCTGAGGACACACTAATCCACAGATGCACTCTCTGACTCCATGACACACTCTCACACACACAGCATGTTTACAAAGACAGTGATTGGAATGCACCCCCCCCACACACCCCCACCCTGGTGTCAGACCAGGTGTGTACGTGGCCGATGTGGTGAGGCCTGTTGGTGGAAATGAACCACATGAAGTAAAACACAACTAAATCCCCTCTTAGAACTTTGAGGTCACGCTGGAATAGTTCCAGGAATAACACAAACACACACACACACACACACACACACACACACACCACATGTAGTTAGAAATCAATGACACATGGTTCACTTCCTCACACTAAAAATACTCCTGTGGAATATTTTGGACACAAAGCTGCTGGCAAACAATCACCAGACACACATGCACATGCGCTCATAAATTGCAGATGGAACAGCAGAGAGATGCGCTGCAGACACAAAATAATACGTCGCACGTTCGGGGGCCAGCACAATGGCCGCCAACTGAACTGTGTTACAGAGGAGGAATGTTGCCACAAGTGAGGATGGAGTCATGGTTTTGTTTTTATGCTAAGAGGAGCAGAGGGAATCTCATCTCTTTCAACTGCGTGATGAATAGCCATCACAGGCTGCAAAGGAATTTAAGAAAAAAAAAACTGTGATTACTTCACATTAAAAAAAGAACCAGGTCACAAAGGATGTGATCACATAACCTCAGTATCCTTTTATAGACTCGTCCCTGAGGACCGTGGATGCTCCTCAGTATCACTGAGATGATCCAGACCGGGATGTATTATAATCTGGGTGAATAAAAATCATCTGACAGGCTATCATTAGTAATTCCTCCACGAATCTACATGAATGGTTGAGGTGATGGGTGGTGTTAATTAGGTCCTCCGGTCGCAAATCAAAAATTCCACTCCGGCCTGTCTCTGGTGTCGGATACGGATTTAATTTTTATGTTCTTGGACCTTAATGGAAAACCACACTTATGTGGAGCTGCTCCTACTCTCTTGCTGCAGAGGATTCATATAATTACATAAGAAAGAAGCAGTATTCCAAAAAGGTTTGTTTTCTATATCCAGGTTGGTCCTTCCACCCGAGTGGTGGAAGAGCAGTATGTAAAAGAAAAGTGTTTGGAACAATTAACATGGAAAAGGACACGGCTTCAAAACCACCGGAGATTCAAACTACCCTGCTCTGACGAAGGAGTAACACTGATAATTTTTAACCCAATGTAGTCCGTTAGCCAAGACCCCAAAATTGGCCTACAGGTGGGACGGGTGGGCAATTTCTAGTTAGTTTTTTTGACTTGCTAGACTTCTCTAGTTCACAGTTTGGCATGATAACCATTGCAGACTGGTTGCTTTGTGGTAGTTTTCATGAGTTGAATATATGGACTCCTAGTAGTCCATGAGCCAGGCCACTGATCGCAATCAAAAGGGTGAGCAATTTCTTGTTGTTATTTTCTTCTTCCTATATTGGTCCACATTATTTATTGGTACGATAACATTTCCAGAGGATCAGCTTAAAGAGATAGTTCAGCATTTTGGCAAATTGGCCCTACAGTCTTATTAGTAGGTTCGTTACCTTTAATTGTCGGTGCAGGCTATTTTTAGAACGGCGGAGCAGAGCCGCAAGCTGCTCAGAGCTACGCTACGGAGGCTAATGGGATTTCTTGGTTTCCCTCATCAAACTCATCAAATACACAATCCAACAACTCCAAAAACTCTCTGGTGGACAAGTTGTGACCTGCACATTCACCACGATATAATAACGGAATGTTACGAGGTAAATTCATGAGTTACACAAATCTGCTTTAATACTGCTGTTAGCAGGAAGCAGCAGAGGATTTTTGTGAATCCATTCCTTTTCTTAAAGCCATACCAAAGTGTCATTCAACATATTGTTTAGGGAACTATGCTCTACCTCTTCATAATCTAATTATGGCATAATATCAAAAATCTAATTTTATGAACGATAAATTATGAATTATGATAAATAAGATCAACAATGTCAAGAGAGTTTTCAGATAAAACCTCCCGGGGGGGGGGGGGAGTTGTCTTTCGAACCTCGACATACACAACACTGTGTATATAATGTGACACAATGTGACACTTCTGAAGAAGACTGCAGACACTGCATTTGAAACTGTCAGATAGGAACACAACACTAGCTGTAAAAAGAAATACTGCATAAAGAAGTAGTGTTAATTATCATATTCTAATCATTGTCCTTTTTATAAAAACATATTACCAATACCGTCAAAAACAGTAGCAACGTATTCAAGGCGCTTGAATTATATCACATCCAGTCATTTGGTATTACATTCCAAAAGTGATGAGCATTTCTGTATTGTAAATGTTAGTAATACAAAGATTCTTGGACATTCTGATGTTGAGAGGTCGAGTATTTTTGAATTTCATGAGCTGTAATCTGTAAATTGTCCGAATGAGAATGTGTCACCAGAGTCTTGTACGGTGGCTGAAAACATTCTTACACTGTGGAGGCCTAGTGATGAAAACATGACATATAACAGGGGTGCAAACTTGTCACCTTTCGGCGAAATTCGCCGTTTTGGATCCCGAATTGGTCATTTGTGTGATTCGTGTAAATCCGCAATAAAAAAAATTTGAGGGGGGGGGCAGCGGTCCTCTTCTGTCCAGCAATACACACCTGAAGCTTCACTTTTAATACTAACTAACTAACGCGACTTTTTGAGCATGGCGAGTGAAAGAGTCGGAGCAAGAAGATGCGCCAGCAGCGTTGTATAGGTGCTGTATGGGACCGCGTGTGTGTGATGATCGCGATCGCGGCCAATTAGCGATTAGAGCGTTTAGCATAATTAGCTCCAGTGTCTCCTTCTCTGGAGGAGGGTCTGGCGAGCGAGACTAGCTCCAGTGCGACCTGTGCAGCAGCAGCAGCAGGAGGAGGTTGACTGACTGTGACAGGACACCTCTGCCTCTGTTTCACTTTATGTTGCTGGTAAATAATGTGGTTGTAAAAGTAGTAGGCTAAAGTTAAATTATTTTGTATGCACTAATTAAAGGGGCAGAGCTTTAAGAGACATTTTAGCTTTTATATTTTATAAGATAGGTTTTGTAAGAACCACAATTAATACCTATAGGTTATATATTTCAGCGAATATCTAATTGTTCTTAGCATTTGTTAGATAACTTTCTTTGCCCAATAAATTAAAACATGTTGGAACTATCAATGTCTCCTCCCTTGCAGCCAGAATCTCACCTACTTTTAACCTCAGACTGTCACAATGATGTATCAGATGTCAGACTGCCTCATTCTTTCAGTTTTAACCTGAATATACAAGACATGATTGATTTTCCCAACGATCAAAGTATACGGAACCCGAACCGAAAACCATGACCACAAAACCGTGAACCGAACCGTTGCTTGAACATCTTTTAAATACATATTGCCGCTTAATATGTTTTATGTAACCTATGGCATTTTTAAGCTTCATGTGTGTTATTGGACAGAAAGAGCAGCGCTGCCTCGGAGCATAGCCTACATACAGAAAACACATTTACATCAATAAATAAATGTTTCACAATGAACCAATCAGTCTGTATTAAATTTTATTTAGTTTGAAGGCAAGGTTTGCAAGGTTCATCTGATGGACATCAAGGGACAGATTCTCCAAGTTTTGCACAGCTTTTGCTCATGCTAAACCTGCATAGGCTGAAGACCCCCTTCACATATTTCAAAACCAAACACAGAGAGACAGATTGTGCAGGTTTAACAGGAGCAAAAGCTGTGCAAACCTGAGTAAATCTGGACCCTAGTCTCGTGCTAAAATTGACTGTAAATTCACCTTTAAAGTTTTTTTTTTTTTTTAATTCCCCGGGGGAGCATGCCCCCGGACCCCCCTAGGGGGTCGGTATCTTGTCACCTTTTTTACCCCTGATGAGTTTGCACCCCTGATATAAACATGATAAAGGAGCAGTGGCCGTGGCAGCCACTACATTACCACTCTCATGCTGCAAAGTTCAAGTAAAGCAAATGGAAAAACAAGTGTTCACTCTTAATGAGAAATGTCTATTAGATGGCACTTGTGGCCTCTCTTTGGTTCACACTTCGCTCTCTCTCAATTCAATTCAATAAGCTTTACTGGCATGAAGGTCAGGCCAAGTGTGTGCATATGTGTGTGTGTGTGTGTAGATGTGTACTAGGCTATGCAGGATGATTATTTGTCACATTCAGTGATGTTTTAATTATTTGTCGCTCTCATACAGAGCAGCTGAGTGTGTTACGTGTCTGTTTCCTAATAGACCTGTTGCTTTTCCTTGTCCTCCACTCTGATGTTATTATAGTTGTCACATTTGAAGAGGACCCTGTCTCCACCTCAGCTGTTGTGCAGTGACAGCAGCGTCTTTTCCTCTGTTTGCAGCCAGGCCCCGTGCTGTCCTTTCTCTAGAATTAGAGCAGTCTGTATTTGGTCAGGATGTGTCTCTGCTTTCTATCTCCCGAATACAATCTGCCAGTTTAGATTCATTCCATGGGTCAGGGCCAGATAGCAATAAAGTTTGTTTTCAGTTTTGGTCCGATTCATCCATTGTTCCGGATAGGCATGTTTTGTTAATCTAATAACTTGGTTTATTCTGATTACTGGCTGGAACACAGACCTGGACCGAGGTTGGCTGTTATCAGATCGCTGAGGGTCATGACCTGCTGACAGCTGAGACAATTACCATGAAGGGCAATTGGTTGCATCACATCGTCACATATTTTAGTCCAAATTGTGACTATGTTATGTCTATTAGCCAGACTCGAGGGGCTATTGGAAGAACTGCAGTTTTAGCTTCTACGTTGATGTTTGGTCATCAGGAGAGAGCAGGACTTTAACTCCCTTACTTTTAAACATCCAGTGTGTAATAATTGTCAAGGTTTATTGGCAAAATCTGGATATACTACCCATGAATATATTGTGTAGTGTGTATAATCGTTTGGTTTGCGTAGCCTTATAATTCTTCTTTTATAGCGAGGATCTTGCTTTAAAGAGTGTCGCCATTTTACGCCGCCATGTTTGTACGGCAGCCCGAATGGAAAATCCAGCCAGCATGTTTCAAGAGTTTCGTGTCCAGTTTCGTGTCCATCGCTCCATACTCCTGAAATACTCCCAGTCAACCCAGTCGTGGTAAACAAGTTTTTTGTCCTCTGAGGCCACCGTCACTTTGCCGACGGGAGGGGTGAGTCCCCACAGAACTGTGGCTGACTGGCCAATCGGCACGGCCCATTGGTTAATTGTCCTTCAGTTAGGGGCTTTCAATCACCCAGTTAGTGGATGGGCTGGGCTCATGACAGTGTCATGGCGATGCTAATTAGCAAGCTAGGTCTCAAGTGATGACATGGATATTCAACTGCCAAAACAACACCCTGGTGGCACCAAAAACCGATAGCATCGTGGGTCGGTCTGGGCCGGTCTGGGCCAAAAATGCCAGAGCTGATTTTTCTTCCCCCAGTCCACCCCTGGTTATACCATGGAAGAGTCTGGAGCCAATACCAGCTGACCCAGGGTGAGGCTGGGGTACACCCTGGACAGGACACCAGTCTGTCAAAGTCTGAGACAAACAATCACATTCACACCTAGTGGCAATTTAGAGTCACCATTAAACATAACATGCCTGGAGAACCTGCAGAACCCACACAGAAAGACCCCAAGCTTGGGATTCAAACCCATAACCCCTCTTGCTAGGTGATAGGAATGACCTCATTACAAAAAAAGGTTAGACTGGTTAGACTCTCAACTGGTTCCTCAGCCTCGTCTGAAGGCCACCAGGAGAACTGGATGGATGTTCTGTGCACTATGACAGTGTTTATCCAAATGAGCTTTTCTGATGGCAGGTTTATGAGGTCGTTCCTCGCTCCAGCCCGTGTGAAAACAAGTGGTGCACTGTGAATGCTGCGTTGCAGTAAATAAACGTCAGAACCAGTAACAGTTTTAGTTAGTGAAAATCCTTTACTCGTAAGCCTCAGACGAGGGTTACTGGAATCGGGAGCAGAACACAGTCCCGGTTCCAGGACCCTGATCCTCAATACGCTGTTGGTCTGGGGGAGAAAAAAAAATTCATTATCTTTGAAGAATGAAGCCAGGAAGAGGCAGAGAGTCTGTGGGCTGTCTCATGCTCAACAGGAATCTACATCCAGCATCACTTAAAAACAGGCTGCAGGAATCCTTATCCTGGATTTATGCGGGCCGGTTCTGGGCCTGAGGTTTAATATGAAAGTCTACAGTATATTGAGAGAATGTAAAAGGTGTTTGTCCCAGGATGTGCACACCATCAGAAGTCATGTTCATGTTTGCTAATTCCCTGCCCCCCCACCTCCTCCCTGCCTGTGGCCAACATGACTGTGTCCTCTGTGTGTTGTTTCACGGATTACAGCATTAGAGTCCATGATAATATTCTGTACTGCCCAATTTCCGAAGAGCTTCTTCTCCTTGTTTGTCTTCGTCCATTACCACCACTGCTCCTCCTTAGCTCAGTGGGTTTATTGCACCACAGTCATGACAGTGCTTTAGGGAATTTGACCATATAATCCCCTGTGACTAATGCAATTAAAGCCTTGTTTGTGCAAAGTGTGAACATGACCAGTTGTGGGCTGATTTGCTAAAAAGCCATTCTCTAGATATTATGTTCTCTGAGGAATTCTCCTGATTACTGCTCACACATTGGCTTAGTCATTAGCTGTGTTGTCAATGGAACTGTCGGAAGATTGCTAAAAATATTAAAGGGATACTTCACCCAAAACCCATAATTCACCAATATTCTACTCACCGTCATGCCTTGGAGAACTTTCAGTGTTATCAAAACATTTTAGGAGTTCCAGGGGGGGTCCGGCTGGCAACGGATTTTCATATAATGGCGGCGGATAGAGTTCACTTTTGAATCGTCCAAAAACACACACTATGAAACATCCAGATACCTCCATACTGCTCGTCTGTACTGACCCAAGTGTCCTGAAGCCCCTACATGAAAAATTACTTTGATCTCTGTTTTTAGCCTTGTTATAGCAGTAGCTCCCAGTGGCTCTGTTGATGTTTGTGCGCATATACAAGATTTGCTGTGAGATGTTCATTCGTCATTGTAAACCATTGGATGCATGATGCAAACACGGAAGAAAATCTTGCAGCAAATCTTGCAGAAAAGCTTGCGCATCTCACGCAGCCACTGGGAGCTACTACTACAACAAGGCTTCAGGACACTTGGGTCAGTACAGACGAGCAGTATGGAGGTATTTGGATGTTTCATAGTGTGTGTTTTGGGTGATTCAAAAGTGAACTCTATCCGCCGACCTTATGAAAATCCATTGCCAGCCGGACCCCCCCTGGAACTCCTAAAGTGTTTTGATGACTCTGAAAGTTCTCCAAACCCTTCCTTGGCATGACGGTGAGTAGAAAATTAGTGAATTATCCATTTTGGGTGAAGTATCCCTTTTAATATGAATAAAGCCAGTGAAAGTCTGTTACTATCTAAGAGCTTTAAGAAGGATATAAAAGAAAGCCTGTGCACTATGACGTCACATGCTGTTTTGCGATCAAATTGGTGTATCGAACACCTCATGTAAGGTGTTTCAATTCATTTTTACACTGAATCGCAAAACCAAATGCACACAAGCCATGTGTGACGAGCTGCTGGAGTTGTTGCCTGGAAACCACTGAGCGATACGAACAACAGCCATGGATCACATCTACCAACAAATATTGCACTAGTTATAATAGTGCTTATGCGCCAACTAATGGCATGTCAACAACGTTCTGATGAAGATGCAGATGCACCCAGTGTTAGCTTTTTTTTTTTCTTTTTTTCTTCTCTTTTTTCTTTCAAGGGCTGACTTTCAATAAATCAGCGAGGGAGCTGCTCTGCTACGTACGAAACACTGACCCAGAATCATAGTAGTAATAGTAGTTAATAGTGTTAGCTATTTGATACACGACAGTGGAGGCGACCTGTGGTTTGGGAACGGCAGCACTCCAAACTGCTCTGGAAGATTGTGGTTAAAAGGGCACTTCACACAAAGCCTGTCTGTCCGTCTTTGAAAATTTGGAAAAACATGGCGGAATAGATGTAAAACTTGATCGCAACTCACATTCATACAGCAAAGAACTGTATCCATAAGCTTTTTATCTCTCTTTTTGTGGATATTCATGACATTTAATCAAATTTTACTGTTTCCATAAGGCATTTTTAATTCGATAAAACTTAATGCGCATTAAAACATGAGGATGGAAATATAGCCATTGTTGGGGTCAGTTTTCTCTACACATACAGTATGTGTCAGGAAAATAAGTCTCTAGATCTCCATATAGCAGCCTGACTGCAGAATGACTGAACAGCTGAGGCAGGCCAGGGCTGTGTCTAAGCATCTCTGTCCACTTCCATCAGGTCCACATGCAAGTCTTTTATTTCTGACTGTTGGTTCTCAGATTTTCCGTTCTCTTTCCTCCTGATGACTGTCTCCTTCTTGCCCACTGGTGTTTGTTTGCTGGTATTTGTTCCTTTAGTTTTCAGAATCATATTTCTAAGTGTTTCTGCTTATTGTTCCATTTCTCCCAGAAGCTTCTCACTTTCTCTCAGTGCCTCACTGTGATGATGTTTTTCTTATGCTGTTTGTTTTCCCTGTTTCAATATGATTGTGTCACAGCAGGTGTATCATGCGTGTGTCTCTTGTCCCCAGGTATGACTATACCAGAGGAAGACACAGAGGCAGGTCAGACTGGAAAATACTGCCTAGTGGCCATCGGCAGACTGCAGGTGTGTATGTTGTTGTGTGTGTAGGTCGGTGTGTGTACAGGTGCATCTCAATAAATTCTCATATTCTGACAAACTGAATTTTGGGTTTTCATTAAATATAATCCATAAGACAATACAGGTGAATGGGGTAAAAATCTTAACTAACAGATATGACCATGAACCTTCCCAAGTTTTATCACTTACATTAAGACAATTTTTTTTTTGTATTACAAGTTTTGTGAAATTGTATATTTAAATATGTAAATGAGGCAATATCTAATTAAATATGCACACATTTGTATACATTTCCAGAACAAAAATGAATGAGAATGGATGAAGCCACTTTCAAAATTCTTGTTTTATTTTGTTGAATTTGGATATCTCTTTTTATCACTCTGTAAATGAGAAAATCTGATTCTGCCATGTTTTTAGGAATTAAATGTTGTATAAATCAGGCTTCAGAAATAAAACTGGAAGGTTTGGTGTCTGTAAGTGCTGCTGAAGTGGAGATTTCAGGCTCAGAGTCTGAGGAAAAACTCATTTTGAGAAAACAGCCTTTAAAGACTTGTACTGTAAAATTCCATAGATTGTTAATGTAAATTGTACTTTTACGATGTGCTGCTGATAAAAAGGAAATGACAATTTTTGGAGCCTACATTATTGTTCAGGAGAGACAGAACTTCAACAATACCTGACATGACATGAATCAGACAACTTTTGGTGAATTTAGGAGAAATCTACCGAAGAAAGAAGATTGAATGAAGTAAAATAACCACCTTAATGTTTCTTCCCACTTTTCTGAAAGAAGACATGATAAGGAGGTAAACTAGCCCAAAATCAAAATTGATCAGTGCATGAAAAGGGATGTTTTAGCCTTTAGTGTCTCACCCTAAAAGAAATACAGACATGAAATATTTCAGTCTGTGTGAAATGAATTTAACATATAATACATGAGTTTCACTATTTAATTGAACCACTGAAATAATTGAACTTTTCCATGATATTCTCATGTCAATCAGTGGTGGAGCTAATGTGAGGCCTTCAGATGGTTTCTCTGTATTCCCCCTCTTCATGTCTGATGGGTAAACATTATATATGAACGGAGTTAAAGTAATGGTCCATGGTTGTTGTGTTTTCCGCTGTTAATGAAACGTACATGCTTTGTCGTTGGTGTCGGTCTGACACGGTCTCTGTGAGCTGGCACTGTGCCATTGTTGACAGTCACTGCTCAAATACAGGGAACAGTTTCAGCCTTGTCTGTCACACAGTCTGGGGCTGAGTGCGATGCCAGCAGTAAACAGTGTGAACAGTAACTCAGTGTTCAAAACACTCATGTATTTATTCTCCGACTCTCATTTCCCTTCTTAAACATTTCCCCCTATGGCTGAATGATGCATCTGTGCCTCCCTCAGGTGACCAGCTCTCCCGTCTCCATGGATATGAACGGCCTGTCGGTGCCGACGGAGTTCCTGTCGCGTCACAACTCAGACGGTGTCATCACTTTTGTGGACCCGCGCTGCATCAACGTCATTGGTTATCAGCCTCAGGTTTGTTACTGTAAAGGGGATTTAAAGGGGTTTTGTGTTGCATTGCAAATTCTCAATGCAGGTAGGAATGATGCTTACGTTTCATGCAGATGAAATTGATTTTGTTCCTGCACCATATTCCTCACACATCCTGATTTTCCTTCATAGTATAATACATTATTTTGCATAACCAGGGTTTTTATAAATATGTTCGATCCTATATTAGTAATAATCCTCTGTTTACATCATTGTGCATCCTCATCAGGCTGCTGTGCTCCTTTCCTCATTCATCTCCTTATTTACAGTAAACAGAAACTTTTATTCACATTTCTCTGGACTGCTGCAGTAGCCAGATTCTACTGTGTTGCAATAAGCAACACAGTAGAATCAAGGGGAATTCATTCATGGATTGGAACCTGAGAGCAGTGAAGTGATGAATGGAGGCAGTCTAACTCTTAGAATGCACCGTGTTACTGTAAACAGTGGAAAACTTAACCAAAGTATAGTTTGAGGTACTAGTTTTTTTTTCTTCTAGTCTATACTTCTACTCCTACATTTCACTACATTTATCTGACAGCTCTGCTCATTAGATCTGTAAAACAAGCTGTGAAAACACAGTGGTGAAGATGGTGCTAACAGCAGTGTGTACTATTGGATTTTTATTACAACAGCTCCACCACAGTTTTTTTTTTATAATTCAGAATTTCTCATGTGGTTTCATTTCAATAAATGTTCCGATGTGCCACCAAAAATCAAAGACCAGAGAAAAACTGAAAACTACTTACACACTGATGATCCAGTGATAGGCAGATAGATAGATAGACAGACAGACAGACAGACAGACAGACAGACAGACAGACAGACAGACAGACAGACAGACAGACAGACAGACAGACAGATAGACAGATAGACAGACAGACAGACAGACAGACAGATAGATAGATAGATAGATAGATAGATAGATAGATAGATAGATAGATAGATAGATAGATACTGTAGATAGATAGATAGATAGATAGATAGATAGATAGATAGATAGATAGATAGATAGATAGATAGATAGATAGATAGATAGATAGATAGATAGATAGATAGTCCAGCTTTAGAATTAATTAACAATCTTTATAAAGAAATATGCAAGAGAAGAGCCACATGCACTTTTCTAAGTCTTCCTGTGTAAATCACAAACACTTGTTTTCAGTCAGTTTGACCTCTGATCTTAAAAGAACTCACTGCCTGTTCCATGATGGAGTCGTCATGGCGAGGCCGTGTTACACAGCTCTAGTCACGCTATGCTCTCAGATGAACTCCAGCCTGACAAACAGTCTCCATGACTTAGCACAACTCTGCGTTATCAGCCGTGCACAAGGTTTTTTTTTTTTTTTTTGTGCTGACAGTAGAAATAAGCAGACCAAGATGAAAACCACTTGTTTCCTACGCTGGTATGTTAAACACATTCCTGTGGCCAGTCAGCACGCGCCCGGGCTCGCAGCCTCCGCCACTACTCGACAACAAAACAAAGAGTTCCACATCTGTTGTCCTAGTATCATTCATAACTCATACATGTGCATCCTGTTTGGAGCTAAAAATATTCTGTTTCAGTTCCTGCAGACCTTGTTTTTCTTCTTCCCTGCAACACATTTATCTCTCTTCTCATATTAAATATCACTTACCTTTCACCTTTCCATAAAACATTTGCAGTCTGTGATTTGTCATTTTCTTACCTCGGCTAACTAACATTTAAACACTTGATGAATTATTCATTTCATTTCGAAATCAGAGGAAAATATAGAACTACTGAGTGTGAAGTCATGCTGGTTAATTTACCACAAAATGACATTCAGATCTAGAAAGTCAACAAAACACTCCAACTCATCCGTTAGCTTGCTGCTCCAGTCGCGTCTTCCTTTTTGTTTATGTATTGATTTGATTAAACAAACCCTTGACTGATTGTCTGTCCTTCAGGACCTGCTGGGAAAAGACATTCTGGAGTTCTGCCATCCTGAGGACCAGAGTCACCTCAGAGAAGGTTTCCAACAGGTAGGACCGGACTGTAGAGGAGTTTGTTGTTTCTTTAGCACATGTTAAAAAAAATTACCATATAAAAAAGACATAGTAAACATGCAAGGAAGTCCAAAAAAACCCCTCAAGGGGCTTGACAAGAGGACTTTTCTAAATAAGCATAAAGATGAACAAATGCAAGATGTTACACACAACACACACCCTCATGAATAACACACAAAGACACACACACATATCAAGCAGTCACAAACTTAAAACATATTTTTAAGATATTGATAGAGCAAAATATATTTCATATATTTCATTTTTTTAAGTGACACATGGGAAAGTTTAATCAAGTGGGGAGGAAGTGAATTCCATGTCTCGGAACCTCTGTAGGAGATCTGGAATTGAGATGAAACGGTTCAAGATTGGTCAGGGGGTGGGGGGCTGGGAAGCTGAAATGCTTTACGGGTTGGATAATAATGAAACTGAATGTTTGCAGAAAAGAAATTGTGGGTAAAAAAAGGTGGGAGGTGTTCCCATTTCCAAATTGAGCATTTTTGAGGTTATTCATCTGATAGATATCAGGATGCCAAGTTTAGGAAACAAAGGTAATGAGTGACTTCTTGGAGGAGAAGAGGCAACGATTCTAACTTCTCGTTTAACATCAAAGTGTCTTTAAATCCTGTAATTAAACAAGATAAGATACGACTAATCAGCATAAAAGCATCATTCCAAACATATGCTCACTGCCTCTCTCCTTCCCTGTGCGGACTGAAGTCCTTCATATTTGTGACGAGCTGCTCGAGCCTCCCTCAGCAGTTCATTTCAGAGTCATTTTAGATCCATTTCACACTTGGAAGAAGTGCAGCTCTTACATTACTCAGACTGACAGTGAGAGGAGAGATTGGCTCAGAGGGGGAGGATCGGGAGGATGGTAGTGACCAGCAGCCTGCTACAGAGAGAGCACATCAAACAGTAGAGACCAGGGCTGAAACAGCTCCATTCAGAACTCACAGGCTAGACATTTTCAAATAGTCTCTTCAAACAGCAAATCACTTGATGACCCCATTCAGGTTTATGTTGCAGTGTGGAGCGATGGGAGCTGGTAAATTAGTTCCAACAGGTGTCCATCAGGGCTAAGTCCATGGACCTCTTCTCTTCACTCTTTACATGAACAGCATTGGATGTGATATATACAGTATATACACACACTGTTGCCCATCAAGTTTTTTTCAGGATCATTCCTCTTTTTATTCCAATTCTAAAAGGTTTTTGTGGTTTAATTTCCACTGTGATATGTTTGTAAGAGATCATAAGAGTTTTAAGAAGTTATAGACTCTATCAAGAATAAATCACATTGTCACAATGATTTCATGGGAAGAGGTAAAAAAAAATTGCAGTGATATAACAGTGATATCAACTCCTGAAAAGAAGTTTGAAAATGTTATTTCAGTCAATCATTTCTCCCCTTTAATAATACCAATTGATGTTGTATAATATATCGTTGGAACACCTTGGAACATACTTGTGCTGTGCTATGTGGATACTGTATAGTGTACTACACTGATCTGCTTTACTGATGTAGAATTTGCTCTTAAACACATAGTAATTCCAGACAAATGTTTTGCTCCATCATAATAATCTAATCAGCTCTAAAAGTGGCAGAAATAATAAAAGGGTTGTGCTCTAACTGGATTGATGGAGGGTTATCCTTCAGAAATCATGTCTCAATTCTGAGAAATAATTAGAACAGACCAATAAAGATTTTAATTTAGGAATAAATTAAGAGTAAATCCAGTTTTCTTTTCCATTGTTCTGACCTTTTAACTTCAGTTTATAATTGATTCCTATTTGTTTTAATTGGATGTCCTCTGTTTACCAGGTATATTTATCTGTCTACTTGACGCCATTGTAAACAGCGGCTTCACTCTCAAGAATCTCCCAGAGTAAATAAATAAATATACAGTTGTTTTATTGACAAGCTGTGAAATGAGTTTCCTCCCCTGTGCTGCTGTGCTGAAACGGTTTAATGTGGACTTGATAACCTCACAGCTAATCAAATGTTTCACTCTCAGATGAACACGCTGGAAAGTCTCAACTACAAACCTGGAGGAAATGTTATTTTGATGAAGCACGGAGCTGTTGTTTCAATCTCACCTTCGTAATTAAGACCTGATGGTTAATCCTGCTAATGGGTGACCCCCCCCCCCCTCTGTGCAGGTGGTGAAGTTGAAGGGTCAGGTTCTGTCTGTGATGTACCGCTTCCGGATGAAGAACAGGGAGTGGATGTTGATCCGAACGAGCAGCTTCACCTTCCAAAACCCGTACTCTGATGAGATCGAGTACATCATCTGCACCAACACCAACGTCAAGTAGGTGCCGCACACACAGACACACACACACACACAATCAACCCTGCGCCAAACGGCGGCCACAGCAGCATTACTGAGGTCTGTCCCTCGGGGTGATGGGCTCTCGCTCACAGTCAGTAGCACTAAAGTTTCCCTTCATTGAAAACATAAAACTATAAAAGATTTCACTCCACCGTTCCACTGATTCTATTTGAAAGCTGTTTTTATTTTTCAATTCAATTCAATACAACTTTATTTATCCCGGAGGGCACCTCAGTTTGCACCAGTCCATTAACACATTCATTCACTCAGTCCACAACACACTCACTCCAGCATGCACACCTCAGCTCCACAACTCCCAGACATGCTCTAGCCATGCATCAAGTTATAGTTAAATGTCAAGCTGCAGAACAGTATACATGATCATAAAAGAAGCAGCACTAGAATTAATAATAAAGAAATGTTTTCGTAAATTGATCGAACAATATATATATATACTGTATATATAGAAAATCAGACAACTCATTAAAAAAATGATTAAGGTGACTACTGTCCAGGTTTTACAACAAGGGATAGAAGACTTGACATGAGGTTTCTCCTTTGGCCTTGTTTCTTTGGACAGAAGATTGATCTATATGAGCTTTCATGTCAACTGTTGTCACTTCACCCATCTCCAACAAGCTCGCTGATGTGCAGTAGAAACTGTAAAATAATTAATCATAACAACATAATGGACATTTCAGCGATACTTTGCAACAGACTAATGTCATAGTTTTATATTAGTTACACTGATTTTTGCTTATGCTTATAAAAAGATTGTTTCTATGCTCATACTGATGCTTTGCAATATGCAGACATTTATAGACCTTTTTTTACATTGTGACCTGTTGATGTCGCGCTGTTTAAATGAAGCATCGAGAAACAAATCTTCCATTCAGGGGTGGTCACAAAATGTATGGCTGATTAAATAATTTTAAAATATTTTTTCATTCATATATAAAATAGAAACAATCCGTCAATCAAATTAATTTGAACAGTCTGCATGATTATCATGCAATTGAAAGACATTGTTTAAATTGGCATTGGTATCAGTTTCCAAAGTCTGTTTATAAATGGCATATGGAATATATGAACCTATTTGAAAAGCTTACTATTGAATGCACAATAACACGGTACATTTATACAAGGCACTGGGACCAGTTTAATATAAAAATAATATTTTTAAAAAAAACTATTTTATAATATATATATATATACTAGGGGGTCCTGATCTCATTATTCTTGCCATGATATTCTGTAGGTCTATATGTATGATTTTAGTCACCGAGTCACCAAGTTACCAAACTGGCGTGGTCAAGGAAACAGGCTCAGTGCCTCACGGGAAAATACCAGTCAATCATGCACTGGTGCTTTTTGCACCGTGAGTCGGTGTGAAGAACACATCCCTTCATGTGAATGTGCACTCAGCTGTCATCATCAGTTGAGGACGGCTGCGAGCCCAACCAATTACTAATGTAAACACACGGCTAATAGCTCTCAGTCACGTGGGGTGCGTGTGTGGATGTGTGTGTTACCAGCATGAATCACTGCCAGCAGCTCCCTCAGGCGCAGTATTAACAGAATATGTGTTAGATTTATGAGCTCGCTATAAAAAAAAAATGAATCTCGTTTATCAGAAAACTACAAAGTTCAGGAGCAGATGGCTTTTTCTGCAGGTTCTGCTCCACATCGGCAGTGTCTGAGCGCCGCCTCTTTGTACGGGTCTGCATGCGTGCACATGTTAAGTCGTGTATGTTTTGTCCAATGTGAAAGCACTGCAGGCCTTATCCTGTTGAAAGTGCACATTAATCTGTTGAATTGGTGCAGCAGCAGCAGCAGCTCAGTGTGCACAGTGAACATCTGTGTGTGCTCAGGTGCTGCATGTTTGGACGCCGCTTGTGTCACATTTGTGAGCATCCTCTGGTTATATGCAGTCTGCTCACTACAGAGGAAGCAGGTTGATGTATTGGCCCTGGAAGTATTCATGTGCTTCACAGGACATGCATTATAGGGTTGAGCGACTGGGTGATATATCAACTGTAAGCGATTGGCTGAGTCCATCACGGATGGTTGATTTTGGGTCCTTCAGAATTCAACTTGGTAAATAATTAACCTTTAAAGAGCAATTTAAACAGGGACAAACAGTTAGAGTTGGGTTGTAATTTCACTGTCTGTCCATACCCTCATCTTCTATCTGAACACACACTGCAGTACCAACTGACACAACAGTCTTTTATTGTACTTTATCTTCAGTTCAGTTTTACAATTTTTTTGTAGGCTAATTGATTAAGCTATTTCAGCACTGCTTAAACGATCTCTTCAGCTAATTCAGGGGAATTTTGAAACTTCTTCAACAATGTGTTTTTATTACATTTGAGTTTGTTCACATCATGAAGGCTTTTCCAACTTTTCTATTATTCAACAGTTTAGCTTTTGAACAGTTTTTGTTTCAACTGTTCAGCTCTTTTCTCAACTATTTCAGGAAATGCAGTCTTCACCTTACACATCATAAATGTAATTTAACCTCCTGCTTACAAGTTCTATTTAAAATCTCCTGCTATGTTCATCAACTGTTCAGCTTGGATTGCAGGATTTTTAACATTATTTTCTCCCATGTTAACATTTCTGCTACTTTTAGCTCTTCTAAAGCCATTCATCTCGCAGGTTGCAAGTTATACTTTTCAGCCATAGCATCAGCCTTTTCAACATTGCTTTAGCAATTTCCTCAGCTTTTTCAGCATTGTTTCAGCAATGGCATTCAACTGTCTTCAGCATTCACACGCATTTTCCTTTTGGAAATGCCTAAGTTTAAGTTTAAATTAATATTGTCTGTCCATAACTTCATCTTCCATCTGAACACACACTGCGGTGGCAACAACTTTGTCAATCAATCAAATTTGATATAAAAGTAGGCTACTTTATAGTTTGATTGAAAAGTAAAAACAGCATAAGAATTAAATCAAAAAGGACATGGAGACCAATCCATTCTGCACTGCAATTTTTAGCCAAGAAGGCTTTTTCTGGGGAATTTTTCTGTATACAGAAAAAACTGAAATAGCAGCACTCACAAAGTAAACTTGAAATATTTATTTAACGCACAGCAGTGCCTGACGGACGCGTTTCAGCCCTTGGCTTTCTTCAGCGTATGATTGCTGAATGGGTGTGACCCATATATATAACCTCTCGGACTTCCCTCGAAAACACCAGCTGATAATCAATCAATCAAAACACTTAGTCAACAAATAATCATCATCACATGACACAGAAGATTATGCTACAAGTGGCCAATAGGTATTTGAAAACCTACACCATACTTAATAAGATGGCCACACTACATAAAGTCACATATTGGATCAATATCACGTGGTGAACAATACAAGATCAAATATGTCAGATCTAATGCATCGCATAGTAAACACTAAGTGTCAAACACCTTGGAATAATACTTAGATAAGAATAATAGGTTAAAAACGGTATACAAATATTAAAAAGAAACGAAAAAAATCGAAAAAAACGGGAAATACATGTAAATCCACCAGAGTCCTCTAAACAGGGATCCTTAGTGGTGACCCATGAAAAACTATCTAACACTCAAAATCAGGCAGATGAAGCTGCATACTCACATTGTTCAACACCTGCATGCAGACAAACAAAACCACATACAAACAATGCTCAATGCGTGTACGCAGACCTGTTCGCTGGTCATAGAACATCCACATAATTAGTTACAATATTCACAAAATTCATAAATACCTAGAAAAATTTACACAACATTCATAAGAAACAGGACAAAGACAGCTCTTCATTTAAGCCTCTGGGAAATTCGGTCTGTAAGTGATGTATCCAGTAAGCTTCTCTCTGTAGAAGTTTCTTCTCTCTGTCCCCTCCTCTCGGGGATGGTCTAACTGTCTCTATCCCCATAAACCGTAGGCTGCAAACACCGTGGCCGGCCTGATTAAAATGTCTGGCAACCGGAGATTTTTCATCCCCATTTCTTATGTTGCTTTTATGTTCTGATATTCTAATCCTCAGTTCTCTTTTTGTTTTACCAACATAATATAGACCACAAGGGCATTTTAATAGGTAAACCACATGTGTGGACCGACATGTGACTCTGTCCCTGATTTTTAATTTTTTTTCCCGTGTGGGGATGCAAGAAATGGTCCCCTTTTATGATCGCATTGCAGCTTATACAATTCAAACAGGGAAAATTGCCCGGGGTGGGGGAACTCAAGAAATGACTAGGTTTAACATAAAGATCTGTTTTAACGAGTTTGTCACTTAAGTTGTGTGATCGTTTTGTGGCAAAAACCGGATGGTTAGTAAACTCTTGACGCACCACAGGATCACTGGATAAAATGTGCCAGTGTTTTTTAACTATCTGTTTTACTGGCAGAGAAATGGGAGAAAACGTAGTGGATAGAATCAGGGGCCGTTTTTTAGGAGGAGGGGGGTTGGACATCAGCAGACTGTCCCTATCTTTTGATCGGACCCTGGACAGACTTGCATTCAACAGGCTCCGATCATATCCCTTCTCTTGGAACCGGATGCACATCACTTCTGCCTGTTTTTCAAATTCTTCATCGGAGCTGCAAATCCTCTTTACTCTTAGCAGCTGACTATAAGGTAAACTCTTTTTCAGACTATGTGGATGGTAGCTCGAAAAGTGCAAGTAATTGTTCAGTCTTCTTTCTAAAAACAGAGGTCTGTAACATATCAAATTTGTTAACATTCACATCCAAAAACGATACAGTTTCTCTGTCAGCCTCCAGAGTGAAAGAGATGGTAGGAACACGAGAGTCAAGATATGTTTTGAACAGTTCAAGTTCTTCTCTTGTGCCAGTAAACACAAAAAAGATATCATCGATATATCTAAACCAGCATTTCACAAGATCAACAAATGGATTGTTATGATATACATGGTCTTCTTCAAACTTCCCCATAAATAAGTTTGCGTAATTAGGGCTGAACGGGCTGCCCATAGAGACCCCCTGCTGTTGTAAATAGAAAGTGTTGTCAAACCTGAAGTAATTCTTAGTGAGGACCACTCCAGACAATTCTAACAACAGCTCAGTGGCTGGTACTTGTCGTTCCCTTGAATTTAAATAATAGTGAAGAGCTTCCAGTCCCTCTTTGTGGGGCACATTCGTGTATAAGCTCGCAATGTCCATAGTACACAGCCAATCGGAGTCAATGATGCCACTCACAGATTTCAACTTCCTTAGAAAATCTGAGGTATCACGTACATAAGAAAGTAAATTCGTTACCAGAGGTTTAATATGAAAATCTACAAATTGGGAGATGGGAGATAGGCTCCGTTAAAGACCCAATCCCCGATACGATGGGGCGCCCCGGAACAGGTTCCTGGCAGCTTTTGTGTATTTTAGGTAACATATAAAAAATAGGACGTATGGGATGGTCCTGCATCATGAATTTGTGTTCATCTTGTGATATAAGTTGATTAGTGACTGACATGTCAAGAATATTTCTAATTTCACCAGAGAATTTCAATGTGGGATCATAGCTCAAGGGTGTGTAAAAGTCAGCATTACTTAATTGATTCATAATTTCAGTGCTATAGGAGTCTTTGTTTTGTAACACAATTGCGCCTCCTTTATCTGCCTTACGTATCACAATAGATTCATCCTTAGAAAGGACCTGAAGAGCCCGTCTCTCTTGTGGTGCTAAGTTAGAATGACATTTATTCACATCAGGCAATGAAAATAATACAGAGACATCATTTTCCACCAGCCGGCAAAATGTCTGTAAAGAAACATTCGTTGCTGGGGGAACGAATGAACTCTTAGGTTTAAATTTTCTGTCCATGCGTACCTCAGTCTCACTCACCCCGTCTGGCCGTGACACGTTCCTGGGGAGCACGCTGCGCTCCGGGCCATAATTGGGGGAATTGTGTGTAGAGTCTTTACAGAAAAAAGATTTCAATTTGAGTGTACGAAAAAACTTGAACAGTTCAATCTTTGTAGTGAAAGAGTCAGCCTCTTTCGAGGGCACAAAAGACAGTCCTCTAGACAACACAGAAGTTTCATATTTGTCAAGTTGCCTCTTTGACAAATTAATTATGTTGGAGGCCGTTGGTTTCGAGTATGCAGCTTCATCTGCCTGATTTTGAGTGTTAGATAGTTTTTCATGGGTCACCACTAAGGATCCCTGTTTAGAGGACTCTGGTGGATTTACATGTATTTCCCGTTTTTTTCGATTTTTTTCGTTTCTTTTTAATATTTGTATACCGTTTTTAACCTATTATTCTTATCTAAGTATTATTCCAAGATGTTTGACACTTAGTGTTTACTATGCGATGCATTAGATCTGACATATTTGATCTTGTATTGTTCACCACGTGATATTGATCCAATATGTGACTTTATGTAGTGTGGCCATCTTATTAAGTATGGTGTAGGTTTTCAAATACCTATTGGCCACTTGTAGCATAATCTTCTGTGTCATGTGATGATGATTATTTGTTGACTAAGTGTTTTGATTGATTGATTATCAGCTGGTGTTTTCGAGGGAGGTCCGAGAGGTTATATATATGGGTCACACCCATTCAGCAATCATACGCTGAAGAAAGCCAAGGGCTGAAACGAGTCCGTCAGGCACTGCTGTGCGTTAAATAAATATTTCAAGTTTACTTTGTGAGTGCTGCTATTTCAGTTTTTTCTGTATTTTGATTTTTGAGCCGGCACCCAGTTTTATTTTTACATTAGAGTCGAGCACGCCATTCCCTTTGTTCTCGGAATTTTTCTGTATGCCTTTTGTAGGTTGGTAGAGGTCCACAGATGGCAATCAGATTTTTGTTGCTTTAAGGGAGTTGAGAAGGGCTTTAAAATGTTCTTTTAAAGCTTCAGACTTAAGTTTTGTTGTGTCATTGCTGCCAACCACAGTACTTTAAAAACATCTCACAGAGTTTGCATTTTCGGGCCCTCTTACTCTTACTTTATCCTCCCCTCTTGTATGCAGAGGAGCAGCGACAGGTTGTCTTTTTGCCTGGTAGTCGGAGTCATGTCCGAAAGAAGCTCAATTTTGCTGTTTTGCTTGACTTTGAGCGGATATTAAAATGTCTTTAAAACAAGGGAAAATCACCAAACACTCATCAGTTTAGGAGTCAGACTTTTGGTCTCCTGGCTCCCGGTTTATTCAACTTCAAAACCAAAACAATTCCAGTGATTCCAAGTGAATCTGTATTTTGTCACAACCAGCTCTTCCATGATTGCACTCGTTGAAAACAGCATGTGGAAGAATTGGTCAGTCTGGATTTAATTTTAGTTCAGAGCGTCTGCTTGTGTGTTAAGTGAAAACAGAGGCAAGAAAAACGATTAGCCGGGAGTTTGGAGGAGTCAGCCGCTGCCAGGACGGTGACAGCAGAGCAGCCCACTCTGAGCCTCAGTGTCACTCTGCAGGAACCTGTGGGCAACATCACAGAAGCCGTGCCCAGATTTATGTTCAGAATGTGGCTAAGACCAGAACCAAAACTAGAGGAAGAGAACATATTGCACCCCCATCTGTCAGATACAAGGAAACAAGACTCCACATCAGAGTGCATCACTGTCACTGAATGGTACTTGTCATGTTCAGAGCTGATGTCTTTATCCATTGTATCCATGTTGTAACATGGGCCAGAGGAGCTGCTTTGCAATGATCACGATAACTGAGACAGTACAAACTAAATAGTGATAGAAATGTATTTGGTAAAGTCATGATAAGGGATGCTTGGCCCTGAAATTGTCATGATTGAATTATAACCAAAGACAATGCATAATATTTAGTGATTACTACTATATAATTTGATTCATAGGAGTTATATGTTGTCTGTAATTATAGTTGACATGATGAACTTATGGCATTGTGATCACTTATTTTAAATAAGCTGTGTCTCAGCTGTGTAACTGGCAATATGTGTCATATTTAGTTTCATTCCATTCTCTGTAGAAAATACAATTATAAAATCTTGTTGTGCAATATCATAAATTCCCCAAATCTTTCAGACCTCCCATCTGCTCTTCTCAGTTAAAATGTTGTCATTTATTAACAATGTTCTGCTTATTTTGATTGTTAAATTAATTTTACAATTCAAATGAATTCACTCCAGGCCCAGGGAGTACGTGTTGTAGTGCACGGCTGTTTGGCCCCTGCTGCTCTGATAAGGTCTCTGTTTGAGCCTGCTTATCTTCAAATGGAAAAGGTTTCCCCTTTCCCATCGCCCAAGTCAGAACTGATACGGTTTGGTCACCAAATGTAACACTTTCCACCTTCTACAGTCCGCTCAGTGACATGACAAGTTGTTAGGTGCTGAATTTGAAAGCTTTGAAAGTTTGAATTGTGGGTAACTGTTTTGCTGATGTGTCCGGTGGTTGCTCCAGTCCAGTCTATATCCGTGCCTGACAGACTTGTTGTGCCTAAACTTGTTGAGACTAAATAAAAAGAATGTCTTTCTCAGGCTCTGGTGATTTACCTGGTGGAGCTTGAGCCATTTGGAAACACAGCCAGGAACTAAACATCCACACACTCCATAAAACTGTTCAGGCTCAAGTAAAACCTACAGAAATATTGTTTTCCCCCTTATCTTTCAGGGCTTCTCTAAAAACCTGTTTCATATCTACTATAATATTTTTTGTCTCTGAGAAATAATTTGCATAACAATGTAAATGTAGCTGCTGCGAATATAAACGTGATGCAGGTGTTGTGGAATTAGAATTAGAAACTTGTGCTCACAAATTAATGTCTCACTCCACCAACATCTGCCCAGGTCTGTAAACGTTTTATCAAGGCCAGAGATTTACAAGCAGCACCAACAGCTGTTCACTACTGCACCGTCTCCTTCATCACGCTTGTCATCTCAGAGATGGACTCACAGTCGTTTGATACACTCCTTCATCCATGGAGTCCTGACTCTCTCTTCACTTTACTTGACATCTGATGAGATGTAGTTTTATTTCAGTCAGGATTCAGGAAGCTCTTTGGCTGCCATCACCAGAATCTGCGTCATCTCTGTTGTGTTCCTCATGTGGAGGCTCATATTTTATAAAAGCATCAGCCAAAGTCAGCTCTCCAAAAATTATCCCAAATTGATACTGAAATATCAGCGTCATGCTGAGTTGATGCATCAGTAACCTCTCGCACTGTGTGCACTCTCCATTCCCAGGGACCATGATTCAAACCAGGGCTTATTTTTCTGATGGAGACTATAATGGAAAACATTCACAGATGATGTTTTTTTCAAAAACAAAATTTAGACTATAGCAATCTTAGAAAAATGTGAAAAATGGGTGAATGTTGTTTTAATGCATTTCTTTTCCCTGAGTTCATTGGTTGATGTCAGTGTGTATTCCACTGTTTCTCAGAATTACTCATCATCTACTGGAGGGTTATTGTACAGTCATCAGATGACATTATATTTAAAATGAATGCAGATGGGAGTCAGTGATGTGGAGATGCTGACAGTAAACGTGGCGTGTTGTGTCGTTGCAGGCAGCTCCAGCAGCAGCAGCAGGCAGAGTTGGAGGTTCACCAGAGAGATGGACTGACTGCCTACGACCTCTCCCAGGTAACCCACTGCCTCCTTACAGCCTCCTCACAGCCTCCTCACAGCCTCCTCACAGCCTCCTTACAGCCCTCCTGAGCTGGAAGTTGCCTTCAGATTTCTATGATGTCTAGTTGAAATAAGTGGATGTAATGACTACATCATCTAATCTGAAAGCCGGAAAGCTTCAGAGAAAGCTGTGTGTGAAATGACCTTGTATTAACATCCTGCAAAACATGAAAAATGTTAAGTTTTTTTGCAGTCGGATGTGATTTTGTGCAATTTATTTGAAGCTCCACGAGCTGCGTGAATGACTGTAAGAGATTTATTGTGCTTGTGTGGATTCAATCCCCCACCCTCCTTTAGGTACCTGTGGCCAGTGTCAGCAGTGGAGGAGTCCATGAGGCAGGGAAGAACATCGACAAGACAGAAGCCCTGTTCTCCCAGGAGAGAGACCCACGCTTCGCTGAGATGTACACTGGCATCTCTGGCTGTACGACACACTCACTCACACACACACACACACACACACACAGAGTGAAAGTAAAGCTTCATATTTCTTTTTATTACCTGTCTCCGCTGTTATTTCTATTACGCTGACCCCATTGTGTTTATGTGCAGCGGGAGATAAGAAGATGATGGTTCCCTCCTCTACAGCTGGAGGCCAGCAGCTCTACTCCCAGAGCTCTCCCTTCCAGCAGGGACACTCCGGAAAAAGCTTCAGGTGCGTGACAGTGATGTGGACTCACCTGCTCTGATGTTTGTCATGATAGCAGTGTGTGTCTTTGGGGAGTAGTGTATCCTGACAAAGTATGCATGTGTGTGTCTGTGTGTTTGTGTGTTTGTTTGTGTACACAGTTCCTCTGTGATCCATGTTCCTGGTGTGAACGACATTCAGCCATCAGGCTCATCCAATCAGAATCTAGCTCAGATTTCCAGACAGCTCAACCCAGGCCAGGTGGCATGGTCAGGAAACCGACCCCCTTTCTCTGGACAGGTAACACACACACACATACACATACACACTTGCACAAATAGTGTTTATTACACAAGTGAAACCTTGTCTCAATGATAAAGTCACCAATCTCCACAGTTGCCATGTTTGCCAAACTCATTTCCTCTGCTCCTCCTGCGTCCTCCACTCCCGTCCCCGGTGTCTGTTAACAGATGGACTTGTCTTTTCGCCATATTTTGTGTGTGTCTGTATGTGTGTGCGTTTCACAATCTAGCTAAGGGAATGTGCTGAGGATAGGTCTCTTAACAGCCTCATCTGTCTTCCACACACACACACACACACACTAGTCAGGTCACTCCAGTCGACTGGCTCTAACTGCATCACAATCACTGGAGCCAGATGATATGAGAGAAAACTTCTACATGGTTTCCATGTGACCTGGAAACCTGGAAGTTCTCCAGTGCAGTTGCCTAATATTGGAAAAGCCCATTTGCTCCGAATGTTCTCAAAAACAATGAGTGGACCTGGAAGACTTCTTACTGTGCCACAAAAGCATCCGGTTGTTATGGCACCAGGACGGGTTTGTTTTGGTCGGACATGATGTTTGAAGTAAAAGACGCATCAGTCTGGAAAATGACGTCTTGAATACCAAAACACTCTGCACGCACATTAACCACTGAGCTGAGTTAATAGCCACAGGCCTGCAGCTCCTGCTGTGTGCTGCTCCTCCTCCACTGCAAGACCACACATGATTGTTTAACCAGTTTTTGCCACAAGTCAATGAAGTGTCATCCAGCAAGACAGCGTGTTGGCAAATCGAAAACAGGCAACCATTCACTCCAGGTAGATTATTCTGAAGTCTGGAAGACCACTGTAATGTTGTGGCCTTAAAACAAAACAAACATTTGGAGCCGTGCCTTGTCAAAATTAAGTCAAAATCAATATGACTGAACTGTATGAAAGGCTATAGGGCTTTTAATTTGAAGCGCCAGATACAGGAAGTCGTGACACTCACTCACTGTCAGTTTTGTTTTGTTTTTTACACGGCACGGTAGGTCGCTTTTTATCAAGCAACTTTTTCCGATGTTGTTCCAGACGTTTCTGGTTTGGAGACTCCGACATGAAAGCACGCATCGCTGCTGTTTTCAACGATTGGCGGGTGCTGCTGTGAGCCCCGTCCCCGTCCAAAGAGCTCACCGGCCGTCAGTCTCACAGTGGTGTCACGGAGCTGTGCCATAGATCCATGAACAGTCCCCGCTGCAGTCAGATTGTTGAATCTCGACTTTAGATTAGTCGACTAATTGCCATAAATGACGACTATTGGTCGACCAAGAGAATCTTTTGTCGGGGGCAGCCCTAGTACACACACATTAGAGTTCTTAGTTTCAGCCTGAGCCTGAACCCAGCCAGAAAAAGCTGGGTTCATATCAGGCTTTCGAGGAAAGAAAGTCTGTGTCACAGCGGTGTGTGGGCAGACAGTGATCGCCTGCACTCAGCCTCTTCAAGACTTTCTCCACTGTTAAAATGTATATTTGTGACCAATGGGAGATAGAGAGGTCTCCGCTCCATGCCAGAACCATGGATAGAGCTGCAGTGTTTTTACCTGGCAGTCACTGTGACTCCCCTCTCTCTGGCATGTTTATCTTGACCTCTTTTTTGTTTTGATTATCTATCTGGTACACAATACCACCCTTGTGGCGCTGGCGGCTCAGGTTCAATATTGTATCTGATGATCTTGGGCGAGTCAGGCTCAGCTTCAACTCACATGTACAACACGTGTATACACATTTAGTGCGTTTAGGGATGCAGTAACCACACTTAAACACATCAAGCAGAGGAGCTGGGATCAAAACACTGACCTTCTGACAACCTGAACATAGACAGATGCTTTATATTTCTGCAAACTGCAAACTGCTTCTAGAAACTGCTGATTAGAAACTGATACATAAACGCTGTACAACAGCTGGATCAGGCTCAAAAGCAACTCTCTTTCACTGTGTGAAAAAATGGATTTTAAAGGTCCAGTGTGTAATTTTTGTCAAGGTTAATTGGCAAAATCTGATATACTACCCATGAATATACTGTATTTGTATAAGTGTATAATTGCTATAGAATAAAATCTGTTTGGTTTTTGTAGCCTTATAAGAGAGAGAGCAGGTTTAAGAGTTTCACGTTCATAAATAAACAATAAAATGATTTAATAGATAAATACCATAATAAATCGGAATGCTAGATGTCACTGTTTTGCCTTTATTTTACACACTGGACCTTTAACTGTTAATTACAACGAATGTTCAAATTTCAAACTTGAGTTTTTCTTGTTTCAAAAAGAATACAATATAATCAACTTTGTTGTTCATATAGTAGAGTGATATTCAACCAGTATCTTTGCTCTCCAGTCCAGTAAAGCCCAGTCCAGTCCGTTCGGCATCGGTTCTGGCCACAGCTACCAGACGGACCCAGCCTCCTACAGTCCCCTGTCATCACCCGCCACGTCCTCTCCCAGCGGCAACGCCTACTCAGGACTGACCAACCGCAGCACAGCTTTTGGTAAGTCTCACTCTTTTATCCTGGTTTATTTCATATGGTGCTCTGTTACCGTCCCACCTGTGTGCAAACAGAACATATTAAGAATAGAATCATAAAACGCCTCTAGTAAAGTTTCCATTCTTAGAAGCTCTTAGGAGTTTGGGCCAAAACTTCCAAAAAATCAATAGCACTATTAATATTGCGTGTGGTCACCATGGCAACAGGAGCATCAAAGGAAGCTGAGGCAGCAAAAAAAAAGAGATCAACTTTTTTCCAGACTGAATGAAGACGACATGTTGCAGGGGCTAAGCAGCTCAGCCAACATGTCTGCTCCTGCAGGTGAGCACAGCGGCTGATCCTGAACCAGATCTGCTTTCAAAGTGTTGGTTTAGCCGTGTTCTCTGTGTCTCAGGTCTACAGGATGTCACGCTCATATTTCTTTGGCAAACGATGAAAGTCAGCTTTGTTGCACAGATTTACATGTGCAATGTCACAATGGTAACAGCGGCTTATCTGTTCCACCTACCATGTGGATTAGTCTATAGAAGTTGTGCCAGAAAATATATTTTACACCATGTGTGTGTTTTTTACACCTGGTTTCACATCATGGCAGCACCCTGAGTAGGTTTCTGTGTATTTAAACAGTCACAGAGATGCAGGAATAAGAGGAGACACCAAAGTGAGTCACTCATCACATCTAAAACCTCCTTTCCCCACACTCTCACCAAACGCCTTGTTGGGGTCTGGTCTTACTTCCTGGAAATATCGACATCAATAAGTTCTTTAATCCCGCCCACCTGCAATTTGGACCATGACCTCACCGCCCCCTGTGAGCTTGACACGCCCCCACAACACACGAAGAAATAAACATTGTAATACTGCGTTCAACTCAGAACTCAGGTTTTTCTGACTTTCTACTTGAAAAAGTGCAATCGAACGCCACCTCATGTTGGGGTTCCCCCTCGGACTCGGAGAAATAAATCTACCCCAACTTCTCTGAAGTTTTTACAAAGCATTACAAAGCATTTTATAATATAACACATGTACATGGGCTGTTTTCTATTATAATATTACAAAGAAATGAATAATTAACCAAGTTCATCTTAATGTATAAAAAAAAAAAACATAAACATAAACAAAAGAAGGTCGTTTCCAGTGCTTCCAGATGTCTTTGAATTTAGCCTGCTGAAGCCTCTTTGAAGAAGTGATTCTTTCCATCACAAATATATGGTAAATGATAATCATACCATTCATCAACAGATGGGATGTCTGGCTTAAGCCATTTCTTTATGATTGCTTTTCAAGCAGCTAAACTCAGTATTCCAAATTAATATTCAGTTTATAGTAACTGAGCGTACAAGCCCAAAAAGAAGTTTGTCCCAGTTAAATGTAATGTCAGTTCCAAATATAGTCACTAGTTCTGAATAAACCTTGCTCCAGAGAATGTTTATTTTTGGACAAGTGGTAGTGATTGGCTTCCTGAGAAAGACACATCCTTCAGCAGCTGGAAGAATGAAATGCATTTTTAATGCCAAAATTCATTAAAATGTTATGAAAATTACAATTACTTACGGTTACAGATGGTGTGGAACACAGTAAATTCATGTTGTTATTTCTCTCTGATTTTCATTATCTTAAAATGCTTCTTTTTTAAATAGTTTGTGTGCCCTCTGTAATGGTTTAGTGCCTTAGCTGAAGCACTTTGAATGCAAAGTTCGTCCTGGTCTGCCATGTTTTTGGTCATACTGGTATGGTGCGTCTCGAACGCTTTGAAGTTGAAACTGTTTTCAACTGGGAAATTCCAATCTGCAAGTTGTCTCGAACACAGCAACAGCAGATCAGCTGGCTCACTATCCTGCTCGCTCTCTCTTAGTTACTCACTCAACCTCACACGATTGGCTGATAACACCACACACACCTGTGTATTTACATTGTAGTATGAGATCTGATACCACACAGGTGAATACCAGGTGTCAACAACGAGCATTTGTTTACATCTGCACATGCAGTCCACTGGGTCAGTGTATATTGAAGCCCATAAATCTATTTTAGCAGACACCGAGAATAAAATGATGATGATGAACAGTGAAAATGGCAGCTCCTCATTAAAATATCAGTTCATATTCACAAGTTGTCAGAGAGCCCTCCACATGTCCACACCAAGGCACCGTAACACTCCTGCAGTACGTTCCATATGAGCCCGTGCTCAGGTGGGTTCTCCTGAAATGAATGTTGGCAGCTACGTCGGCTCCTGTTTCAGATGCCAAAGATTTTGCAGGAGTCATTAAACCGCCACATAACGCCTTAACATGCTGCTGATCCTTTAGCGTCAGGTGCGCTAATATAAATCATTCTGTGGAGCTGTGACGGAGCGCCGTCACGGTCCGTGCCCAGCGCACGGGGAGCAGCGCACGGGGAGCAGCGCGTGGCGCTGAGAGACGCTGATGCTCGCACACACACACACACACACTCGTTTCTTCCCTCTGTTCATCTCAGTTCAGTAAATGATCATGTTAACGATCCTTTTTCCTCCCAGCTCTGTAAGGAGACCATGGGTGCACACTTGGTCTCTGTTGTAACTATTATGCATACACTTACCTGCATCGTAACTCACCGGGGTGGGTGTGTCCTCAGTCAAACCGGGACAAAGGATTTCCCGGTGTTATATACGTCACTGGGCGGGGTTTGCGGTCATGTGACTGGCGGTGATTGTGCCGTTATTGTTTTGTTTCATTTTTCATGTTTATATAAGGCATGTGGAGTTGACATTGCATCTGGTAAATCATGGAAATATGTTTGGTAAAATAATGAATACCTGAATGGTGAAATGGTTTCTCTGATATGAGTATGTGTGTTGATAATTGTTTTCATAGGAATATCCGGCTCAGTGGGAGGAGCCTTACCTTTAAAAGAGGGCTGCTTTGGCCCGGCCCAGTCAGTTAGAGTTGGGCTGCTGCTTTGAGCTGTTGCAGAGCTCCCTGTATGTCCTGTATGGTTTATGTTTTGCACTGGGTGAAGCAAATAAATCCACCAAAGGAAATACTTGTCGACTACGCCATCATTTAAATCTGTCATTTGAACCTGGTTTAAGGACCCCGTGACATATGGTGTCAGAAGTGGGATGGCTAGTCGAAAGAAGATGTTTCCAAAGCGCACGGGTCTGCGCACCGGACTGCGGTCCCAGCGGCAGCGGGCAGAGGCAGTGATGGCAGCTGCAGAAGTGGATGCAGTGTGGGAGTCGCTCGGTTCAGCCTCAGAGGAGGAGGAGAGGGAGGACGACCCCGGGCCGGACCACCCAGGAGCCATGGTGGGCGCAGCAGCCACAGGTGAATCAGGGGGAGAGCTGGTGACCATTATGAGAGACTTTTTGGCAGCACAGCAGCGAAGAGAGGAAAATCTGTTGGCGGAGATCCAGGGTTTGAGAGCCTCTCTTCCACGGGCTGACCCAGTGCTCCAACCAGTCATCCCTCACCCTCCTGTCGCCCAAGCTCCAACTCGGCGTGGGTCTGGGCTGCTAAGCACGCTGGCAACCCCTACAACGCTGACAGCAAGCAGTCCCCGGCTCGGACTGCCAACGCCAGCAGCTCAGCGTGTGCGCCGTGACGCGCCGTCAGAGGCCGCTTCTCTCCAGCTGCAGGACTCTGGGGCCCGGTTTGGCCAGTCCAGCTCAGAAGGGAGGCATATGAGTGAGCCAAAAATCCCGCTATACCAAGCGGAGGAGGACATTGAGAACTATCTGCTGCGGTTTGAGCGCATCGCCAAGACGTGGCGGTGGCCTGAGCCTGAGTGGGCGTGTCGTCTGGTTCCACTGCTGTCGGGGAAGGCGTTGGAGGCCTACACAGCCATGGATGAGGAGAGCGCACACTGTTATGCTGACCTGAAAGCTGCGTTGCTGACGAAGTTTGACATCTCACCAGAAACCTACCGGCAGCAGTTCAGATCCACAACAGTTCCATCTGGTGAGAATCCGACGGAGACCTATCACCGACTCAGGGGCCTCTACCGACGCTGGATCCGACCGGAGCAGCACACCAAGGACGACATCGGGGAGGCCATCATCTTGGAGCAGCTACTGCGTGTGCTTCCGCCGGAGGTGAGAACATGGGTGAGGGAGCGCGAGCCAGCGGGAGGGCTCGCAGCGTCCAAGCTGGCGTTGCAGTACCTTAATGCCCGGAGAGGAGGTCCTGCTGCACGGCCCTCCAGTGCACCGCACCGACCGGCACCTTCACCATTCCAGCCCAGACCTGCCAGGCGAGAGAGTAGCCAGGAGCTTCCAGGTAGCAACATGGTCCCAATCCATCGGGCATCGGGTAAGGACTTTGTTTGTTTCTACTGTCAGCAGCCGGGCCATAAAGCTTCTGTGTGTCCCATACGCAAAGCTAAGGTCATTGGGGCCTGCTATGCACCCCGGCCAGAGGGGGCTGCCACTGGAGGCGCCAGATTGCAGCGCTACAAGACTGTGACCATAAATGGCCAGCAGGTTACTGCTCTGTTGGACAGTGGTAGCTTCATGTCCCTGGTTAAGGGCAACCTGGCACCAGTGAGCACAGTGGATTATAACAGACAAGAGAACATTCTATGTGTGCATGGGGATGAACGGCCCTATCCAAAAACTGATTTGACTGTCGTTATCAATGAACAACCTTACCTGTTAACTGTGGGGGTGGTAGAGGGCTTACCAGTGGATGCTGTGCTTGGTTGGGACTTACCTATCCTCCTGGATCTGCTCCTCGAAGCTGAACGGACTGAGGGGATGGACTCTGGGGAGCATGGGAAGGTCAATGTAAATGTTGCTTGTCCTGTGATTACCCGAGCCCAGGTGAAAGCCGGTGTCCAACCCCTCCCAGATCTTGACAGTAGTCTGTGTGAGGGTGGCACAAAGGGGCCAAGAAAATCCAGACGCCAGCGGCGTTTTGAGAAGCAGCTTAGGCTACCAGAACCTGAACATGAAAATGTGTTATCCAACCACATGTGGAAAATTCCTGAAAATGTTTCTGTGTTGCAAAGGGGGGATGAAACTTTGAAACCATTGTTTGCCAAGGTGTTAGAGGGACCAGAGGGGGAATGTCTGGGGAAGGAAAGGTTTGTGGTAGATAACAGTGTGTTGTATGCTTTTGATGAGGAAAACAGACGTCTTGTGGTACCTGCTAGCTGTAGGCCTCTTGTAATGCATTTAGCACACACACTTCCCTGGGCTGGGCACCTCGGCCGTCACAAAACATATCTGCGGGTCAGTGCAAGGTTTTATTGGCCCTCAATGTACACAGACATTCAGAAATATTGCAGTACATGTCCAACCTGTCAGAAAACCGGCACTGCTCCGAAGTCTGACAGAGCTTTCCTGCAACCACTGCCTATTATTTCTATCCCTTTCCGCAGGATTGCCATGGACATTGTGGGCCCTCTGGTGAAAAGCAGTGGTGGTCACCAGTATATTCTGGTTGTGTGTGACTATGCAACCCGTTTCCCAGAAGCGTTCCCCCTCCGGACCATTACCGCTCCTGCTGTTCTGCGGGCCCTGGTGCAGCTGTTTTCCCGAGTTGGCATACCTGATGAAATCCTCACGGACCAGGGAACCAACTTCACATCTCGGCTGATGCAGCTCTTCCAGAAACAAATGGGCATCTCGGCAATCAAGACCACGCCGTACCATCCACAGACTGATGGTCTTGTGGAAAGGTTCAACCAGACCTTGAAGAGGATGCTGCAAAAGTTTGTGGATGACACTGGAAAGGACTGGGACCGTTGGCTGCCATTTCTGCTCTTCGCCTACCGGGAGGTTCCACAGGCCTCCACCGGTTTCTCTCCCTTCGAGCTACTCTATGGGTGGGATGTCCAGGGCCCATTGGATTTGCTGAGGAAGGGCTGGGAGGTTCCTTCCACCTCTCAGAGTGACAGAAGTGTGGTACAATATGTGGTGGAGATGAGGAACCGGCTGGCGGGGTACCAGGAAGAAGCAGAAGTCAACCTGCGGGAGGCACAGAGGAAACAGAAGACCTGGTATGACCACCAGGCACGGCACCGTGAGTTTCTGCCCGGACAGAAAGTGCTGCTGTTACTTCCTTCCTCCAGCAGCAAACTCCTAGCGAAATGGCAAGGACCCTACCTTGTTCTTCGCAAAATGGGGCCCGTCACCTATGAGATCCATCACCCTGAAAAGAAGAAACCAAAACAGACTTACCATGTGAACTTGCTGAAGGCATGGAAGGAGCGTCCACCTGAAGTTCCTGGAAGCAGTGCACCAAAGGTCCTGTTGGTGAGGCAGGTGGACCTGGAAGAGGAAATGGAGGCCGGGCCAGAGATGCTAACCGAAGCTGCTACTCCTGTGCTGACACATCTAGCACCAGAACAAGCCAGGAAGCTCCTTAAAGTCTTCCAGGGGGTTCCTTCTTTATTCGGTGCATCTCCAGGGAGAACCGACTTCATTGAGCATGTCATCCGCCTCAAAGATAGACAACCCATCCGTCAACGGCCCTATCGTATCCCACAACAGTTGGTGGGGAGGTTGCAGCAGGAGGTGGAGGAGATGTTGAGACTTGGGGTGATTGAGCCTTCCAACTCTGAATGGTGCAGTCCAGTGGTGATCGTCTTCAAGAAGGATGGCTCGTTGCGGATATGTATTGATTTCAGGAAGCTCAATTCTGTCTCAGAGTTTGACGCTTATCCCATGCCGAGGATTGACGATTTGCTGGAGAAGATTGGAGCTGCCAAGTACATCAGTACTCTGGATCTGTGTAAGGGGTACTGGCAGGTACCACTGGAGAAGTCTTCTCGCCCCTACACAGCGTTCCGGACACCGGCTGGACTTTTCCAGTTTACTGTGATGCCCTTTGGCTTGCATGGTGCCCCCGCTACCTTCCAGAGGCTAATGGACAAAGTCCTCCTGGGTGGTGAAAGCTACAGTGCAGCCTACCTGGACGACGTGGTGATATACAGCAAAACCTGGGAGGAGCACGTTCACCAGCTGTCCATGGTTCTCGGAAGGATCCAGGAGGCGGGGTTGACCCTAAACCCTGGCAAGTGTGAGTGGGCACGGCAGGAGACACGGTACCTGGGATACCAGCTGGGAAGAGGAATGGTCCGTCCACAAGTGGATAAAGTGGAAGCCATCAGGAACTGCGCTCGACCCAGTACCAAGAAGGAGGTACGGTCTTTCCTGGGATTAGTTGGCTGGTATCGACGGTTTGTTCCCCAGTTTGCCACCATTGCCGCCCCTCTCACAGCTTTGACCTGCAAGGACCAGAGGAACCCGGTCATCTGGACAGATGAATGTGAGGAGGCTTTTAACACCCTGAAAGCTCGCCTGTGCTCTTCCCCTGTCCTTAGGAGCCCAGACTTCACCCAAAGGTTTCTGGTCCAGGTGGATGCCTCTGGAGTGGGCCTTGGAGCAGTTCTGGCACAAGGAAATCCTGGAGAAGAACAACCAATTCTGTACCTGAGCCGAAAACTGCAGCCCCGTGAAACCAGGTATTCGACGGTGGAGAAAGAGGGGTTAGCCATTAAGTGGGCTCTGGAGAGCCTGCGGTATTACTTGCTGGGGCGGGAGTTCGACCTCGAGACCGATCATCGAGCTCTTACATGGATCAACTCCATGAGGGATCACAACAGTCGCCTGACCAGGTGGTACCTCTCGCTCCAACCATTTAGGTTCATGATCCGACATCGGTCGGGCAAGACCAACGTGGTTGCCGATTACCTTTCCAGGCTGACACATTCTCAGCCTCTGGGAGGAGAGGGATGATGTGACGGAGCGCCGTCACGGTCCGTGCCCAGCGCACGGGGAGCAGCGCACGGGGAGCAGCGCGTGGCGCTGAGAGACGCTGATGCTCGCACACACACACACACACACTCGTTTCTTCCCTCTGTTCATCTCAGTTCAGTAAATGATCATGTTAACGATCCTTTTTCCTCCCAGCTCTGTAAGGAGACCATGGGTGCACACTTGGTCTCTGTTGTAACTATTATGCATACACTTACCTGCATCGTAACTCACCGGGGTGGGTGTGTCCTCAGTCAAACCGGGACAAAGGATTTCCCGGTGTTATATACGTCACTGGGCGGGGTTTGCGGTCATGTGACTGGCGGTGATTGTGCCGTTATTGTTTTGTTTCATTTTTCATGTTTATATAAGGCATGTGGAGTTGACATTGCATCTGGTAAATCATGGAAATATGTTTGGTAAAATAATGAATACCTGAATGGTGAAATGGTTTCTCTGATATGAGTATGTGTGTTGATAATTGTTTTCATAGGAATATCCGGCTCAGTGGGAGGAGCCTTACCTTTAAAAGAGGGCTGCTTTGGCCCGGCCCAGTCAGTTAGAGTTGGGCTGCTGCTTTGAGCTGTTGCAGAGCTCCCTGTATGTCCTGTATGGTTTATGTTTTGCACTGGGTGAAGCAAATAAATCCACCAAAGGAAATACTTGTCGACTACGCCATCATTTAAATCTGTCATTTGAACCTGGTTTAAGGACCCCGTGACAGGAGCAAATGAACAACCAGCACATCTCATCTCAGAGGCAGAAGAAAGACGAGATCGTCGTTATCTTCAGACTTAAACAGTCACCATGTATTCAGCTCAATCAAGAGAGCCATTTCCTTTTCTTTCAAGTCTCACTGGATTATTTGTGTCCTGGTGCAGAGGTAATTACATGGGAGGGGAAGAAAAGCATCCGAGCAGCTATTGCTCATTAACTGTTCCATCCATCGCCATTAGTATAAATAATTCAGCACGGCCTTCAAAGCTTTCTGCTCACCTCACACTGTGTTAACAGCACACACAGCAGCCTCTTTATGATGGCCGTGAATAACACAGCAAGGTTGCATCTGATAAGTGCTCCGACTGTCACACATGAAGTTGCGTCCGATTGTCTGCCTGCTTAGAAATTCAACGGCAGACAAGCTCCGAGCTGGATACATGTCAGCGGGGGGTGTCCGTGTGTCAACATCCCATAAACTGACTCCGGATCAGGGGATTTATTTTTCCCGTCTTCACAGCTGAATCATGGCTCAGCCTCCGTGGCTGAAGCACAGAGCGAGCTGCTACACCCTTGCCGCCTTGGCAGCGCCTGACTCCGCCCATGATTTTCAGCTAAACAGGCAAAAATATCATTATGAGATTTGTGTAACAAACATAAGGGTGTGAAGGTGGAATGACATAGTGAGTGTAATTATAAACTCATTTCTTATTTAGTTTTGACAGCTAAAGTGTCTGCGTCTCCACATGCTGTTGATAAAGTTGTCAAGTAAAGGTTTATATTTAGAAATGTACCAAATGCAAAGACACAGCCAGTGCAAAAACACACAAGTGTGCTACTTCCCAGCACACACACACAGACACACACACACCATGGATAGTGTGTCCCCGCTGTTAGTCTGATGAGGCTGATTTGTGCCACAACAAACATGAGTCATATGTCTGAGCTGCTGCAGCTGAAATGAGATGAGGCCGGTGTGGCTCAGTCAGCTGTGCCGGTTTGGTCCTGGTCCTGGTCCTTGTCCTGGTCCTGGTCCTGGTCCTGGTCCTGGTCCTGGTCCTGGTCCTGGTCCTGGTCCTGGTCCTGGTCCTGGTCCTGGTCCTGGTACACCGGTAAGATAGTCAAAAATGTAATAGAAAACCAATAGCATAAAGAAATGATTGTTTCTTCAGTGTCTTGATTGTTTTCAAGGAGAGAGTGGGAGGCAGCTGGACAGCAGGAAGCATGGAGGTCAGACTGATGCTGCGTTCAAGACAACTCGGAAGTCGGAAAAAAACGAGCTCTGAGTTGTCAAAAACGAATTGAACGGCGTCAAACTCGGAAATTACAGGTCGGAAACTCGGGTATCATTTCAGAGCTCCGACTTTCTGACTTGACGTCACAACAACATCAAAACATGGCAGCCCTCGACTTAAACAGTTAGAATTTGGACATTTTAAATTATTTGTTGAGGTTTTAATGCATATTTTTTGTGTATTATTGCAGTATATGAAATACGTTTATACGTGATTGTTGTATTGTGTGAAATTGTAGTCCTAGTGTATGTGACGGAAATAACGTTCAATAACCTTCATTTGCCTCCAAAATAAACATAATTTACTGCTGCATATATTTTTTGTATTCAGCTATGAGCCACAATACGCCAAACTTCCTTCGGGTATCCATGTTTTTTCTCTTCCGAGTTCCTGCAGCGTGAACGCAATGATGTCGGAAGTCGGAAATTTCCGAGTGGGGAATTCCGACCTCCGAGTTGTTTTGAACACAGCATGAGACCTGTTGTCCTGCACTGTTTTGATTTGAAATGATTAACTGCTCCATGTTTTCCTGTGGAGAAAAATACGATGGTCAGTCTAACAGCTGTGCAGACGAGAGCTTCAACAATGACTCTGGTCCCAGTGTCTTTGTCTCCCAGTTAATAGCTCTGGTCTCTGTAATGTTGGCCAGCTTTTTACACCAATCAGTTGAGTAATTATGGGGGAAAAAATCACTTTATCAATTAAAAATGACAAAGGCCTCTCACTCTAAATGGAAGTGGTGGAAGCACATCACCGATGTGGGCTGTGTTGAGTCGGTGATGGTTCAACAAAGCAGCTGCTCAGGACTCTGCTTGTTTGTTGTCCACTTCATAAATAAAGCAGCTCCATTGTGCAACTAGTTGATGGCATTTTAATGGAAACACACATTAGACAGATGGATCATCTCTCTCTACTGGCTTATTTATTTGCTTTTTTATTGCTGTTCCCTTTTTTTATTGCCATGTGTTTTGTTCTCTCACACCATCAGACCATTAGAAGTCACTTAGAGCCAGTGTCATTCATTTGCAGTATTCATTCATACAAAGCTGCTTTAGCTCTTATCCTCTCTCACGAAGCAGCTTTCTTCTTCACTATCTTAAATTGGACTGTGTGGTACTGTGAATTCTGGGTAATTTAAGACTTCTCAAAATCAAAAGGAAATGGAAGACAGAGGAACCACATTCAGCTGCTCAGCTCTGTTTATACTAGGCAGACAATTGTAGAAGAATTCAACACTTACACGTTTTACTTTGAGCAAAGAGTGAAAAAGAAAAACGCACTTTCTTTGCTGGTCTCACTTTGCAACAACATGAGCATCACAAACTATGAGCCATGTCCCCCTACCTGTTGTTGTCTGGTTAACATGGTAGAACTAGTCTTAGACCTGAGTCAGTCTGGGATGTTGGTCTGATGTAGACCATTAGACATGCCTGTGATCCAATACAAATAGAAGATTTCAGAATAAAAGACTTAGAGAAACCAAATCCTGCATGTGTTGAATAGTGGGTCCAGGTGGGTGGGGCCTGGTGACTGCTTTGTTGTGACATCACAAAGTCACAGGAAGTCCTGATTGGTCTCAGAGGACTGAGATCAATCAACAACAACAGTTTTTTGAGCTCCATCAGCGTCACTATAATTCCAGATTACAATGGCAAGAAAAAGTATGTCTCTTAGTTTCCTGCATTAATTGGTCATTTAATGTGATCTGATCTACATCTAAGTCACAAGTAAACAAACACAATGTGCTTAACCTAATACCACACAAACAATTATAATATTCCATGTCTTTATTGAACATATCCATTAAACATTCACAGTGCAGGTGGAAAAAGTAAGTGAACCCTTGGATTTAATACTGTAACTGGTTGAAGCTCAACCAAAAGTTTCCTGGAGCTGCAGATCACAACTGAACAACACTCAGGATGAATTCTGGACCATTGGTCCTGACAGAACTGCTTCAGTTCAGCCATGTTATTATAGGATGTCTGGTGTGAATGGCTCTCTGGAGCTCATTCCCTAGCATCTCTACTGGATTCAGGTCTGGGCTCTGACTGGGCCGTTCCCAAAGGTGGATTTTCTGTTTGTTTGTTTTTTTGAAGCTACTCTAGATGATCTAGATTTACTTCAATGTTTAGGCTCATTGTCTACTGAGTTTCAGCTGGTGGACAGCCACCCCTGACATTATCCTGTAGGATAATGATGATGTCAAACTGTCCAGACCCTGAGGCAGCAGAGCATCCCATAACCATGATGCTCCTCCCCCGTACTTCACCTCTGAAATGATGTTTACACGCCATTTTTACACCATACGGACAAAAAATACAAAAAAATAAATTTAAAAAAGTTTCATCCGTCCACAAAACATTTTCCTATTAATGTTGTGGAGTGGCAACCTTCAGGCCTGCAATGGAAAGCAAATTAATGCAGAAGACAAGGAAATTCCAAAGGTTTCACACTTTTTCTTGCAACTGTATGCTTTGTTGCAGTTGTTTATTGTTGTAAACCTCAACAGCTGAGTGTTCTATACATTCTAATCCAGGATAATGAGCTCTAAAACATTTACCACTACAAATAGTTAACAATTACTCCCAATATTGATTGATTTGTCAAACTCAGTGAGTAGTGAGTGAGTAGAAAGACAGAAAGAAGTGAAGAATGGAGAGACATCCCAAAATAATTAGTTTAGTCTGAACAGGCTATATCGCCATCAACTGAATGTTTGGCACTGATGCTTTATGAATTAGAATTGTTCAATGTTAATTATTGTAAAAATCATTTCATTTTAGATTAATTAATTTTGGGTTGAATCAACAAATCGTTTTTGTTGAAACAATGGTAAATACGGTGAACACCCCCCCCCCCGCTGTAGAAAGCATCAATCAGCTGACAGGGGCTGCACACTGAAGACAGGAGGATAAAGCAGCACAGAGACATTACCAACCAACAGAGGAGATGAATTACATGTCATTAATTAAACAGTGTGGCCATTGCTTTTTGAAAAGTGTGTGTAGTGAGCTGCTCTTCTATCTGTGCTCAGAGAATAATGTTCATGACAGTAATGGTTTCATGAAAGGGACGATAAGGATGAGATGAGGATGGTAGACCTACCACCCCCCACCCCCACCTCATATAAAAACACAGCAGTGATGATTCTCACTCCCTGTAACACGTGTTTCCACTCAAACCTTCATGTTTACTGTTTATTTGTTCATTTGCCAAAACGGGGAAACTGACTCTCACTCTTCACCTCAGTCATCAGGGCCGCGTGCAGACCCGCTATCAGCCTGTGTCAGGCCTGATCTGATCACAGTCATCAGCTCCATGTTGATGTGTGAATGCACCCAGGATGCGTTCAGGATCCATTTCTGTGAACACAAATGTTCTCTGACAACCACCTATCTACAAGGGTGAATTCCAGTTCCTATCTTAACCTTAAGCTCAACCCTTAAAGCAGAAGTAAACAGAATGTTTCTGTTAATATAAGGCTTAAATAGTTCTATCTTCCAACAGCAATCACTTATATAGAGTGTTTGGTCCGAAACACGGGTCTGTCAGTCACTCTGCTCTGCTGTAAGCCGAGGAGAAAACTTTCCTTGTATCCTACAACCTTTATCCAATGAGGAGAGAGAACAGCATAAAGGTGCGGTCCTCTCTGTGTGTGCAGCCAAGGGATGCGCGTGAATGTGGTGACGTAGGGATGAGGGCGGGGACTGCTAACTCCCTCGGCTGACAGAAAGTTGGCCAAAACGACCGGATTGCTTACTTCTGCTTTAATCTGCGCAAACATTTTACATAGGCTGTATCTTGATAAAACAACTGAACAACTACATTACCACAGAGAAAAATGACCGTCTAACTAAACCATAGCAACATGGCTTGTTCGCACCAGCCGGCTATTGACAAAAGATCGTAAAATAAAAAATAAATGTTATGCAACAATGAGGTAAACAATCCATGAAGTGGGCCTAAACTAAGATAATACAATGGTTTTCGTAATATTTATATCTCTATTAACAAAGAGAATACTGCATTCTGGGTAGCCCTGCTTGCTTCCAAGGGTGGTGTTGGAGGGACAGCACTAGCACTTTGCGGGAATTCATAACAATATGCCTGAAGCGCTGACTGACGGTTCGAATCCAGACCGCGACAATCCTTTTGTGCATGTCATTCCCCCAGTTTCTCTCCCTACGAAGTCCTATCAAATAAAGGCCATAATAAAATTAAATAAAATTTGTGTTTCACATGGATAAACGTTTTTTCATCAGAAGAGTTAAAGCAGAAGTAAGTGATATATTTGTGTTAATATAAGTCTTAAATAGTTATATCTTCCGACAGCAATCACTTACATAGAGTGTTTGAACTGAAACACGGGTCTCTCAGTCCCTCTGCTCTGCTCTGAGCCGAAGAGAAAACATTTATCGTATCCTACAGTTTTTATCCAATGAGGAGAGAGAACGGCATGCAGGGCTGTGTGTGCAGCCAAGGAACGCCGTGAATGTGGCGACGTAGGGACGAGGACTGTTATGGTGCGTTCAAGGAAACGACCGTGAAGTGGTACCAGTTCGATCTGGTACGAGTTTACCGGTCAGAAGTTACGAGTGGCCGTTATAGTGACTTTCACCGGTAAAACAGGTCAGAAAAACACGAGTGGGTTGCCTGAAACGCTACAAAGTCGTAAGTTGTGACTTGAAGCTGTAATTTACGATTTCAAAAGCCTGCCTGGAGCGCAGCATTAGCGAAAACGACCGGACCACTTACTTCTGCTTTAAGTCTCAATCCCCCCTCCTCTGTCTCTCTGTCGCTCTCTCTCTTACATAAGCACAACAACACACCACACACACCTTACCACACCGTTAATTTGCTTGAAGTGAGGTCATTGAAGAATGAGCAGGTGTGAACAGACACTTAGAGCTGATCACTCTGATCGATCATTTAAGATTCAGGTTAATACCAGGTGTGATGGGGCCAGACATGCACCCAGGAGTTTTCTAATGTGTTGAGGTTATGATGCTATGCCTTACCTTGCCTTGCGTTATGTTTACACCTTGTATGCACATTGTATTGATGAATTGTTTGTAATCAGGGCATCATTGGAAAAGAGAGCTTTGCCAGCAGCCCATGCATACATACATTCTAAACGGCATAACAATAGATAGATAGAATAGCAATAAATACACAGAATAAATCAGTGTTTTTCAACCTTGGGGTCGGGACCCCACGTGGGGTCGTCTGGAATTCAAATGGGGTCGTCTGAAATGTCTAGTAATTGATAAAAAAATAAAATTACTGATAAAAAAATAAAATTATTATGATTAAAAACACCACACAATCTTAAACAGCTGTATTCTATACTTTCACTTTCTCGATTATAAATTGAGTTCAAATAAAATGCAGCATATAGAAATATCTGAGCTGGCGCATCTTGATTGACGGCCGTGGTTGCGGGGTCGCCAGAAATTTGTGATGTCAAAATGGGGTCATAAGCCAATAAAGGTTGGGAACCACTGGAATAAATAGATAAACCTTTGAAGTACATCTAAAAACAAATGCTAAGGCTGATACCGGTGGTTAAAATGGTGCTACAGAGGGACTAAAAACAAAGTGCATAGAAATAAAGTGCATAAAGTACATACAGCTGCTCATACCAGTAAATTGTGTAGCTGTAATGATCTATTGAGTCATTCATTACTCTCAATTGGTCCTCCGTGAATAAATAAAGGTAAAAGAAAGAAAGAAAAGTATGTAACTGTGTGTGTGTGTGTGTGTGTGTGTGTGTGTGTGTGTGTGTGTGTGTGTGTGTGTGTGTGTGTGTGTGTGTCTCCAGATGTGTCAGGGGAGAGCAGTCAGAGCGGAGCCCAGTTCCAGGGTCGCCCCAGCGAGGTCTGGTCCCAGTGGCAGAACCAGCATCACTCCCAGCAGGCCGGAGAACAGCACACACACCCCAACCCCAGCCAGACAGAAGTCTTCCAGGTAATACACACACACACCCACACACACACTGGCTGCTCACCAGTGTACACAGATATGTGATATGTCCGATAAGAGCTGAGTGTCCTCAGCCCACCCCTCCCTCCCCTCCTGTGTCTCTGCAGGACATGTTACCCATGGCTGGAGATCCCACACAGGGAACGGCCAACTACAACATCGAGGACTTCGCCGACCTCGGCATGTTCCCACCCTTCTCCGAGTAATACCCCCACCCCCACCTGACCCCCAGCCCCCCCGTCCCAGTCCATCACTCCCTCCCTCTCAGAACTGGACTGATGTTTGGATCCGTCTCTCATGCTCTGTCTCGCTTTTCTACACTACTGCTCAAAAGTTTTACAACACCGCCACTCCAACTGTTTCTGTGGAAACTCAAGTGAGTAAGTTTAAATGGGCCAAAGGTCAGCTGAAAGCTGCCCAGCTCCTACCTGTGCTACTCCCCCCTCTGCATCATCAGGACAGTGCTGTCCTGCAGGAAGTAGGACTAATATGTTACTGTCAGTGAGGACCAGACCAGAGACGGGGATAGTGACCCCCCCAACACGAGCACAGCTTTTGCTGTTGCTACATAACAAACTAGCTGAGAGCTTCCATCACTGTGTTTGGAATATAACACATTTAAAGGGATATTTCAACATTTTGGCAAATTCGCCTATTGCCATAATCGCCATAGTCTTAGGAGTAGGTTCATTACCTTTACTTGTTGGTGCAAGCTATTTTTAGAACGGCAGAGCAGAGACGCAAGCTGCTCAGCTACGCAACGGAGGCGCATGGTATTTATACGTTTCCCTCATCAAACTAAATACACAAACCAACATTTCCAAAACACTCTCATGGACAAGTTGTCACCTGCACATTCACATATATACAAATATAATTATGTAATATTGCGAAACATGAAGCAAATATTCAGAACTACTCACACATTTGAAGTCACTCTGCCCAGCAGCCGTGTCTGGAATGTAGTTCCGGTTATGCATTTACCTCGAAAATAACTCTGTCTCATAACATTCCTTTATTATTTCATAGTGTGGTGAATGTGCAGTTCACACATTGTCCACCAGAGCGTTTTGGAGTTGTTGGATTGTGTATTTGATGACTTTGATGAGGGAAAGCCGGACGGGCAGAGGCGTGAGCTCTGCACAGTGCGCGGCCAATCTCAAAACAGCTTGCACCAACAATTAAAGGTCATGAACCTACTCCTAAAACTATATGGATTATGGCAATAGGCCAATTTGCCAAAATGTTGAACTATCTCTTCAATACATTTGCAGAGCAGCACTGCTTCTTCAGGGTGGCCCCAGAAGCTACAGGGAGTCGTTATCAGAAAGGCGAGATGAGACACGCTAATAGAGACACATGCAGATCGGATCAGATCACTTGCAACATGTAATGCAGACCGTCAGTCAGTGAGATCGGATCCTGATCAGATTTGTGCTGCAGTGTGAACGGGGCCAAAGTGACAGGCCGATGGGCTGGGGGGTTCGGGGGCTCGGGGGCTAGCCGTTGTCAGTGTTTGTTCCCACAGCTGGAGACAGCTGTCGGCTGATGCTGAGCCTGCAGTGTTTCTTCTACACTGGTAAATAAAGAGCTTTTGACTGTAGCTAATGTTAGTTTATGGAGCAGGAGCAGATCTCACAACCAGCTGCTTCCACATAAACCAGACAGAAGGTGAAAGCAAAAACCACAAGTGCAACATATTTGTGGGAAATGTCAGCAGCCATGTTTTTTTTTTTTGTTTCTTTGTTTTTTTCCATTATGGAAAGAGCTGCTCAGAAATTCAATTGAGGATTTAAGATTCAGTCATTCTTTCTTCACTTTTAAAACCATCATTATTTATTCATTTGATGCTTTAATTCTAGAGACACAGAGCTGTGTATGAACGGAGGTGTTGTAAAGCTGCTGAGTGGTAGTGTAACCCGCTGCATCACCATCACACGGCTGACCTGCAGCACGGTGAATGTCTGGGTGCACTTGTCGGTCGCACACACAAACACAAAACAGTCCACAAGTGTTTGGGCTGCAAAAGGCCCGAAGTCTGTATCTGTGAAAATACACATACCTCATCGCGGCGAGGAGGAGGAGCGCCGCCGTCAGAGGGAGGGGACGTCCGTCCGCACGCGTCGGCTCACTCACTGTGTGTCAGGCTCTCTGCTGTCAGTGATAGGAGCAGGTGAGAGGTGTGTGTGTGTAAGTGTGTGTGAGGTTTCACTTCCTCTCTGCTCTTCAGCTTTGATCGGCGGAGTCCCTCTATGTGCACATGAGATTATTTTTGTCAGTTGTTCATGTCTGTGTAACCGCACAGGTGAACGCAAATGCTGACTGTGACCACTACACATACACTGCACCTTAAGTTGTGTGTCCACTGCTGTTTGCATCAATATGTTTATTAGGGCTGACTTCCAACATCTGAGAAAATAAACATTAGAGATTCCAGTGCAGGTGAACGTTATTCAGTAGTAGAGTAATTATATTTACAGTAGTACTGACACATATAGGCAAACAATGATTTATGAAACCTAATGAATGACCTCGTTAAGAATAAAAAGGTAACATCAGAACAGACATGTTCATAAAAACTCAACTGAATCGACAAAAGTAGCTGTAGTCGTTCCCATATTTAACTTTTTCCAACATTGATGAAGTCCATTCACATAAAACAACCCAAGAAATATTTCTCAATTTCTAAAATGTCAAACATCACTCGACCGGCCACTGTTATGTTTGAAGTTCAGCGCAGTCGACTGTGATTGTTTTTTCTTCTCCTCCTCCTTCTTTGTCACCTTTTCAAAAGAAGATAAAAGCTGCTTCTAAGAGTCATTAAATCTGTTTGTCCTTCAGATTTAATGAAGCAAAAGGTTTTTCTAAAAAAAAAAAAAAAAAGGCAGTCAAGTAAAGTGCAGTTCCTCAGAAAATAGAAAGCATTCAAGTAAATGAACCCGGTTCCTGCTCAGTCCTGTAGTGATACACAGGTGGATTGTATCAAAATCACAACATGTTAAGTAACGCTGCGCTGAATCAGTCATTTATTGACACACACACACACACACACACACACACACACCGCTGGATCAGTTCACTTCTCAGTCCTGTTGATGCAGCACTGACAGTTTTACTGCAGTTCTAAATAGCACTGTAATGAATCATTACTTATCTCTGGAGGAATGTACTGTAGGTCTGTAGCTCCTCCACAAACATTTATTAGAGTTCCTGATGTGACCATGGGGGGAGTAAATAGCACAGCCATGATGGATATTATTGTTCTGTTTGCTTCTTTTTACAGTTCCTGTAAAGACGTGCGCTGGGGTCAACAGGCCATTGTGAGCACACGGCGTTCATTCACTGATTCAGAGATGTGTAAAAAACAACAACAAAAAAAAAAAAACAGAAGTAGAAGCACAGTAAGAATAAAACAATATAAAAACTCACAGTATAAATAAATAATATCTCCTCAGAGTGCAGGATTACAGCTGAACACAGCCGTGTGGAGCTTCTGTTACAACAGAGCAGCGTCTGCACATCAGGCTCCTATGGAACAGACTGTTTAGAGACTTATAGACAATAAATACAGCTTCAAGTTAACTTTGCATCCTGAGAACTGGAGTCACCTGCTGTCTGTTGTTGATTTTAGTCAGAAGCAGCAGCAGCATCTGGATGAGCTGCTGTCAGATGGTCGGATTTGTAAACCTGTGAGGAGAGAGATGCAGTAAAGAACCAGGATTAGGATTCAAAGGCCTGAACGTGCCTCTGTTGGTCCTGCTTAGACACTGTCTCTGATCCTAGGTCTGTTTCCCAGATGCCAAAATGCAGATTGTGTTTGTAATGCACAGTGCAAACAGCAGCGGTGGTCAGCTGGTCAGTTTGTGTCACAGATCATTAGTTATCAGTGCCAAAGTTAACTCGGTTGGACTCTATGGGGTCTATTAGGAGTCCAGATTCATTAACAAAAGTCATTTATTAGAAGAAATAATTTGCATGTGCACATGACAGGAAGTCCCTCCCCCTTACAGTCCAGTTTGACCAATCCACTGCCACCTCCTCTGTTCACATAGCGGATTGCAGAGAGTTGATGAAGCCACCGATGATGTGACTGTTCTCCCACACACACACACACAGTGAGGTTTCCACCGACTCTGCTCCCCCCACCCCCCCACCCTCAACGTGGCGCCGCTCTCTTCGCCGCCTCTGCCAAACGGCGGCAGGAGAGGAGGAGGCGGCTCCTCCGCCCGCCGCCGCCCTCACTCTCTCCATCAACCTTATCGTGTAAACTATGTGTAGTGATGTCCAGAACTGTAGAGAAAAACCTGATGCCAGTACAGAAGGATTCTATGTATAAATCAAACTAAATTTAAACAAAAGAAAAGAAGAAAACAAAAAAAAAAGATCAATCAACTCATCGCAGACAGTTGCTGAACTAAGGCTTAAAGTGCACTTCATGAAGCTAACTGCTAATCTCACCAGCCTGCTTTAAAAAGGGAAAAACCGCCATACCGTCGAAGCAAAGCGCAGTATTTACTAGTGTATTTGGTGTTTCTTCAGCTCTCGCTACTTGACTTAATTACTTTATAATCTTTTCAACTATTAAGAGATTGAATACTACTTTCTAGTAGGGGAGCTTTTACATGATAGATTGTATAATGTCTCTGACAGACGGTTGGGAGAACCTCGAACAGACATCGAGTCCTTTTGCTAAAGATCTCAAATTGATGTTTTTTTGTAAATAATGTGATTTTTATGTCGACTCGTGTTACTTTCACACAGTACATGTTTCTTTTTGTGTAGGTTTTAATGATATTGTGTGCAATGTGAGTACATATTTAACTATTGGTATTTAGTTTAGTCTGTTAATTGTACATTGAGTTCTAGACCTGTACAAATTGTGTAAATGTGACCCATTATTTTTGTGTAACAAATTGTGCTTGTGACAATAAATTCTTATTGGTTACGTGGCTTCCATTCCAAGTTTTAGTCTCCAGTTCTTCTATCTATCTATCTATCTATCTATCTATCTGTCTGTCTGTCTGTCTGTCTGTCTGTCTTCTACTTTTCTGTCTATATCTGTCTGTCTATGTATATACTGTGTGTGTACAGGCTTGGGGAGTAACGGACTACATGTAACGGCGTTACGTAATCAGGATACAAAAAAAGGGTAACTGTAGTCCGTTACAAGTAGCCTACAGAAAAAAAACCCGTAATCAGATTACCGGTACATTTGATAAAAACGGAGATTACTTGGCTGATTACTTCACATTTTAAAAATCAACCACAGGCTATAGAGCGGCCCTAGAAACCACTCGCTGTCTCGTTGTATTTCAGAGGAGAGGCACAGAGCTGCTCTGCCTCTTCTGCCCGTACGGCTACGCTGCTTCATTGCGTAACTCTACTAGTGTGAGCGGCACGTAAGTTCACGTCGCTTTCGTGAATTGTAAACACAGACGGCCCCTCGGTTTTAGCGTCCAGCAGTTTAGTGGCTAATTCAACTGCAGTCAGAGAATAGTGATGGATAACTCTACCGGAGAGGATCAACAACGCAATGAGCTTCATTTGAGGAATAAACGGCAGCTTTTACCTGACGGGAGACCGACGCCTGAGCTACGGTAGCTAACAGCTAGCTAACAGTTAGCAGGTTACAGACATTATCTCTCTTTCCCTCTCTTCTTTATACACACACACACACACACACACACACACACACACAGCCCAGGTTGTCTGTCATATCTGTTGTAAACCTTGTAATACTAGCTTGTTGAGTACAGTTAACATTATTGTTGCTTCGGTTTGAGTGTGATGATTGAAGTGATGATTTACAATCGAGAGTTTATCCATTGTGTTTTATTTTGAAATTTTAGCGGATGCTCGGTGCGTTTCATTTCCTGTTTCCTCTGCGTGGATTGATGCGTGATGGCTGCGTGACTGAATTTGCATGTTTGGTATTAAAGTAATCCAAAAGTAACTAAATGTAATCCGTTACATTACTTTAATTTTGTGGTACTTAGAGTAAGTTACTAATTACATTTTCTAACAGGTAACTTGTAATTGTACTGGAATACATTTTTAAAGTAACCCTCCCAACCCTGTATATATATATATATATATATGTCTGTCTATCTGTGTATCTATTATATCTATCTATCCATATCTACTGTAAATGAAGATCTGTATATCCATCTAGTTACATTTGCACAACAGTGCATTTCTCAAAACAATTCATAGTATTCATGAAACTGTCAGTGTCATCAAAATGAGAAGTCCTGACACCATCGTTTATGAACAAGATACTGCATCAACCCATATTACTGTAGTGTACAATATTGTACTGCTTCCCACTTGTAAAATGCTGTAGTACAGTACCATACTGTAAATATGGCAAATCTTTACTGTTAAGTAGGTTGCTGTAATACAATACAGTATCCGTACTGTAGTAAAGCTGTAAGCCTAAATGTAAAATGTAAAAAGTTCTTGTCCCACTGTAGCTTACAGTAATGCCTGACACAGTGACAGCAGTGCAGTGCAGATTGTTTAGTGCTGAATTACTGTCCAATACTATACATACTGCACCTGTTCTCCCTGAAATGTTTGAATAATTGAATTTACAGTGGTTCTCCCAACATTTAAAATTTGTTTGACAGATTTTGACAACTAGTTCAACAATTTTGTATGTAATGACTCAAGCAATGAAATGTGGACTATTAGTTTTATAGGGAACGACTATTCAGCATTCATAAGTAGTTCATTTTGACTGACATGACATAAGCAAATGATGATGTTATAAAACACCAGATAATTGTATGAAAGCAACTGGTATGTCTGATACAAATTATTATGTGATGCGCATGACTAAATGTTGTGGAGGTTGAACTTTAGTTATGAGAATTTTCATTCTGATCTGAGAAAAGCAAAGCGCCTGAGAAAAACTGTAATCTGTTTTGTGGAATACATTTACCCTTGTCAGACGAACATTAACTTTATTAACCAACACACAGTAAATGATTATTACAGGTCTAAGTGGTGCAGCAGCAGCAGCACTGACAGACAGAGCAGCTGCTGGGGGTTTGTTCTCAGCTTTGGTTTTTTATCTGGTTCTACCTGTACCACCATGTGATCTCCACACTCAGCCTCCAGCAGCTCCGCATCCGCCACGAAAAAACTTTTTCTGAAGCCCCCGTCAAGTTTTTCGTGCGATGCCAGAACTCAGATCAGTTTTCCTCGTAAACGCTAAGTGGCAGCTCCTGGCATCTCTTGTTGCCCTGGCACTTTAACACCTCTCCTCCGTCTCCAACAAACTGCTAGGTGATTTGAAAATAAATAGTTTCCCACATTCCTTCCTGACATGACATGCACTCCGATTAGCCTCTTAAATTCCCCTCTGACATTTGCTAAGCTCTGCAGCATTTGTGATGAGCTGGGATGGGGAGGGAGGGGTGCACATTTTGTTCTCAGGATGTCTTCATTCTGCATCTACATGCTGCTGTGCTCTGGCTCCACTCCACATCTCCTGGCTGACTGTCATTAGATGATAACTGCAGAGATGGTGCTTATAAAAAGCCCCGACTCAAGTGTTGTAAATAGCATTCGAATGGCATCTGGTCTCTTTACAGAGCTTCGCCTCAGGCCCTGAAACCATCACCAAGACACTCTGCTGCGTGTGTGTCTTCAATCTGCATAAGCCACTGAGATGTTCTGTAGTGTGTGTGTGTGTGTGTGTGTGTGTGTGTGTGTGTGTGTGTGTGCGTGTGCGTGAGAGTTGCGGTTGGCGGAGCAGAGTTTCATGCTTGTCTGCAGTCAGTGTGTCTCCGTGCTGACAGGTCTATCTTAAATCACGCTGCTGAGAGTCTTCCTCCGACAGCGTTCAAACCACACGGAGGAAAAAAAAAACGAGCTGCGTGGCCATCAACACACCGCCTGTTCACCTGCAGTTACACACTAAACGCTACTTTTATTATTTTCCAACCACATTCCCATCATGTTTGCACAGCGCTCTGTTTGCAGCGCATGGGAGTCCGGATCAGAGAGGTGACCGTGATGTTTCCTGATCACTGGGCTTTTTGAGGGAATCAAACACTAAAGTCCCCTACAACTGAAAACTAACGATTATTAAAGCAGCGGTCGGGGCAATTTTGGACAAATTTCGGCAATTCTGAGTAACAAGACACAACAAGAACATCAGCAGTACAATGTCTGTTCTGTCCCAGCTGAGGTTTGTAGGCTACTCACAACCTCAGACACCAAGAACCAGCTACTAACGCATTGAGCTACCTGGCTGGAAGGGAGACCTGGGGCCTCATTTATCATTGTGGATACACCTTTTTTTACACCCTTTTTCCCCCGTTTTGTGCGTACGCACTTTTCTCCGCCAAATTTGGGATTTATCAAACCAAAACCTGACGGGGAAAAGTGCGGATATTTACACCCATTTTGACTCTGGCGTACCGTGATTTACACCTTTTTTGAGGAACAGGAGGAATTGGCGACACCGTTGCTGAGTCAGAGAACTGCAGTATGGGAGGGAGAGAGGAGCGCGGAGTACATTTAGAAGAGCATAGTAGGATATTTTGAAGTAATTGTGGTAGTGGTGGACCGTTGATGCTGGCAATCCAACCCGCTCTATAATAACACTAGGCTTTATGTTAATTGATAAACAGAGCGGATTGAGGATTTTGTTTTTTTGATTAGGCTATGTGTGACGTCCGACAAGGATCCAAGTTTAAAAACACATCGGCAGCAGCGCACACTGATCTGCAGCTACTGAGACTGTTATTATTCTGTCACCTGAGTTAACGAGGTGCACGTGTGTTTGGAGCTGACGAGAGGATAAAGAGTGAGACAACGCGGCCCTGAGGAGGAACTGTGAAGGACTCTGTAATGGAAAATGACCTAAACCAAGTCCAGTAGAGCTGTAACTGTGTAGTGAGAAGGCCTGCAAAGTAATGGTAACTATCGTTGATTTAGCCTACATTGTTTTAACATCTAGGTGTAAAAAAAAAAAAAGATTTTCTGGGATAAAGGGGCAGATTAGGAAGATTTTTCTTCTTTCTGCTCCCTTTTGTTGAGATTTGGGAGGTTTTGGTTTTTATTGTAGCTTATTAAAATGCAAGATCATTTTTCTGACTGATTTTTCTGACATTTTGTAGCCCGATATCGCCGTGTATCTGCTTTCGGAGAATTTCCGCTTCTTTCCCCCACCCTCCACCTGTTGTCTCCGTTGTCACTTTGTTGTCACTTTGTAGCGCTCCACAGAGCACATGGCTAATTAAATATGCACGTGCTGACCATATATGGCGTTCTGGGGGTGGAGTAAGAGGTGTGTTCACGTGTGCACCATTCTTGGGTCCGGTGTGATTTACCAAAGGCAAATTGCGGAGAGTTGTGCGTACGCACAGTTTGATTGATCTGAAAAAGGTGTAAATATTTTGAGTGTACGCAATTTCCGTCTTTTCGCCGTACGCAAAAATGTAGTAGCAGTTTTACACCCTCTTTGATAAATGTTGTGGATACACCTTTTTTTACACCCTTTTTCCCCCGTTTTGTGCGTACGCACTTCTCTCCGCCAAATTTGGGATCTATCAAACCAAAACCTGACGGGGAAAAGTGCGGATATTTACACCCATTTTGACCCTGGCGTACCGTGATTTACACCTTTTTTGAGGAACAGGAGGAATTGGCGACACCGTTGCTGAGTCAGAGAATTGCAGTGTGCGAGGGAGAGAGGAGCGCAGACACTGTTTTAAGTAGCAAGTGGTGGTGATGATGACCCCCCCACCGCACACGTGCTGACGTCGGCACTTTACATGAAAAGCACAGCCACTCTGATTTTTCCCCTGTGCATTTACACTAGTTTGCTGCTAAATACAGGCTTTATAAAACGAATTTCGTTTTCTTTTGATATCATATTGATATTTTCCCCCTGCATGTAGGCTACACCTCTTCCACAACCAGTCTGTCCAGTCTTGGAAAATAATTTCTGCGACGTGCGTGTGCCAGACTGGACACACACAAGCAAGCAGCAAGCCCAATAATGTCGGCGCAAATCAAAGCAAATGAGAAAACATGATCGATATTTTTTGTGTGAATAATATTTATTGTATTTAACTAAAGGGGGTGCTGCCCAACATCATTTTAGGAAAAGTCACAGACTGGTGGACTTCAATGTTTTTTTTTTATTTTTATATAGGCTATAGCTATGCACAAATGAAAATCAAAGTTGTCCAGTGAATGGCAGTTGGCGGTTAGTGGAAAGGGGTGCAAAGACTGTTATTATTCTGTCACCTGAGTTAACGAGGTGCACGTGTGTTTGGAGCTGACGAGAGAATAAAGAGTGAGACAACGAGGCCCTGAGGAGGAACTGTGAAGGACTCAGCTGTAATGGAAAATGACCTAAACCGAGTCCAGTATAGAGCTGTAACTGTGTAGAAAGGCGTGCAAAGTAATGGTAACTATTGTCCTGCTTCCTACATTGTTTTAACATCTAGGTAAAAAAAAAAAGATTTTCTGGGATAAAGGGGCAGATTACATAAGATTCTTCTTCTTTCTGCTCCCTTTTGTTGAGATTTGGGAGGTTTTTGTTTTTATTGTAACTTATTAAAATGCAAGATCATTTTTCTGACTGAGTTATTGCCCGATATCGCTGTGTATCTGCTTTCGGAGAAGTTCCGCTTCTTTCCCCGTCCTCCGCCTGCCTCGTTGTCACTTTGTTGTCACTTTGTAGCCGCTCCACAGAGCGCACATGACTAATTAAATATGTAATAGTAAGAGGTGTGTTCACGTGTGCACCATTCTTGGGTCCGGTGTGATTTATTGCGGAGAGTTGTGCGTACGCACAGTTTGATAGATCTGAAAATGGTGTAAATATTTTGGGTGTACGCCATTTTCGTCTTTTCGCCGTACTCAAAAATGTAGTAGCAGTTTTACACCCTCTTTGATAAATGAGGCCCCTGGTGTGTGGCTTCAGAAATAGACTCAGGGAGTCACCAGCCAGGCAGCAGCTGTCAAGGCAGATTTCAAAATTTGTCAAAAATTCTGGCAGAAATCTGATAATAGATATATTGCATCTTGACGGAAATGTTGGTCATTTGTTTTTAACGGGAAAAATGTCACTCTTACATTGACTGCAGTTGTTCCCATGAGAGCAGAATTCAAAATGTTCTCAAAAATTCAGTTTTTGAGAAAAACTCTGATATTTGCCAAACTTCATCAACCACGACTCTAAAATATTGCCTTTTTTTCAGGAAGTTTGAAAATGTATCTAGCAAGAATTATATGTATATTATATGTATGTTGTGTGTGTGTGTGTGTGTGTGTGTGTGTGTGTGTGTGTGTGTGTGTGTGTGTACAGCAGTGATCATACTGTAATGATGATGAGAAAAGAAAATGATTTCCAAAATTGCACACGATTAGCAGGAATCGAACCCAGACTTAAATAAAGCATTGATCAATGGGGGAACTACTCAACCAGGTGAGCTAGACAGTAGTTTTGCAAAACTGTAGCACCCTATCTCCAATTTACAATGCTGCCCTTTCATCCCTTCCCAGGAAATTCAACAATCTAGCCTCTAAGAAAAACAACTGTTCACAAATGGCCTCATGTCACTCTAACAACTGTCGTTGGCACATGGAGCACAAAGGGATCCAGTGACATCATCCGTCTTGTGAAGGCCCCCACAAGAGGTTACTGGCTACATTACAATACTGTGTCTCCACACCAGATACTTGGACCAGTCCCAGCCTGGTCAGATGCATATATGAACTGATGAAGCCTCTTGGATGAGAGGTGAAATGTCTTCCTACACAAATAACCAAGTCCAGTTGCGTTCGATTTAAATTTCCTTGAGATAACTATGACCTGGACAAATGAGGAACACTGACATGTCCTTGGAGTTGAGTAAATCTGGCATGGGACTAGAGCTTTAGAGCTTTGTGCAAAGTTTGGTGATTTTTCATGTATGGGAAGTTGGATTTCCTAGGAGGAGGAAGAAGAAGAAGAAGGATACTACCAATAACAATAACAAACAGCAGCTTACGCTGCCTGGCCCCTAGAGTCCATAGTGCTTCTCTTCTTGTAGTTCTTTGTGTCACCACCAAACTGACCTTGATACATTCATAATGCACAGATCTATATCCATGACGCATGACTGCCAGCTGCTCTGCAGGAACAGAGAGGCTTCAGTGGGTCAGACTGAGCTTTTCTGTCTGAATGCTCCCAACCACCTGAGGCGCCTGTGCAGTGTTGACACACCAATATTAATGCCATCCACATTTAGTAACATTAATATATCCCAGTGTCTCAGACGGAGAAGGAAGTAGAAGCAGACCAAATAATCACCATCACTGCAGCCTGGGTTAGAGACCATTACACCTCACTGTAGGACATTTTACATCTGCATCTTGAAATTATAAGAAAAGAAAAGGCATTTTTTTATGTATGCAGTGCATTTCAGGACACACAGTTGTATTTTATGGTAATTTCTGTCATGACCCAGGTTTTGAACCCAAGTATCTAGCTAGGTGACAGCTGAGTGAAAAACCCTAGAGCTATCAGGGACTGAGGATGACTCAAGAGAAGAACAAACAAAAGTTGGTGTTTTCAAAAGATTTATTCCAGATAAGGCACAGTGGAGCACATTAGAAAAACTGGCAAAGGCTCATAATGAATAATTCCAAAAGGTTAAAAAAAAGAAAAATTAATAATTAACTTGGGAAATTCCACAACAGTCAGTCCAAAAGATACAACTAAAAAAACAGGTCTGAAAACAAAAGAGTAATCCACAACCAGCATCAAACCCTTGGGGAAGTTCTAAACAGTCCAAGATCAAGATCAGTCAAGTCAAGTTAAACAGAGGTAATACTCAGAGGGCTCAACCAAGACAAAACCAAGACACAGGGTCCAAATACTGTGAGACAAATGGACAATTGGATAAGACACATGATGAACCTAACAAGACGCAGGTGAACAAAAACAAGACACAAAACTCTCCATCTGGTGGCCAACTAAAGTTCAGACGGTTTCACCATATCCATGAGCTGCACTGCTTGTTTTCTTTTGGGGGGACATTTAGAACATGAAAATATTAAGTGTAAGTTGATGTTGAGAGGGTTTCATTACGCACACTTTCCCTATGGTCAAAGGTGAATGTCAATTTACAGACACACACTGATTTTTCTTCCAGTTGCCCAGCAGGAGTTCACCCACCTCCTGAAACCTTTAAATCCTTTCAATTCTTGAATGTCCTGTCTCATCTGTCTTGCTTTCAGACATGTGAGCCAGGTTCCCTGCAGGACAGACTCTTTATGAGGTACAGTACTAACACTGGTCAGCGGTCTATTTTGACATGATAGCTTTACACAGTTCCTGCAGATTTGTTAGCTGCACGTTCATGATGCAGCTCTTCTGTTCAACCCCATCCCAAAGCTGCTCTGTTCAGATCTGGTGACTGTGGAGGCCATTTGAGCTGCATGTTACATTTTACAGTTAGTTAAAGGTCAGTGTTTGACAGACGTATGAAGGACAGAGATGTCATGGAGGTGAGAGCTGCTGCTGACCTTTGTTTGAATAGTTTCTCTGTAACTGGTGAAGCAGACGTTGAGCAGGTTTTAAAGAGGAACTACACAGGATTTTTACCTTAATTAAACAGCTTCAGGGTAATTGTGATAGTTTAATAAATGACTTGTAACTAGTTCCAGGGAGAATGGAGGCTCTCTGCCTTCCACCTAGCGTATCTTGGCTGAAAACCAACCATGTAAGATCAGAGCCGACCCAATGTCCCAGCTCTCGTCTCTGTGGCACCGCCACACAAACGTGCCCTGTAACCTGTAAATGTGATGTATGTATATGGTGTGTGTGTGTGTGTGTGCGCGTGCATGCATGTCTGTGTATGTACTTACATATAAATGCAGAGACATTTACTGCTACATATTGATTTATAGAGTATTTTTGTGTGCCATTCAAACATTGTCCTTTTTATGTTTTCTCATCTGAAGTATCATGGCCTCTGTAGGAGGCCAGCTAGGATTAGCTACTGAGGACCTTGCTGCCCGACAAATGATCCTGCTGCACACTGAGAAGAGAGAAGATGTTTGTGTGTTTACATATGTGTGGACAGTGTCATGGTCCCCAGATCTACTGAATGTTCTCTGTTCGTCTCCATAGTCAAAGAGACAGACAGACACACAAACAATGGATTTTGACATTTTTTGATACCTGATTGATTGTTTTGTGATCAATGTGAATAAAAAGTGATAAATGAACATGTCAAAAATGAAATCACTCTTTTGTTGACCAAAATATAATTAAAATCATCATCTTTAACCAAAATTAAAGACATTTATTACAAAAACGCATTGATTCTAATTTGGGTCATTTTTGACCCCACTCATGGAAGAGTGTAGGTATTGGTTGCTCATGCATCCAAGGGTTAAAGCAGAAGTAAGCGATCCGGTCGTTTTCGCTAATGCTGCGTTCGAGGCAGGCTTTTGAAATCGTAAATTACAGCTTCAAGTCACAACTTACGACTTTGTAGCGTTCCAGGCAACCCACTCGTGATTTTCCGACCTGTTTTACCTGTGAAAGTCACTATAACGGCCACTCGTAACTTCCGACCCGTGGACTCCTACCAGATCAAACTGATACAACTTAACAGGACGGAAAAACACGAGTCTACGAGTTTCCTTGAACGCACCATAACAGTCCTCGTCCCTACGTCGCCACATTCACGGCATCCCTTGGCTGCACACACAGCCCTGCATGCCGTTCTCTCTCCTCATTGGATAAAAACTGTAGGATACGATAAATGTTTTCTCCTCGGCTCAGAGCAGAGCAGAGTGACTGACAGACCCGTGTTTCGGTCCAAACACTCTATGTAAGTGATTGCTGTCGGAAGATATAACTATTTAAGACTTATATTAACACAAATATATCACTTACTTCTGCTTTAAGCAGCAGCCGAGTTCTCCACAGAGGTGTCCTCCTCTCCACAACAAACACACCAGGAGATTCAAATCACAAGAGTTTGATCAGAGCTGGTTTCTCTGAGAACTTCACATCCAGCCTTCCTTCACCTTTACTGTACAGCACTTTTGGAAACCTTTGTGTTTATTTAAATGTGCTTTATAATTAAAATGGATTGGATTGGATAAAACCGAAAACCATAAATAATTAAAACAGAAAAGAAAAGAATGAAAAAAGTGTCTGTGGTATAAAACTAGATCAGAGTCAATGCTGAGCTCCTACATGATCATGGAGGATCTAACATCATTGACAGGTGACTAATGACACCATGATTCAAACCATAAACCATGTTGGAAACATTTGGGGAACTGAAGGAACACAACTCTATATAGCAGGTATACAGTAGGTCCTACTGTCTATATACACTGTTGCCCATAAAGCTGGAATTAAATATCTTTTTATCTCCTCTCATGAACGGTGTGATTTATTATTGATAAAGTGCATCTTCTCAAAACTGGTAACTATGATTCACTGTGTGATCAGTGCACCTGGTCAAAAGTCATTACTGATGTGTATAAATAGGAATGTGTCTGAAAACAAAATTATTCCAACTGTATTTTAATGACCTTTGGATTTGTGTGCTAAATTCTTTGCTTTTTATATCATTTTTCTTACACTTCACTTCGACTTGTACGGAAGCCGAGAACGGCCACGTCCATAATATTTTTTTTATTATCGTTTTCTCGTGATAACGACTTATTATTTCGTTATCTCGAGATAACAAAGTCCGTTTTCTCGTGATAACGAATTAATTTATTTCGTTATCTCGAGATAACAAAGACCGTTTTCTCGTGATAACGAAATAATCATAGAATGTGTCGTTGACATGGTTGCCTAGCAACATGTTTCCCCGGTGCAATCGCTTCTGTTTACGGGGTTAATATAATCAAAGATATAAACCGTCTTTGATATAATCAAAGACGGTTTATAATACATCCATGGTAGCAGCTGGTTAGCCGCTGTATGTTCATAGCAGGAGGCTACTAAAGCGACCCAGATAGCAAAATGACATTGAATCAACGTTGAAGTATGGTCAGGCAGCTACGTTGAATCAACATTGATTCCCGACATTTAATCAACATTGAAAGCGCTCGTTATGATAGATGTTGAATCAACGTCATATTTTCAACCATTAAGCGATACTGAATCAACACTGATTCAACGTTCATCTAAAAGCAATCTGCTGCTATATTTTTAGTTGATTTTACATTGAAAACATGTTACTGAATCGACTGTTATCTAAATGGAAGTATCTGTGTTAATTGTAGGCAGATATAAATGTTATTTTAGTCCAAAAATATGGAATCATACTAAACATATTCGAATAACTGAAAAAAGTGACAGAACACAGGCTTTTAATATTCAAGGTTTATTCTGAAAAGGCACGTTTATGTGAAAACATATGACTTAGTTCTCCTAGTTTTATCAGTCTCCCGATCGGAGCCGTGGCACCGCACATGAAATAACAAAGCTACGAGCAAAACAAAAACATAGAGCTTGACTCGGGGAACTACACATAGGAGCCATTACATTGTACAGCCAGCATTTTATTAATTATTAATGACAATAATAATCGATTCAACTTATAATGCACTTTTCATTCAAAGAAAGGCTCGCTCACCAGAGGGCATAACGTTACCTAATCCATACAGCTGTTAGTTAAAGGTGTTCAGGCCTGTTTGTAAAGAGTCCAGTCTTTGTGCTGCTGTCCTCAGCTGGATGAGGAGGCAGCTCCAGAGGTGTGTCCCCCTCCGGTGGGTCCGGAGGAGCAGCTGTCTGCGGGTGGACTGTGTGTGGAGTGATGAGTTGTTGTAGAAGGAGACGTGTGTCTGTTGATGCACTTGTGGCTGAGCAGCTGAGCAGCAGGACTTTGTAGTGGAACCGGGATGGGACCGGGAGCCGGGATAGGGGGGACCGGGAGCCGGGATAGGGAGGTCCGGGGTTATGTGCTCAATCATCTTCACGGACTCTTCCCGGCAGCAGCGCTGTGTCCTAGACGGGGGCATGGCTCAGCCTCTCACACCTTTTAACCTACATGTAAAACAAACAAAATGTCAGGCAATTGTCATTGATTATTTTGTCACGTAAATAAGCGTTTCGGCGACACAGGACGTCCGAGCTGCTGCTGAGACGCTCCGGTCGCCGGTAATTCACAAAGCTCAGGTGGAGCTGCGCTAACGGCAGCTGCTCCAGCCACAACACAGACAGCAGCTTTACAGTTACCGGTAGCTATGCCACTAGGTCTCACGCCGAAAACTAGTCTAAAAGCCTTTGGTGGATGTCGAATGCTATTTTAGACCGTGTATTGTATAATATTTACTCTCAAATTAACAGTTTTTATCACTCACCTGGACAGCTAAACCGAAGCTGTATGCTTGAAAACGTGCCAGTTAAAATACATCATGAACAAAATTTAATAAACTCCATTAAGCAAAAAACACAGCTAATATCTTTATAATCAGTAAAATAAAAATATTTTTAACTTACTTTAACAGGAGCAGGGTCCAGCACTGTCAAAGAGGGGAGAGAAAAAAAAAGCCGACTGCTGCCGCCTGGCAGTTGGGATGTACCACCACTAGGTGTAAAGTGGAGCTTTGGACTGCTCCACTCCTTGCTCTCACTGTCTGAGAACAAATTGTAGACGTTTTTGTCATGAACTAGACACAAGCCTTCAGAGGATTTTAACAGTAAAAAAAAAAAATCACGTCTACAGCATAAGGTGCTTAATTGAATATGTTTGACACCCCCTTCCTCTCATTATGTGGTCTCACCCAGTTCAATGCATTGAAACAGCATCAGTGAAACAATGTTGATTCAATGTTGGCATTTCAATGTACAATTTCAACCATCCTTCAATGTTGATTCAATGTCATATTTTCAACATTAAATTTTTAGAACGTTGATCTAGCATTGATTTTTCAACCATAACCAACAATCAACCTTTCTGACCATAATTCAACGTTGATTCAATGTCATTTTGCTATCTGGGGAGTCTGTTGGAAACACTACACATACAGATCTAACGTAACAGAAGAGATGTTTTCGTGGGATAATTGCCCAAAACCATGTGTAGAACTCAAATCAGTGAGCTGATCCTGATTTCAGCCTTCAAGAGCTGCCACTAACGTTAGTCTGCTCTGAGGAGCTGTCAACAATGAAGTACCGGTAAGTTACACTTAACGTTAGTTTGTTTACTGAGCTGGGTTTATTTAAGGGGCTACAGGTTAGCATAAACACGTGAGTAGACTACGTTATGGCAGCTTCAGCTAAGGTAATGTTAGCTAGTTGCTGCTCAGATAAAGCTCATGAACACTGCTGTCTTGCCAAATTAACATTAGCCTACATGTCAGTGGTCGCAGGCAACAGGTGTCTGATGGTTCGAGATAAGGTTGTGATTTCTGACAGCAGCAGCAGCCAGTAGCTAACGTTAGCTTAGCTGAAACAGGATAGATGGGACCACCGGCCGGTAGCCCCTTAAATAAACCCAGCACAGTGACGTTATACAAACTAACGTTAAGTGTAACTTACTGGTAAGTTATTGTTGACAGCTGGTGTGGACAACAATCACACCAGTGAGTAGGCTAGAGTAGAAAAGTTAACTGCCCCATGCTCGAGCTGAACAGTAGCCTCCTGTTGCTGGCAACCATGGCAACCATGTCAACGACACATTCTATGATTATTTCGTTATCACGAGAAAACGGTCTTTGTTATCTCGAGATAACGAAATAAATTAATTTGTTATCACGAGAAAACGGACTTTGTTATCTCGAGATAACGAAATATTAAGTCGTTATCACGAGAAAACGGTAATAAAAAAAATTTACGGACCTGGCCGTTCTCGGCTTCCGTAGACTTGGAAAATGTTCAAACAATTAAACCTTAATATTAAGTGAAAACAAATGTCAAAAATGAACATGTGCAAGCTAAATAGTCGATAAGGGAGAAAAGATTTATCAGAATCAAAGAGTCAGGGCTCAGCTGAAATGAGCTAGTCCAGGATTAGGAGCTTTCTGCCTAGATCAAAGCCTTCAGCCTCTTCTGTTTCCCTGCAGTCCAGTTGTTTCAATGTGGAAAAGACACCGATTATATCAATAAGGGATTAAGGGATTTTATGGAGCCACAGTGAAAATAAAAAAAAATAGACTAAAAATGTAACACAAATCAAGTTCTTTGCAGCAAAATAAGGTTATTTTGAATAAGAAGGCTGGTGTTTCTCTCAGTCTCAACATGCCATTGTTGTCTACCTGCAGAAGTAATGACTTTAAAGTTAAAACAGCTGTTAAAAGTGAAAAGCCCTGAAGCCCTCATGTGTCTGACAGGCCTCAACCCACTGATAACAATTATGCTTTTACAAAGTTGAGGTGATGCAGTGCAGCGGCCTGTGAACTGAAGACAGCGTCAGTCGTTGGTTTCCCTCTCGGCAGCTAATCGACTGTGATTAACGGGCTTCCAGACGGAGCGCTGGTGCTCTGTCAGAAGAACGGCAGCAAAGCCTCAAAGCTCCAACACCTGCTTTAAAGCTCTAAGACTCTTTAGTTCAGCTGAGTGCTCCTCAGGCCTCCACTCATACCCTGTTACTGACGCCCATCATCATCATGAGCTGATGGCTTCTTGAACTGGGAAATATGAAACTGTCATGTTTGGTAACCCTTTAATTTACAGGCCACTAATGACGTGGTAATGTCAAGAAATGGCCAAGAAATAATGGTCAATTTCATAGTAATGTCATGTTTTTCAAAAAGGCAAAAGATTACACACGCTTTTCATGCTTTGAATTTTTTGGAAGAGGCCAGAATTTTTCTCCAGCAAGTCTTTGCAATTGACCGTTATTTCTGGGCTATTTCTACACAATCAATCATTATTTCTTGGCTATATTTCTAGACATTACTATGAAATTGACTGTTATTTCTAGGCTATTTCTAGACATTATGACAGTTAATTGTAATTTCTTGGCTATTTTTTGACACCATCATGTAATAAGCGGCCTGTAAATTAAAGGGTTACAGAATATCTCTCTCGTTAGCTTTGGACACCTGATACAACTGAGCACTGTTACATGTGGCATCAAACGCTCACCACTGATGATGAACCACCTAAGACACCAGCCGCAAGCACAGCAGACCAACCATACCCTTTCTGTGTGTGTGTGTGTGTGTGTGTGTGTGTGTGTCTTACCCTGCCTGGGAACAGATGTTCAAGCTGGCAGGACCAAAGGGAACCCAGTCGCCCTCTGTCCACCCACACTGCAGATGGTTATAGAGCTTGAACATGTTGTTCCACTTGTCAGACATGAAAGCTAAATAACATCCCATACTCACTAAAATGGTATTTGCTGAGTTGTGTTGTTATTGAAGTTTTGTGTCTGATGCTGTGGTCTGTGGAGTTTTACTGTGCATCAAAAGAAGAAGCTTCGCCATGTGTTTATGGGCCAATTAACCTTTAATAACACACTCACTTAGGGTGAAGCTGCATTTAGAGATCTGCTTTAAGAGGTGATGCTGCATTTATGACCCTGTTCAGACCTGCTATCTGTCTCAGCTCAGCCAATCACAGTGTTCAGCTCCATGTTCAGGTGTGAATGCACCCAAGATGCATTCAGGGCCACCTCTGAGATCTGATCACTGCCAAGTTCAGAGGAGGTCGGGACCACGTGTCCAAATTCCTTCTGTACAATGAATGCAAATATGACATTGAAGGACCTCCCACTCTACAGACGTCCTCTGAAGGTCCCCCTACTGTTTTTGTTCGTTAGTTTTCCATTGTTGTCCTCCAACTCTATTGATGTCCTCTGAGGGACCTCCTGCAAGTCCTCTGCCACAGATTCATTATAAACCAAACAAATACAATGGCAAAAGTCCAGTTTGAAACTAGCCTGAGAAGTGTAGTCCAGGGTGTGACGCTCTGCAGTGGCTCACTTCATGCACACACACAGACTGTTTGTGTCAGGTCCTGTGTTAGTCATGGCTCATTAGTCACATCCCATTATGTTTATGCTTTGTGCCCACACACTGGAAAGTTTAGACTCTGAAGAATTAAAGTTCACAGCAGCTCCTGCTTAGTGTGAAGCTTTCAGTCATCATCATCATCATCATCATCATCATCATCAGCACACTCTGCTCTGACCACAACTGTACAGTACACGCTGTGTGATGGAGGTGATGGTCTCTCAGTGTAATTATAATTCAGTTAGCTCCTACAGCAGCTGAACCATTTGATGGTATGAACTGATCTTGGTGTCCTGTAGCTTGGTTTAAAGCAATAATTATTTAATGAATAAGTTAGTTAGTGTTAAATAAAAAAGAGCTTTCATTTGTTTGTTAGCTCTGATGGCTGGTTTTAGCTGCTGACACAGGAACAGTGAGTCAGGAACCTATCCATTCTTAAATTATCTTCTTATAAGGTGTAGGGGAGACCGGGAATGGTTGTAACATGGGTCAGTTGTAACACTTCCAATGTATCCAATCAGGAACAAGGTATGAATCACCTGATTGACTATGTATATGCACAGTTTAGTCCTTCTAATTATGAAGAAGTAGCAGCCTGTGGCAGACACAGACACTTTTAGAAGGAAAAAAATAATTTTCAGGCATGAAAGTATTTATTTTTGTGATAGCATTGCCTGGTTTGTAGTTAAACTCAATAATTTTTATTGTGTGTCTATGTAGATATCTTCCATGCAAGTTGTAATGTAAGTGCAATGTAAGTGTAAGTGCGTAAGGTAAGCTAGTTAATGGCTACAAGAGTCTGGGTTAGTTGTAACAACAATTTAGTAGCCTACGTTAACCTACTCCAACCCAAATTTTAAATTATGTTTTCTTTGAGTTGCAGTTAAGACAAAATCAATGGATGGATCACAGTGCAGACTCAGACTGATGGCAGGAGAAAAAAGGCTTATTGTAAAGAAAACTAAAAGCCAAGCAGGGGAAAAAACTCAATCATGGAAATAGGGAGGTGATGACAAGGAGGCAGGTGCGTGGGAGTCTGGACTGGGGACAGTTCTGGGTGGAGACGAGGCTGGAGGCGGCTGGGATGGCTCTGGGTGCAGGTGATCCTCGGCCAGGAGAACATAGTGAGCTTATGGGTTTGAGACGATTAAAAAAAAAGTGAACAACGATAGCAAGCATGAGTGGTCGGAAGGTAAAGAACTGGTGAGGAGTGGAAGTGAAGAGCGGGATTAACAGCAGCAGGAGATGGGAGTGGTGATGAAGTGATGAGATGACGAGTGGCAGGTGAGGAGTAGGAGATGGCAGGAAAGTGAAAAGCAGGTCAACCACACCCAGCCTGCATGGAGAGACAAATACAAGACAAAACACATAACAAGAAGGAAAAGGGAATAGAGAAAACCCAGGGAAAGAACATGGATCTGTGGATCCCAACAGTTATAATAGAAGAATCATTTCAATTCATGTTTGAATTAAATTCATTTACAAATGAAGAAGCGTTCATGGAAATTCACGTTTTCACAATTCAGAACCTTTCCTTTCAACTCACGGGCTGTCTTTATCTGACCGACAGCAGCAGTTGACCTGGAGGAGATTTGGAAAGAACCAGAGAGGATCGATGTAGTGCACCACCACTGCAGTTAAAGGGTTAAAACATTCAATGCAATTTGTTTTCCTTTCATTTCATTGGAATGTATTTATGATCCAACACCTGTGATCCAAGACTGGAAACAGAGCCCACAAATAAAATTATGACAAATAACACCCATGAATCAGTGGGTCACCCTTTGGGTAAATGACCAGTGCAGGACTCCCTACAATTGAATGCCGTACTGTCTCACACTTGATTCAAAACAAATGAAAAGGCCACTTCATTTCCACTATATTTTCATTTCTTAGAACAGGTGGGTTTAGATCATTTTCACCAAATTCAGACTTTTACAATTATTTAGTTTTTAAAATCTGAACTTAAATGTCATAATAATTGAAGATATATTCTTGTGACTAAAGGTGGACAGATTTTGAAATTCAATGTTCACATTTTGGAATTAAACTTTGTCATCTTCATGTCAGAAATCACTTTACACTGGAGCTGGTATTAATAAGGAATCTACTCACGGTGACCGATAAGCAACAGCAATACTATCAGTGGACATGGCAGGACTGCGTTAAAGCAGAAGTAAGCGATCCGGTCGTTTGGGCTAATGCTGCGTTCCAGGCAGGCTTTTGAAACCGTAAGTTACAGCTTCAAGTCACGACTTACGACTTTGTAGCGTTCCAGGCAACCCGCAACTCGCGTTTCTCCGACCTGTTGCCTGTGAAATTGCACTATAACGGCCACTCGTAACTTCCGACCCGTGAACTCGCACCACATCGAACTGGTACGACTTCACAGGTCGGAAAAACACAGGCTGCCCTGAACGCACCATAACATCTTGTCAGCCGACGGAGTTAGCAGCCCCCGCCCTCGTCATGGATCTATTGGTCCTCGTCCCTACGTCACCACATTCACGCGCATCCCTTGGCTGCACACACAGCCCTTCATGCTGTTCTCTCTCCTCATTGGATAAAAATTGTAGGATACAAGAAAAGTTTTCTCCTCGGCTCAGAGCAGAGCAGAGTGACTGACAGACCCGTGTTTCGGTCCAAACACTCTATGTAAGTGATTGCTGTCGGAAGATACAACTATTTAAGACTTATATTAACACAAAAATATCGCTTACTTCTGCTTTAAGACTGACCAGAGAAAAACAGAACCTGTCCTGTCCCTGTAGCATCAGACAGCAGCAGACCAGTGCCTGCTCTTATCTGTGTCCTCCAGCTCATTCTGAGGGACCCTGAGGTGTGTTCAGGGGCATCCAGGCATCTTGACCTCATCAGATATGCCAGGAATTCTTCCAGCAGGAGGCTTCCTGAAGTCACCACACCTGGCTCCTTTTACTGTACAGGGGGTCGTTCTTCAAAGACAGTGGCTGATGAATGGAATAAACATCCACTCTGAGATTGAAAGTGTTATCATTGGGTTCTGCTGCCTCAGCCTTCCTAATCTCACTCACCTTAACTTCACCTCACCTCACCTCACCTTAACCCAACCTCACCAAACTTTACCTCACCCCAGCTTCCCTTAATCTAACTTTACCTTGCCTGATCTCACCTTACTTTACCTCACCCACATACTCCATGTGTGTATTTATGTCTTATTTCACAGCTCTATCAAATGCTGCATTCTGAATGGCCAATCACTGTATTCTGTGGTCTGTTATTTCTGTAAAACAGACTGTTGTTAAGTATAACACTGTTGCTCAGGAAGCCTCTCTTATTTGCCCTGACAACATATTAGGCTACGCTTAAGAGTAATCATTTTAAAAATATGGATTAATTTCATGACATTTATTTCAATATATTCTGTAAGAATGAAAATCATGGTTATTGGCTGACAATTTCACCGAGACCGCGAAGGCTGGAGAGGAATAGAAACTTTACTTACCGATCCTTGCCGCTGCTGAATCACTGTGGTTGGAGTCGGAGATTTACCCAATGTATTAATTTATAAACCAATAAAAGTCGTAGGCTATTTGATGCAATTTATAAACCAATTAAATTTGTATTTTGATCAACATTGTGTTTCAAATTATTTATTTCACTTGTAAGCCGTGTAATAAGCGGGATAATGTAGAAGTCAGCCGGTCGTTATGGAGGAAATAAACCTCTTCAGGAAGAATGGAATGGTTCCATTCATCCCTTACATAACACACCACAGTTTGTTGACAAGTGATGGAATTAGAATCGGTTTATTATCCAAAACAGGTCAGTAGGGTAAGACAGGTGAACCAGTGACAGGTGGAATGAGCCAGGGAGAGCAGGGAAGAATGGAACACTGGAGGACTGGGCGGAGCTGGGTCTTCAATCCAAGGAGCTGAGGACAGAACAGGTGTGTGAGTGGGAGCAGGAGACAATGATTACTGTTGCTATGTGGACGATCTGGAGACTGGTGGGTGGATGAACCAGGATTTCATGGACCAGGTGAGGAGGTGGCTGATGGATTGCAGGTGTGCAGGTTAACTAGAGCTCTGAACAGCTCCATACCAACCTCCAACAGAGGGGAGAGACGAACACAGAACACACACACACACACACACACACACACACACACACAGGAAAGGAGGGGAAACTGAGAAAAACACTTGGAATCCTGACAATTTAAGTTTCAGTTTGTCTGCTCCTGTTTGCTGGACTTAGAACCTAGAACTTTTTCAGCTGTCGTAATCCCTTTTCTTTTGGTTTTGTTTGATTAGTGGTGTGGTTTGGTTTGGTTTGGTTTGGTTTAGTTTAGTTTAGTTTAGTTTAGTTTAGTGGTTTGGTTTCAGTTGAGTTTAGTTTTGTTAAGAAGAACTTTTTCAGCTGTCGTAATTCCCTTTCTTTTGTTTTGTTTTTTTGATTAGTGGTTTAGTTTGGTTTGGTTTGGTTAAGTTGAGTTGAGTTGAGTTAAATCGATGAAGAACTTTTTCAGCTTTCATAATCCCTTTTCTTTTGGTTTTGTTTGATTTAGTTTAGTTTAGTGGTTTGGTTTGATTTGGTTAAATTGAGTTTAGTTTAGCTAAATAGATGAAGAACTTTTTCAGCTGTTGTATTCCCTTTTCTTTTGGTTTGGTTTGGTTCTGAACCCCATTTTACCAGCACTGTGCCTGCTAGGTTGTTCTTAACTTTCCAGCCTGTCTTACCTCAGGCCCAATAACCATGCCGGTCTATGAACCTGCAACATTTAATCCTACTATGAGTTGACCATACAGGTAGATGTATCTGTATCAGCACATCACAGATGCTACTTGTCAGTGATCATGGGTTAAAAAAGAAATATTGACTGAGAGCATCTAAGATATGACTTTACAGATGACCAGTTGATAATGGTTTAGTCCAGAGCAAAAACTTTGTGTATATGTGGATGTTATAATCATAACCTTCGGATAGACATGCTAATTACCTTCAAATGGGACTCTTCAGATATTAAATACCTGGGATTCAAATTTCTAATGACATTTAGAAAAATATATGACAGTAATTATGGTCCCAGAAATGAGAACATAAAGTCAGATATTGACAAGTGGTCCAACTGTCCTTGGATAGGTATAATAAGATAGAAGCAATTAAAAATCAAATGGATTTACCAAATCCTAGAGATGGGTAGGAAAAAAGAAACAAGTAGAATCTATTTCAATCTATTGATTTTTTCATTGGTATTTGCACATTTCTTGTTTTTTCCATCAGGTTCATGTCTTTGAAGAGAACTCATTTCGAGGAGGAGATTGATGCGAGATGGAAAAGGTGGGTGAATTTGGAAGGGCCCCTGTGTTGGAGGAAACTGACAGAAGCTTTTCATAGATTTGGATTTTCCCAGCCACTCAGTCACAATAGCAGGAGGTAATGTGTGAAGCAATACATTTCCCGCTGATGGAATTGACTTGCTCTCACTCTGCCTACAGTCTCTATGGGGTGATATACAGCAGCTCATTTGTCAAGGATACTTTTGGCAGCCAGCAGGAAAGCTGTACCACTGCCATGGTTCCAGACTGAATCCTCAGTAAAGCCCTGACAAAGGTTCAGTCTGGACGGGATCATTTTATGTGGTATTTGTATGTTTCTTTAGAGATAATAACAAACAAGCTGAAAACATGTTTTCAATATTCTGTCCAATGTTTTTTGTCTGGTTTCAGAATAAATTAGAAACACCGTTCAGTGTAATGCAGAACATGGAGCGAAGTCCTCTTCATGTGGGCTCTCAGGAATTCAGAGCAGTCAGGCCGACGGTACCACAGGGCCGTGCAGCGGCCGGGTAAACATCTTTTTGTGTTGTCCATGAGCTGTTACTAATGACAACAGCTCTCATCCGCATGATTTAGGTGCGTGACACAGGTCACGTCATCATAACAAGTGCTTATATATGTGGGGAAGTGATGACCTCTGACCTCCACGACCCTGAGAGGTCAACACAGCTCAAAGGAACACATGCAACAACACAAAACACAAAACAACTTCAGAAAACATCTTCATCAAATTGACAACATGTTTTCTCCAAAACTCCAAACTACCATGAAGCCCTCTCACACTGGGTTGTATATTCACTGATCGACCACAGTGATCAGCTCTGAGTGGGTCTGTTCACACCTGATTTAAAATGTGTCTCCACTGACAATCTGTGATCTGATCTCACTTCATGCAGATAAACAGGTGTGTATTGTTTTTAGACAGTGTGTAAGTTACACAGACAGACAGACAGACAGACAGACAGACAGACAGACAGACAGACAGACAGACAGACAGACAGACAGACAGACAGACAGACAGACACAGACATTACAATAAAAAACCAACAACAATTGGTTTAAAACATACTGTAAAGGCGATTATTCCAGTATTTATTATTCCAGAAGCATGAAAAATGTTTTGTGTCTCTATGCGCAGGCACAGCTAGGACCATAATGATCCCATTCTTTGACTGGCGACATATGAATCTGTACCTAAAGTCTTTTAGTATGGCATGAGAAGTGGGCACATTAAAGGCCATAATCCCTATAGTCTTAGGGGTAGGTTCATTACCTTTATTTGTGAATGTGCAGGACACAACTTGTCCACCAGAGCATTTTGGAGTTGTTGGATTGTGAATTTGATGAGTTTGATGAGGGAAACCAAGAAATCCCATTAGCCTCTGAGCAGCTCACGGCTCTGCTTTGCCATTCTAAAAATAGCTTGCACTGACAATTAAAGGTGACAAACCCACTGCTATGACTATAGGGATTATGGCAATGGGCCAATTTGCCAAAATGTTGAACTATCCCTTTAATGGCTATAAACATAGGACATGGCAGAAGAGGACTACCAAAAAATCTGTCCACAGGCTTGACACTCATTGGTGCTTGTCAGCGTCTAATCAGAATCAGAATCAGAAACCCCCCCAGAGGGAAATACAGAGGAGAGATCAACCTGGCAACAGTCAGTACGTTTACATGACGCTTGAAAAAACCGAATTATTGCCTTAATCCGACTATAACTGGACAACTGAAGTGCATGTAAACACCTTAGTCCGACTGAAATCGGAATTGAGAACTCCGATTAAGACACCCAGATAATGCGATTGGAATTCGATTTTCTCCGTCATGTATACACCTTAGTCGGAATATAACTGGACAACGCATGTGCGCATGCTCCACAACCGTAGAGACGGCACCAAGTGGAGCAGAGAAGCCGCCCGAACCCCGCAAAGTAAAGAAAAGAAAACCAACGTCAGCGCAGATTCAATGCATTTCACACATACACAGTGCAACCAGCCAGATTGTTTTATTAGAGAGAGAGAGAGAGAGAGAGAGAGAGAGAGAGAGGAAAAAAGGAAGCCCGTATCCTATTCTCAGCGCGCATCCGGCCCAGACTGGTGCGTCTGGTCGGGAACTGCAGTTGAGAATTTATTAATAAGCTTACTAAGTTGTTTATATTCAGTTTTTTACGAGGTGACAGAAAAGTCAACAGGACAGGGGGCGTATTAACCTGCTGAAACAACAGGTGACGCCGCATGAGGGGGCGGACCCCGTCAGTTATTCGATTTTCTCAGTTGCATGTATATTGAGACAAGGACAGAAGTCCGACTTGACGCCAAAATCGAATTTTGAGCATAGCTCGATTAAGCTCTGCATGTAAACGTACTGAATGAGTCAGGTACCATACAGTTTATCTGACACCTCCCCCTCCCCCCACCCTGTGTGTGTGTGTGTGATCCTCGAACACAAACAGCTCCTTGCTCCATTGTGAACATAAACCGCCGAGTGCCGAGCTGCCATTTACGTAAAGCTGCTTTTATTGCGGCGTCTGGCTAACTTGGCTTTTATCTCATTATGCAAATACCGGAGGCCGAGGTTATGGCAATGAAAGCAGATTTACTCTCACGCTGTCGTGGACTGAATGACGAGGAAACAGGCGACAGGTTGGAGAGAGGATTGTGTCGACTGTGGAGCCGGAGACAGCAGCTTCTCCTGTCTCACAGCTGCTGTCATGACGATAGTCATGTAAAGTGAATACTATGCTGCAGTGGCTTCAACACATTTTAATGCTCATTTTATAATGTGAAGCACTTTGAGCTTTACAAATAAAGTTTATTATCAAAGGCTCTGTGTGTAACATAGCGTATGTTTTATAATGATGCTGGTGGCCTTCAGGTGAACCTCAGTCAGCACTTTCTGCAGTGTGTGTTCATTCAGCAGATTATCGGCTGCTGCTGAAATTTCACAAGCTCATTAATATCAATGGGCTACTCATGCACGACAACACCTGACGTTACTATCTTGAAGTTGCTGAGTCATGGAATAGCTCATCAAATCCTCCTGAACCCTTCTCTCAGTCTTTAAAGGTGCTAACCGCATTCTCTGTTATAAACTGTTTTCTTGTCTGGAACAACATCTATGTCACGTCTGTCCGTCCTGGGTGAGGGATCCCTCCTGTTGCTCACCCTGAGGTTTCTCCAATTTTTTCCTGTTAAAAGGGTTTTCTATGGAGTTTTTCCTCATTTGATGTGAGGGTCTAAGGGCAGAGGATGTTGTTATGATGCTACAGTATGTGAAGCCCTTTGAGACAAACTGTTTGTAAAAACGGGCTATACAAATAAAATTGCCTTGCCTTGCCTCGCCTCGCCTCGCCTCGCCTCGCCTCTGTGTAAAAGGTTATGATGGAGCAGTGAGGCTCCTTCAGGGAGCAGAGCAGATTAACACATTAAGTAAGTTGTCATTATGGCAGTAAACATACAGGGCTCAAGTTCCGTCAGGCGCAGGCGACGGGGCATGTCCAGGCGCAGTTTGACTCGTTCATTCACCAATATTTTGTTATGATACACTAGTGCTAGTCCCCTCTGAGTCCGGGGTTAGCAGTAATCAACATCCGGGGTCTGTAGGCTGACCTACTAACCTCTGACCTCTGATATCATCTCCAACCGCTGCCCGGCTCATTCTGATAATAATGACTCCGCTTCGGCATTCGGGTCCATTTTTAGTGCAACTAGCCAGAGCTTTAGTGAGCAGGCTACGGAGAGGAAGACTGTGGAAGCTGAACTTCATCCAGCTGCTCATTTTTTTCTGACAAGTCAGAAACACTCAGAAACTAACCATAGCATTAGCGGTAGCAACAAGCCGCGCCGCAACGGGGTCGGAGAAGACATCATCCAGGTCAGAGGTTAGTAGGTAAACCTACAGACGCCGGATGTTGATAACAGGTCACCCCAGACTCAGAGGGGAATAGCACAAGCGTATCATAACAAAATATTGGTGAAATGAACAAGTTTCGCGGCGGATAATGTGTTATTTAGAGGCTGAATTGCGCTGCCCCATGTTCTCGCATTATACGGATATACGCGGCTCTCGTCGGAACGACTCGTAATGACACCAAAGTTATCTGGGTGAGTAAATGATCGTATTTTATGCTAGAAATAAGGTCCAGATTGTAAAAAACGGTAATTATCCTTTAACCAGATAGAAGACCCATTGAGATCAAGACTTCTTTCACAAGGGTGACCTGGCCAAGGAGGCAGCAGCACACATCATAGTGAACAAGACAGGTAGACAGCAATAACAAAACAACATTGAAATATAAAGTGCGAGCAAATTTGACAAATAAAGTGCAGTCGTTATTTTTACAGTGACAATTTATGAACGTAGGCACTGTTCTAAGGATTTCCGATGTCGGTTTCTTAACTCTTTGAGTGCCAGACCTTTTATAAAATGGTCAGTGCCATGTGCCAGCGTTTCGGGGCATTTTGAGTAATATTTTAAGACCCACAGAATATTTTGTATTATGACTCTGAAAACACAAAATAGCTCAAAGGAAAGAGGAGACTCTCTATTTAACTAGGGAAAAAAACATTTGTTTGTACCTTGTTCCACTCTTAATTTATCTTAAGTTGAATAGAGCCTGGTTGCACCAAAAAGACCACTTTTTTTCTAGAAAGCTGAGAAAAATGCATTTTTGTGAAAGAGAGTCTCTCAAGAAAAACAGTGATTTATCCGTTTTAATTTTGGCTTCAAAAACATGTAAGACATCTGAAAATTTCATTTCACATGTTTTTTCATTGTACAAAAAAAAAAAAAACTAAAATACAACAAGTAGGAGTCTTACTCTGCAGAGTGATGCCTGCTCTCCTACTCCTCCTGCTGCTTCCCCTCCTCTCTGAAGTAGGGAGGGAGACGTCGTGGCGTCTTCAGCCTCTCTGCTGGACGCGGCCGTGCTGATCTCTCGGTTCGTCGTCACGACGTCGGTTAGACAGCAACTGGTGAAACTGACTCCGCGATCCGCTTTCGCTTCGGCATTTCGGTGCTGATCATCTAGATCAGTTTACCTTTCCTGCCTCCTCCGGTCACTTCATGCTGGAGCTATGCTAATAGTATCCGTGGCTAAGCTTTCCTCCAGCTCCACGTTACACTTGTTCCAGGCTCTGCCCGTCGTTTTCCTCTAGAAATAGAAACGTCCCCATTTACCAGCCGCAGAAAACTGCATTTGACGTATATATATGTCAATGGCACTCAAGCGTTGGATTTTGATTGACGTATATATACGTCAAAGGCACTCAATGAGTTAAGACAGAGCGGAAAACTTCCAATGAAACAAGTTCTGTTCGTTTCAGCTCAGACTGGAGGGCATCCCAAGAGGGAGCAGAGAAACGGAATGCTTTTTTTCCTGTTTCAGTTTGAACACGAGGACCAGAGAGATACAAAATGTAATTCGAACGTAAGGCATGACGGCTTCCAGTTTTCAGAAGAAAAGTACATAAATAAGTAGGAACCATGCCAAGAAGAGCCTATTAGAACAGAGTCATCCAGTGTGTGAACCACCTTACGTTCAGGGAAGACATGCTAGCTCTAGCATAGAGTTTGTAGTGGTGGGTGAAGCAGCTGCAACCAGTGATGAACCTCAGTGGTAGACTGGAGTCAGGGGTTGGGGACAGCTGGGTGAAGCACACATACTGTATACACAGCATAACCATAACCAAAGGCAAAAAGTAACTGAGATTAGAAGTTTCCAAGCTTTGAGGGAGAAACATGACTTGATCCTGTAATAGAAACCGAGCTTCACCCTTAATTTGGAGAATCAAATTTTCAACATGCCCTTTGAAAGAAAGCTCCCCATCAATAATTAATCCCAGGTATTTGTAACTGGTGACCAGCTCTAGAGTTTTACTTTGGGCAGTTCTAATTGAGGGGACATTCTCAGAGGAAACTGATGAATTAGAAAAAAGCAAATTACTTTGGATTTTTCAGCATTTAAAACGAGTTGTTCTGGTCAGGGAGGTCCAAGCTCACAGTGGCAGGATAAAGTGTCCTCAAGACAGAGAACATAACTTACAATTCTTCAGCGAATCTCTCTCTTTTTCTCTTCTTGATGAGAGAAGCCGAATGTAAACTCACTATCTGATGCCAAGGCTGTCTGTGGTAGGTTGAGAGAGATGTGAACTCATTAGTTTGCATCACAGTTTCATCTGTGTTCATTCAGTCAGGTTGAGTTTCCATTACGTGTGACAAACGCCTTTAATCTGACATCAGATTTAACGGGACTCGATATAGATATGAGCTGATTGAGATAGTTGCATTGAATAGTGGTTGTTGTGATTATTTATTGTATTGAAATATGCCTGACATTCTGGAAGCCTGCGCATCTTGGTCTGTGAAATTGCCAAGATGACTGCGCGGTGTTGCGCCAGACAAAATTAGCACTGGGTGGGGGTTTGCCCCCCTGCGCCTGGTACGAAAGTAGAGCCCACAGTGTGTACTGTGGACTAAAAAAAGTCATATGATTTTATTTACCAGTCTAGTGAGTAAAGTCAATTCTTCAAGTTCAGTTATATTCAAATTATCAGTTGAGTCCATTAAACTGGTTAATGAGGGACAGATAACACTTGGAGCTGAGGTTAGTAGTATAGAACTAATTTGGGATGCTTAAGAATTTTCCATTGTATTTTTAAAGCAGGTAGGGCGGCACAGTGGTGTGATGGTTATCATTCTTACCAGGAGGTTCTGGGTTTGGATTGGATTGGATTGTACTTTATTGTCCCGACGGGAAATTTGTTTTGGGCTCTGAGCCACTGCATACACAAAACAATACGTACGAGACATTCTTACAAAGTACTTTCACACATTTAACACACATTTAAAACAGTGAAGGGTGCTTCCACTCTATACAAATAAATCAATAAAATCAATAAATCCGTAGAACTGATCAAACCAGCAGCTCTTAAGTTAAAGTGCTATGTGCGCAGTGGTTCGATACGGAGAAAAACTAAACTAGTAGAATAAAACCAACGTTTCATAAATACACTGAAGTGCTACATTCACAGTGTTTGATTCCTGGGCCTGGATGGAGTTTGCATGTTCTCCCTGTGTCTGTGTGAGGTTGTCTTCACTCCAGCTTCCTTACACAATCCTAACACACACACACTTTTGGTGACTCTAAATTGCCAGTAGTGCATGAAAATGTGTGTGCGTTTTTTATCTCTATATTTGGCTCTGTGACCAACAGCTGACTTGTCCAGGGTGTAACCTTGGCCTTGCCCTATGTGAGCTGGGGCTGGGATTGTCCTGCATGGATAAATGGTATAGAAAATGGATGGATTGATACAGATTCAAGTCCATAAAAATGTGTGTACGTGAGACAGTCAAATGAACTATACAGTATGTGACAAAATGTCAAATATTCAGATGGCAAATGAAGAGAATCTTGTGTATTTCAAGGCTGAACTAAAAGAGAAAATAACTGCATGTCACAGGCAGTATACAGGGTGGGCAAAGACCTCAAAAGTCAACAAAACAAAGAATGATGTTGACAGTCATTTGTGTTATAAGATGAGTCTGCTGTGAAGAGGTCAGACTGTAAACCTGACATGTGTTTTCAAAGCAGGGACTGGGAAGAGGGAACGGGGTGGGTGGTGCTGCCTTTATCCTCACAGAGTTTAAAAACCTCCTCCTTGCACACTTTTATGCACAGACAATTCTTTGCTGAAATTATGAAAAAAAAAATGTCATAAAAATATTCAGTCTTGCTAGCTCAGGTAAGATGGGACACTTCTTAGTCTGCACACCCAACATTGTGTTTCTACTTTGTAAGCCCCTGGTTCAGACTAATGTTCTTCTGGATAATTGTATTTTTAACAGGTTTAAACACCTGTGGTTGGAGATTTGGAAAAGTATAAATTAGTTTCTTGGGAATGACTAAATCTTCACAGAAATGTATGCATGCAGACTGGGTTCATCCACAGGCCAAGATAACTTGCTTAAAAGTTCTACTGTCACTGTGAGTCTTATCTCCCATGCATCAACCTTAGACCAACCTTAGCCCTGTTATTTATCTACACACATAAAAAAGCTGATCACCTGACTTTTGAAGACAAACACAAGCCAAACACAATTACAGTATTTATTTATCATCCCAGACAGTGTTACTGTATACACAGTTATACACTGGAATGATAAATGAGTTCGCTCTGAGGAAATGAAAAGACTGAAATGTTGAAATAAGACAACATGAAAATAACAAAACAAATCAAGACATTATGCCATTTAAATGATAATGATGAATATAGTGATATAATGATGTTTCTGGTAAAGATTTGTTTGGTCTATATGTCACAACTGGGTTTCATACATGTTTGTACTTTTATTTATTTTTTGTGCATTTTTGCCTTTAATTGACAGGATAGTGGAGAGAAAGACTGGGGAATAAGATCGGCACAGTCGGGAATCGAATCGGCGATCACTGCATTGGAAGTTTGGATGTGCTATTGACCATGCAACCACCAAGCACCCCCATATTTGCACTTTTAAAATGAACATGATCATGGTTGATGGCGGTTGCACTTTGGTAGAGATATTTATACTTTATTACTGTAGATTCTCACAGAACATTCTGCACATTGCATATTTGAACATTTCATGCTGATCATTCATAGATTATTTATTGTGATATCTTGTGGCAGCTGCTGTGGTGGCCATTCAGCTCCACTGAAAGAGAGAGATTAGACACAATATGTGCATCCATTTGTTAGTAACTGATGGAACATTGGCAAGAGAAACTGTGAATACTAAATAACATGTGAAGACTATTGTGCCATACGTGTGTGCTGATGCTTTCAGTTGAGTTAACATTGTTTCAAGTGTTTGGTGTATTTTCTTTTATCGGTAATACTTAAGTACACACTATTAAGCATGAATAAATACTGAATTCTTCATTTATAGCGCATGAATACTCATTAGTATGTAGTTTATAAATACAGTTAGTGCTTATCAATGATGAGCAAAACATGTTTAACTGTGTTTATAAACTACATACTAATAGTATTTAATGCTTAACTAATGCTTAATAGTGTGTAGTTATTATAAAGTGTTAACTTTTTTATCTTCATTTGGAATGTGGTTTAGGTTTATTCATTTATTATATGGTGGTGAGGAAATGGCAGTGCTTTCAATTTTGTAAATATATTATTAGGTAATATTCAAAAATAGTGTGTTTGTGAGATAGCAGACACCTGTGCATGGAAGTTTCCACAGTGATTATCCAGGACACAGGATAAAAGGAGCCATTTGTCCGTGTACTGTGTTGCTGGTCTGATCCCAGGGTGGCTGCTACTGCTGCTGCCGGTTTTGCCTGAAAAAGGGAATAAATGTGAATAAATCACCTCAGTCTGCGACACAAAGCCCTGCTGCCTTTGTGTCATTTTTACACTGAACCACCCAGCTGCTTTTCATGGGCATTCAACAAGGAAGAAAATTCATGCACTCCACAATGGGAGGGGATTTAGTGAAACAACGTGGATGTACTGTACAGGCTTTAGTGTTTAGTTATGATGTTGTTCACTAGAATTTCACTCTGCTTGGTCTCCATAACGACTCTTACTTGGACACATCATCTGTATTCACGGATTTGGGCTTCAGTGGATCAGAAGATTATTTCCATCAGTTCTGGATCAGGTTTTGACCAGGTCAAAGTACAGTGAATCACTTCATATAATGCTGCAGCGAGGGGATTGTGGGATATCATTCATCCTCTCCTTTCATAAAGGAGGTCCAGTGTTTCCTCTGAAGCAGTGAAGCTCCAGGACCAGCTCTGATCATGATGCTGCTCTGAACCTTCCTCTGATTAAAAACACTTTTCAACCACAGTAGTACAAAGTATATGGTAGAGCAGGAGAGAGAGCCAGCTAACAATAGTTCACAGTTGAGAAGTACAACAGCATTCTTTCTAATTATATTATACATACATTCCCCCATATCGATGTCTAGCAACCTCACACTGACCCAGGATAGACAAATATAAACAGACTGAAGTGGGAGACACATAAAAACATTGTTCCAGTGCTTCAGAGTTCAGGGAACAAAGCAGCAGATTGTTGCAGAGAGGCTTGTGTCGTTTGATCTGGATATCTGTCAATCTCAAAGATCTGTGTGGGATTCAAGAACAAGGAAAACTGTCAAAACTGACAAAGTGCCCTGCTGCAGTATTACAAGTCTGTCAAAACACCATGTGCTCTCGTAATAGCCATGTGGCTACTTGACAAGAGCCCTGGAGAGAAATACATGAAGCAATACAGATCACACATAACACATGGATACCATTTGATTTCACGACATCTTCAAGAAACAAAAGGTCACGATAGATATTTATGGAGAGTACTGCAGGAAACAGGACAAAGGGTTCTGGCTAAAAGGTTGACAATGTTTAATGGCATTACCATAAATAACTGAACTTTTTTTTTTAAGTATATTTTTTAGGCTTTTTTGCCTTTTTTTATTTGATAGCACAGTGAGATAGACAGGAAAGGGGGAGGCAGAGAAAGGGGGAATGACATGCAGGAAAGGTATGCCCGATGCGGGATTCGAACCGGGGACGCCTGCGTTGAGGACTGTAGCCTCTACATGAGGTCACTGCGCCACGCACCGCCCCAAATAACTGAACTTTTACTTGATGGAAAAGAGTGCTTTCTCTTTAAACTTAAAAGATTTATACTTTGGTATGACACTGGGGAGAATGGGTGCAGTGCAGTATGTTAAAACTCTGAGACCTCATTATGTTAAAACAATGATCAAAGCTCAATGATATGACATCTCATAGCATGTCTTCCCCTCTCTGGATGTACAAAGTTAATGAATGAAAATATGAGTGAGGAATGTAAATACATCCTGTTTATGTTCAGTACAAACTGTGGATTAAGTCTCCAGAGTCCCAGCTACCACTGCTGTGTCTGTGAGTGTGGAAATGTTGTGTTGGACATTTGATATTGTGAATGTTTCTCTTGATTTCAGGCTTCATTTCAACAGGTTGAGTTTGTGATCTGTGGCTGAAGACCAAGCTGAGACCTGAGAAGAGTAAAACACAGAACTGTTGAGTCTGTAGAAGCAATAACAACATGATTAGATTTACATAGTGCCCTGAAACCTTTATTCATAGTTCATCAGAATAACTTATCATTTCCTCCCTTGTAGCTGTTGGCCTGCACTCATTTCAACCCGACAATGTGTGTTGAAATGGAAAATTATATGAAACATACACCTTTGCTTGTGCTCATTTGGTGCCAAGAATGTAAATGAATCACGACTGAGAGGCTCAAGTAATGTCCTGTTGAAAATCCTCAGCAGTCCATCAGTAACTGTTTAGCTGCTGTGATTAATGGTGGTATTTAACCTGTTATAATCACAACTTCAGAGCTTTTATTGTTCCACAGAGGGGACATTTGTTCTGCAGTGATGGTAAAAACACACAAAGACAATAAAAACAGTACAAACTAGAAAAAGCATTTCCAAGAATGGAAATGGTGTGACTGCTGAAAGCAGCTGAACGCTGTTGCAGAATTAGCAAATAGTGCTAGCAGTGATCACCATAAAAATGTTTGACGAAGGTCGGAATCGAACCCGCAACCTCATGGTCAGTAGACTTTCACTCTGCCTCTAGGCCACAGTGCACACACAGTTGCAGAGACTGTTGTCTGTTAATGATCTGCACTCTGTCTCACTCTGAAGTTAACAAGCCCAAAGCTGCACCTGTTGGAAACACTGTCAACATCAAGAAAGCTTGAGAGTCAAGCTTGAATGACTTAGAATGAAAATTTCTGTGAATTTAAGGCTGAGAGCAGCAGTTTCAACATGAAGCAAGTTATCAGAAGTCAACAGAGGACGACTGGGAAAATAATTCACTATAATTGTTGTTGAGGCAAGATTTGAACCAGCAACCTTCAGGTCTCCAGACCAGCAAGCTAACCACTAGGCTACAGACAGAGACAGTATGTGAGGGGTAAAGAAAACCTTTGATAAGAGGATCACTGGCTTCTGCTTAAAAAAAAAGTAAGGAATCGAACCCATGACCTCATGATCAATAAACCTTTACTCTGCCACTTCGCCACAGAGAGCACAGACATAAGCATGTTGCCATTGTAATGTGATGATGTGCTGCAAACGGTGGCAGAAGCAATTAATGCGTCTCTTAACGAACACCTGTAACCAATTGAGGGTGGGGGAGGGGAGCAGAATTCAACATCACATAACAAGATTGCTCAGCCTGGATTCGAACTAGTGACCTTGGGGTTGGTAAGCGGCCACCTTACCAACTGGACTACAGACAGAGTTGTGGAGAATTCTCAGCAAAAGTATAAATAGTTAAAAAGAGAAAAGTAATGCCGATAAAGTTCAAAAAAAGCTGCACGTTTTGATATATGAATTGTTGAAATAGCACAACACCTAACACACCATATGGCCACAGAGAACCTGAGTTATAATGAGCTTTATACTATGAGGAATCAAAGACTGTCCAATGACAGCTGAATAATTGGAATCAAAAGTCAAGCAATGATGTGAAATGACTGAGGCAGGAATCGAACCCATGACCATATGATCACTAAACCTTTACTCTGCCACTCGGCTACAGAGAGCACACTGCTTTCAAGACTGTTGTCATTCATCGTAATGTGATGATGTGCTGCAAACTGGTATGAGTAATGAAGGAGATAACAAACACCTGTAACCAATTGAAGGCGGGGGAGGAGAGCAGAATTCAACATAACATAACAAGAGTTCTTCCCTTGGATTCGAACCAGTGACCTTAGGGTTGGCAAGCAGCCACCCTAACCCCTACACTACAGTGGAGTTGTGAAGAAGAGAGGTTGAGACTTTGATGAATGTGAGATTTTTCAATGATGCTTAAAATAAAAAGAAATGAGTATAGATTAGCCACACCAAGTAAGGAGAGGACTTTTTTGTGACCTGTGACTATTTTTTGGTGAATTAAAATGAATTAAAAAGCACTTAACAGCAAGTTACAAAGTTGAGCTCCTTCTCCTGCTGATGTGAAAAAAATGCATTGGGCTGAATGAGAGCAGAGAGCTCCCTGGCTGCATTTAAAAAATATTTTAAATTATTATCTAAGTCTCTTTGCATTTTTGACCAGAATTTTAGCCAGAAGACAAGTGTGGCTACAAAACTGGAGAAAATAATTTGTCTAGAGTTTAATTTGTGGCCGTGCTGACAGTTTAGCCAGAAAAACTCTAGAATGTTTTTTTGCCTCTATCCACTCTGACACCACTCTTGCTCTGCTCGTTAGACGCAATACACACCCATTATAAAGCTGAAAAAAATCAGAAAAAGTTAAATATTTGAAAAAGTATAAATAGTTAAAAAGAGAAAAGTAATGCCGATAAAGTTCAAAAAAAGCTGCACGTTTTGATATATGAATTGTTGAAATAGCACAAAGTATGAAGGACTAGAAGAAGACCGTAAAAAGGCGGAAGAAAATGGCCAAACAGAAGCACAATAGTCACACTAATAAGATATAAAGGGAGGACATCAGAACATAAAACTACGACGATGTTCTTAAGAGTCCTGTACACAGAGTCAAGCAGTCACACTATTGTTCTTCTGTTCGGCCATTTTCTTCCGCCTTTTTACGGTCTTCTTCTAGTCCTAGTCTAGTCCTCCAGCGTTTCAGCATTCACACGCATTTCCATCAGGAAATGCTACTTTATCTAGTTGATGTGCTACTGTACCTCATATTAAAGCAGAAGTGAGCGATCCGGTCGTTTTGGCTAACTTTTTGTCAGCCGATGGAGTTAGCAGTCCCCGCCCTCGTCATGGATCTATTGGTCCTCGTCCCTACGTCACCACATTCACGCGCATCCCTTGGCTGTACACACAGCCCTTCATGCCATTCTCTCTCCTCATTGGATAAAGCTTGTAGGATACAAGGAAGTATACAAGAAGTTTTCTCCTCGGCTTACAGCAGAGCAGAGTGACTGACAGACCGGTGTTTCAGACCAAACACTCTATGTAAGTGATTGCTGTCGGAAGATATGTAAGGGATAATGCCCGACGAGGTGTCCATTATCAGAAATTAATGGACGACGCGGAGGCGTGAACCGTCCGACGCGAAGCGGAGGACGGTTGCTTCCGCGAAGTCCATTAATCTCTGATAATCGGACACCTCGAAGGGCATTATCCCGCTTATACCATGGTCACTTACGAGAAAAATACATATTAAATAAGTCAGTCATGATTTAATGTTGTTTTTACCGTTAAAATCATACGTCGACTCGTCTTTAACATAAGCGGCTGAGCGGACTATTTAATAACTCTCGTCGGCGATCAAAGAAAAAAAAAGAGGGACCCGCTGTGACCGCAGCGGCGTGCAGCCAGTGACTCTGCCACAGCCTGGTAGTTGATCAGTGAAGGGAGGTGAGGTGACGGCTTAAATGTTACGTGACACAAAGTTTTTCAGAGGTCCAGTGCGCTTCTTACCGCTGGTGTGTTTACAGACTCCAGTGCCATGATGCGCTGAAAAAAAGTTGTTTTGGTCCGAGTGTCCGTTGCCGTGGTTACTAACAAGCGTTTGAGCCAGCGCAGTAATATTTAGAACGTAATCAGGCAATTTGACCGGAACATCTTTATGGGTGTCCATTATCACTTTTTAATGGACACCCAGCAGCCAATCAGAATTGAGGATTCACCCAGACCATGGTATAAAACTATTTAAGACTTATATTAACACAAACATTCCGCTTCTGCTTTAACAAGTTTCAGAAAAGTAAAATAAAACTTACACACCCCTGTCAGTCTTATAACAATCTACAGTTTGTCTGAAATAATAAGCCTTAAGATGATTAATATCTCTGCTCTCCACTTCCGTGCTGCCCTGGCCTCTGTGTTAACGACTCATTAAGCATGCATAAAAGTAAAATGACAAAAGGTTACATGCAGAAAGTGTTTGATCTTACATTCAAATCTCAGCCTTACCAAGTGACAATTTAAAACCACGCACTAGCTGAGCCGCTTTCTACGCATCAGATTGATCATACGCACATTTTTGGGTAATGTGAATGAGATAGGCCTATGGTGAAGAAACTGAGATGATAGATTCTTTATTGTCTGTCTCGAATAAAAACAGAAATGTATCTTTAAAACAGCTCAATGAAGCATTAAAACACATGAAAGATCCACCCCCAGGCACACTCACTAAAACACATTCTACAACAGTGAAAAAAAAGTGCAAGAATGTTTTCTTATTAAGGGTGGTTATTGCAGATGGGATGAAGGATTGAGCCTGTGTGCTTATGCTTCAAATAGACCACTCCACAATGCATGGCTAACCACATTATATATCAATATCCATAGAGGATCCCTTGCACCTTTAGCCATCAGGCTGTTTGATTCTTCAGCAAATGGTGATGAGCTGACAAACATTTTGGGGGTTACACACACCTTCAGAACCTGACGAAGGTCTCAGGACCGAAACGTTGTTCAGCTTAATAAATCTGTGCAAGTGATGACAGTGTGCGGGAGATTTCTCTCACCTTTGGGGGTTAATAAAGTAATTCATATTCGTATTATCAAACCGTATTACAGAAAAACTGTATTCGAAATTTGGCTGTAAATGAACAGCGTTTTCTAACAGTGTGGCTGAATGACAGTTTTTAATTGAACAAATACAAGAATTATCTTCAACCCTGACAGAATTGCTACTGTATAAAATATATACTTGTTAATGCAAATTATTTCTACATGACTGTGACATAGGTCTTGACACACTATGATAAGCACTTACACATGTCAACATATATTACATCATAGAAGACTGTGTCATGTCATTGAGCACCCACTGACATGAGAACAGCCAAGACTCTGTGTTGTCAGATAGCTGAAGCACTTCAAAGCCACCTGAGAACCAGGAGAAAATTACACACATAAACTCTGTATGCATACTTCAGCAGTGTCACTAATAACCATATGGAGACAGAACTTGGCAACATTCGTCGTAGCCTGGAGGAGGGAAGCCATTACCAGACTGTCTAATGTGTTCAACTCTAGCAGGCTGCAGAGAAGCACTCTTTGCCAAGTTTCCTATACACATACCACATGTCTGATAGTTGGAAGAGGTACGGTGAAGTTGTTAAGTCTCTGATTGAACAGATCTGGACCTACAATGCTGACGCAGGAGGCAGGAATGAAATTCAACAGTTTACTGAACGGGTTGGAGTTGTGGCTGAGCAGCAGATTGGAAGCTGACGGAGCTGGTTTGATTTGGCAACTGAGGCTGTTTTCGAAACCGCATACTACCGTACTGCCTACTACCGTACTGCCTACTACAGTACATACTGCATTAGTATGTACTGTATACTGCATACTGGATGTGGGATTCAGTATGCTACTTCAGCAGACCGACACCGTTCACACCGCAGTATGCAGTATACAAGTTTCCCAGAATGAAATTTCGCGGCAAACGGTAACGGTAGCTGTAAAACAAGCTAAAGCTGGTTTATTTCCCGCACTAGCGCTGTAATGTAACTTTATTAAGTTTTAACATTTTTTCATTCGAGAAAGTAACTGTTTAGATCGCAAATATACGGCCAGTTTATGCAAATGACGGCTGTTTAGAAGTTTGCTCCGATGCTTTTCGGAGAAGTGAAGCTCCGCAACGATCGCTTAATTAACTTACCCGCAGGTTTTTAGTGGTTTACCACCGACTGGTTAAATTATTTTTAGGAGATAAATGTTGGTCTCATTGATGAAATCTAGCAATTGTGGCAGTAGCATTAGTTTGTCTGAATGAAAAGTGAAACTTCCTGTGTGTATTGGACAGAAGAGCAGCGCTGCCACGGGGCTCTGTATGTACAGAAATCACCACATTTACAGAAATAAATGAATGTTTTACAATGAACACATCAGTCTGCATTAAGTTTTATTTTATTAAAGCAGAAGTAAGCGATCCAGTCGTTTTGGCTAACTTCGTTAGTTAGCAGCCCCCGCCCTCGTCATGGATCTATTGATCCTCGTCCCTACGTCACCACATTCACGCGCATCCCTTGGCTGCACACACAGCCCTTCTCTCTCCTCATTGGATAAAACTTGTAAGATACAAGGAAGTATACAAGACGTTTTCTCCTTGGCTTACAGCAGAGCAGAGTGACTGACAGACCCGTGTTTCGGACCAAACACTCTATGTAAGTGATTGCCGTCGGAAGATATAACTATTTAAGACTTATATTAACACAAATATTCCGCTTACTTCTGCTTTAAACTATATAACATGGTTATGGTACACAGCAAAGATACTCTTTTTAAAAAAAAAGATACATCAGTACTCTGAACCGCCTTTGGTTAGACGTCAGGGGCGCATTGCATTGTGGGATACAGTACTGGTCAGATGCATACTGGAGATATTTTCCAAATCAGTCCGACATCCGTGAATTTTTCGCATACTGCAGATTTTGCTTTTGTTTGCATACTACATACTGCATTTTGGCCAAATCAGTACGTACTAGCAGTATAGTATGCGGTTTTGAATACAGCCTGAGTCTCAAATGGACAAACAGCTTGGGAATACCTACAGGGCGGAAAAAAATCAGACAGGAACAGAGCAGGGTGTTCCAGAAATAGAACCAGCGGACCGGGACCGGAGCCAGGACCAGTAAGCTGGTGAGCACCAGAAGAACCGGAGGCTGAATTGGACCTTACTACGGAGGGTTCAACAACAAACCTGGCAAAGGATGGAGAGGCAGGCCGGGTGAAGGAAGAGACTGTGAAGACACATGATGATCCACAGGTGCAGAACAAACACTCAGCAACAGGGGAAACATAGATGGAGTTGCAGATCTTAACTACAACAGGCAGAATATCCATCAGGTCGAAAGCTATGTTAAACCATTACTACACATTTACTCTGCAGCAGAGACTGAAAGCTTGTGCACAGTCAGATACGTGACTGTCAACAAGACTGTATGTGATCACACACCTGCCAACATCAAACGTCTCAGGTCTCAAAGAGGAACTATCAGTGATGTAAATAACGTAATTATAAAATAGCGGCGTTACTAACGGCACTATTTTTTCAGTAACAAGTAATCAAAAAAGTTACCGTTTCCCCCGTTATAACGCCATTACCATTACTGACAATAAATGTGCCGTTACTTGCTATTACTTGACTCAAGAAGTCGCATCACAAAATAATACATAACCCCTTTCCTCAGAACGCAGGAGCACACAACACTTGCTCAGCCTAACATCCTAACATCATAATAAAGCATCCATCTTAGAGGTGCATTGCCACCTACCAGAGTGTGGTACATTAGATTACCGGAGTTGTCTTTTCCCTATCATAACTCATTGAAGACTCGCATTCACGTGTAAGTGCACGAAGAGCGGTATACGCAGAGGCAGTGGCAGATTGATTGACATATCACAATCCAATTGACCTGAATGTGGCATTCAAAATGAATGGACGGTGTTGTTACAGGTTTGTCTGTTCCATCAGACTGCAGAGTTCCACAGGTGTCATAATTTTTTTTCATTTTTGTGAAAAAGCATTCAATTAATTGGTTGCAATCGAGGATTTCAATTCAGTTAAAAAAAAGCTCCAGAATAAGATCTCCAACTCTACCTTTAGTTCTGAGTAATTGTGATGGTTAAATTACTTGTTAGGGGGAGAATGGAGGCTCGCTACCTTCCACCTAGCGTCTCTTGGCTGAAAACCAACCTCAGCGCCTCTGCTTTACAGCACTACGAAACAAACACGCCCCATAATCTGTAATATCTTGTCAACGTTACCCACCTCGGTAGTCATCGCTCCATAGATTGCCTTCTCACCGGCTTCACTGAAAACAAATCCACATGGCCAGAGGGGAGGGAGGAGGGTTACCGGTGAGACAGTGAATATATGTAAGAGGAGCTCCGTAGAGGAAAAAAGTGACCAAAACAGAGAAAGAGCAACTGAATCTGCAAGTTCCCATTTAAGTTCAGCCTTCCACCTTAAAAGGATAGTTCAACATTTTGGCAAATGTGCCTATTGCCTATAATCCCTATAGTCATAGGAATAGGTTAATTACCTTTAATTGTTGGTGCAAGCTGTTCTTAGATCAGCGGGGCAGAGACGTGAGCTGCTCAGCTAATGGAACAGAGGCACACGGTACTTTGGCTTTTCCCTCATCAAACTCATCAAATACACAATCCAACAACTCCAAAACGCTCTCGTGGACAAGTTGTGACCTGCACATTCACCACGCTATGAGATAATAACGGAACGTTACGAGACTGAGTTGTTTTCGAGGCAAATGCATAGCCGCAACTACATTCCAAACACGGCTGCTGGGCGGAGTGATTTCAAAAGCGCAAGTAGTTCCAAGTATTTGCTTCATGTGTCGTGATGTTACATATGTTATTATTTCATAGAATGGTGAATGTGCAGGTCAAAACTTCTCCACGAGAGTGTTTTGGGGTTGTTGGATTGTGTATTTGATGAGGGAAAAGCCAAATTACCATGCACCTCCGTCGTGTTAGCTGAGCAACTTGCGTCTCTGCCCCGCCTATCTAAAGACAGCTTGCATCGACAATTAAAGGTAATGAACCTACTCCTAAAACTATTAGGGATTATGGCAATAGGTGAATTTGCCAAAATGTTGAACTATCCCTTTAAATGCAGACCTGAGCTGCTTCTTCTCTCCCGTCCCAGCTGCATTCCTCCAGCCTGAAGATGAAATGATTCATCAGGATGACAGGGTCACTCCTCCTCCCTCATCATGATAAACAGCAGGCGTAAGTCAGCCCTGATCCTCCATATGCTTTTATATGGACAATAACCTCCCATTAAAGTCACTCTTTTTAATATGTTAGAGCCACAGCCGCTGCGTTAAATCATCTGTATGTACTGTTTATCACTGCAGCAGCTCTCAACACTTTGAAGGTGAAAATTATCTAATGCTGCAAAACAGACCAAAGAAGAAGAAAGGGAGAATTTCAATGCAGCTCTTCTTCATTATGCCGGTTACACGCTTTGATTTAGTGATTTAGAGCTATTAACTATTGAGTCAGTTCAGTTTTATTTGTGTAAATGATAATACACATTATCTCAAGGCACTTCACACGCTGAGGTCAAGACCTTACTTTATTACAGAGAGAAGCCAACAGTTCCCACAGAGAGCAGCACTTGGCAACTAGGGAGGGGGGGAAAAATCCCTTTTAACAGGAAGAGACCTTCAACAGTGCCAGGCGTACGGCGGGGGGTGGGGGCTGGGGGGGTATTTGCCTCAGCGGGGTTGAGAATGACTGAAATTCAGTGCGATGGAATACATAGATGTGGAGAAGTAAGAAATATTTCAACTTGGCCCTGATAAGGAAGCACATGAGACCTGAGGAACTCCAGCTGCTCCTGCAGATTTCTGTGAGGGTACGCTCTTTGGTCCCACTCCCACTCACTTCTGGATGCTTCCCACGGTGAGAGAGCAGAGACGCTGCACGGGTCATTACCTCTCCAACCTGTGAGGTGATGGAGAATATGACATTATTAAATGATGTACGCCAGAGCAGGATGAAAGAGAAAAAAAGAATAAAATATGACTTCGGTATATGAAAGAGATAAAATATGACTTTGGTATGTATACTGTGCTGTGAGTGTTTGATGGCTTTCCACTCACCCAGGACCTGCTGCTGTGGTCCGCAGAACAGCTGAAGGATGCTTCATACAAACAACACAAGATTTTCTGCTCTGTTTGAATCTCAGACATTTGACTTTTGTTTAACTTCAAGTCTTTTGGTATGTGCCAGGGTTGTTGATGAGAGGGGAACTAAACATCCAGCAGGGCCTATTCATGTTTTCTTTCTGATTTAACATGGTTTTATTTGTTTTGTTTTGTTTTAATTTTAAAGTGATACGCCAACATTTTTTTTTCATGTCTTGCCTCACTCCCGAGTCCATGACACGCAGATAGACACCATCCTTTCGACTGTGCGTGCAGTAACAAAGGAAATAGAGCCGTATTGCCCGTAATTAGCTTAGCTTAAACGCTGGAAGTGTATCGGTAATGTTAGCCTGCCTCCATACCCAAGCCGGAATCAGCAGTCAGAAGCTGATTTCATTTTAGCTCTAAACTCTGTAAATATATCACTTTATCAACATTTCAAACATTTTTAGGCGAGAAAGTAGCCGTTTAGATCAGCAGTGTGCCGTTAATTTGTCTAAATACCAGCTGTTTACAATTTTGACGAATTCGGTGGTACTCAAGCTAGCCGTTGTTACCAACGCACTTCTGGTTACTTTCACAAAATAAAACACCTGTTGCCCTTTACATACAGAAAACCATGACGATAGAATTTGTGCTTTTACTTTTAAATAGGAAGCTAACCTACCCTTGATGTAGGTAGCTTGAACCAAAATGAACCATCTTTGCTTGAACTCTCCGTTTTGACCGATCTCGTCCCGTTACCTGCATTTGACCCCTCAAGATGCCTTACCGGAGAGTTTTGTCAGCTCTGAGATGAAGATTGGTCCGTTTAGAGTTGCTGAAGAGTGTCTGTGATGACTTTGGAGCCAGGCTAACACTACCTATGCACTTCCAGTGTTTGAGCTAAGCTAATTACGGGCGATGCACACACAGTTGAAAGGATGGTGTCTATCTGCTTGTCATGGACTCGGGAGTGAGGCAAGATACGGGAAAAAAAATGTTGGCATATCCCTTTAAATCAAAAACAGTCAATGACCCTCATAAACATGTCATTTGTCTCATGTATCTATGTCATGAGTCATGTTGCCATATTACTACTTATATAACCAACATATTTAAATGAATATGTAACACCCATTGTTACATTTTTAAATGTTATGTAAATAAATTAAAATATATCTGTATGATGATTTTTTTTAATTGGTTGCAACCATTCATAGTAGCTATAGTCTATGTATCATAGCACACATTTGAAAATTCATTTTGCTTGTATGTGTTGCCAGGCTCACTGTACATAGGCCAATATCCACATTGAAGGGCTTTGGGTGGATGTATTTTGATATAAGATGTGTTTACAACATTATACATATTTAAATATATGGATGAATTGTTCCATTTTCTAACAGGTTTCTTTGAACTTTTACATACATTATTTTATTTTGTGCTTTAGGGTAAGGGTGAGGGTTAGTGGGTTATGTGCTTTACATATATTTCACAGAAGCTTAATATATGTACATATATTACATTTGTGTGTGGTGAAATCATCAATACAAAAATAGATACGTTCAAATTCAAAAAATGTCCTGTTTTTGTTTTTTATTTGCAAGATACTGTCAGCTCAGTGGACTAACAGGAGGAGGAAATGGAGTGCAAAAAGTCAAAATAAAAGCCAAGAGAATATAACAGTGGAGCACAGGGTCTACATGGATCATAAGATCAGCATGTCAAATAAGCTGAGCTTTACTGAAAACTCAGGTCTGACTTTCACTGTGTCTGACTGGAGGACATATCAGCACCAGTTATTAATTCCAATATTCGCAGTTTAATCTTCACAAAACTGCAAATTAAGGCCGAGAGAAAACAGTGACCTGCTCCCAGAGAACTGCCATGCATGTATCATCCATAACACTATTAAAGCTGCCTGTTGATGTGGAAAATGTTGTCATTAAAGTCCACAGCTTCTTTCTTATCTCGGCCAAAAGAAGAGAGTCATTGCAGGAGCTCTGTCCCTTTTTCTAATAATGAGTTTCTTTATATCCTGCTGTCGTTTTAACCCTGCAGTCACCCACCTGCTGCACAACTGCTCCCCTCTGAAGTCGTATTTCATCAGTGTTTGTAATGACACTGATGGCACAATGGATACCATGGTTTCTCAAACTAAAGCTTCAGCATCTCCACATCTGATACTGATAGTGTTACAAAGGACTTTTTTTGTATCTCTCTGACACCAGGGAGAGAAGATCACTGACTAAATTTAAAGTTTTAGGTTTCTCTTCAATGAAAATAAATGGAGAGAACCAAACAGGTGAATTATATATTTTTTTAAAATCCACCACAATGTACAACTATCATGAAGGAACAAAGTACAGTATTCTGACCACAGCCATGCCCTTGTATGAAAAGTTCACACTTTAACATCAACAAGGAAATAAGAAAATAAGTATTTTTCTGACCACAAAACAACATTAATTTACTGTATTACTGCATCTGGAACCATAACCCACAGAGCATCAAACACACTACTGTTTGAGCTCTTGGCCTGAGGCTTGTACTGTAGCTGCTAAGCTCCGCCCCCCTAGACCTACCAAAATCTAGTGAATGAATAAATGAATGTCTATTTTGCACAGTCTGCAGCTCCAGTGCACACATCATGCATACACATTACTGCAGTGGGTGAGTGTAAAGTTTGGAGTGTGGTTGTAATGTGGTGCATGCTCTCACCACAGTGACCGCCCTCTGTTGGCCACTGACCAACAGAGGGTGGTAGGGTGCTGCCCTGACTCTCCCCACATCCTACACCTTTCATGAATAAGAATGAATTACTTCCAAATGTGTGTGTTTTTAAGAGCATAAGCAGTTAGTAAGTAAATATGTAGTAATGTAGGTTTAAAAAAAACATTTTTTACAGTCCAATACTGCTACTGTAAGTCACGTGTTCACAGCTTGGGAACATTTTCTTTGTCCATGACTCTGCATGCAACAATCAACCAATCAGACTTTATTTATAGAGCACTTTTCATACAAATGAAATGTAGCACAAAGTGCCTTACACCATAAAAGCAGACTAAACAAAGCAAAAATAAAACCCAAAGTCACACAACTACACACACACAGACACAAAATACACTTTCTCTCATACATAGCTTGAAAGACTGCAACTGAAGCACTATCTTACTCTCAACAATTTGCCGTGAGGAAACACCAGAGACTGGATAAAACCACATGAATAAAAGGAACTAAAAGTGCAAAGACATGATACAAATAACTAAAATTATACAATGAATAGGCTAAGACTAAAAAGAATAAAAAACAGCCACTGAAAAATATGTATCTAATAACCATTGTGTGCCACTGAGTGTCCTCTTTACTGTGAACCATTTGTGATCAGTGATGAGGAAAATCGAAATAAAAACTCAGTTAGAATCTGACCTCTGATCTGTTTCTTCATGTCAGCACCTTGCTCTCCTGGACTTTTTCGATCTCTCTCCACTGTCCTGTCGTAGTAAAGGCAAAAATGCCCCAAAACTAACTTTCTGTTTTCCTTTCTGGTCACCTGAAAAAAAAGCACCATTATTCAACAGACCATAAATAAGTCACTGTCTGTGTGTGTTGTGGGCTACAGCACCTGTACTGACACCTCTGTTTGTCCGCCTCGTTACTGGCTCATCCCCAGGCCAGTTATTCATTAAAAGACTGTTAACCGGTCTTACTAATGTGTCCTCCCACCCAGCCCAGGACCTGTTCACCCTCCCCCCCTCAGGCAAAAGGCTGTGCAGCCTCAGAACAACAGCAACAACAAGTGCAATATTAACTGCACATTACCCAAGAAGTTGCCGCCGAACAATGTGTTTTATTTATTTATTTTAGTTCAGCTAATATTGGAGGTTATCTATTGTCTCCTTTGGTCTCGAGAAACAATTTTTGTCCTCTGTGATTTAAACATGTACTGTAGAATGATAAAGAAACTGAATCTGAATCTCTGGAATAGTGACCTTCCAAAGAGAGGAAGCTCATTTTAAAACTATATTGAACTCAACAAGAAATTATGAGAATTATGATAAACAGAAACAAGGGAATGCTGTAATTGTGTTATTGACAGTGTATGATGTGTACTGTATAATGGAAATGGGCTGTATAGCAAATACCAGGAAATGAGCTGCTACTTGTGAACTGGAAAATCCTCCGGTGCTGGTGCATGTTTCAAAATAGCTGTCAATCAAAAAGGGATTCAGCCTTTAGACAGATCCTCCGCCCACTGCTCCATTCACTCCCAGAGCTGAGAGACAAAATCATAGCATTTATCCAAAGACTGTCTAGTTTCTATTCTCTGCCGCCCCATTGTAGTCCCATTGAAATCTCAGAGTTGACTGAGTTCCTATGTATTTTTAGTCAACGAAATGTAAACACAACAGTTCATATTTGACCTTTGAGGCAGAGCTTCCTTTGCAGTCTTAGAGCTATCACCTCCGTCTGCAGTGAATGTATCTGATGTTGAGCTGCTGCAGAGAATATGTGTGTTCACACTGGCTGTTTTGCTGCTGCTGCTGCTGCTGCAGCTCTTTCTCTATACATACATAGAGTTTTCAGCTGAGTTTGATGTTGGATTTCTACTCATTATAAATCCCTGATTTCTTTCTGACAGGAAACGTCACCATCTCCACATGCAGCTGTTAAAGGGATAGTAGCAAATTGGCCCATTACCATAATCTCTATACAGTAGTCTTAGGAGTAGGTTCGTTACCTTTAATAGTCATAGCAGTAGGTTCGGTGTAAGCTATTTTTAGAACGGCCAAGTGCAGCCGTGAGCTGCTTAGAGCTATGCTACGGAGGCTCATGGGATTTCTTGGTTTCCCTCATCAAATTCATCAAATACACAATCCAACAACTCCAAAACGCTCTGGTGGATGTGCACATTCACCACACTATGAGATAATAACAGAACATTACGAGACAGAGTTGTTTTCGAGGTAAATACAAAGACTGCTTGCTGAAAAACTGTCCTTGAAGGCAACGTGTATCAGCGGTTTTGCATGAATTTACCTCAGAAACAACTCAGTCTCGTAACATTCTGTTATTATCTCATAGCGTGGTGAATGTGCAGGTCACAATTTGTCCACCAGAGCGTTTTGGAGTTGTTGGATTGTGTATTTGATGAGTTTGATGAGGGAAACCAAGAAATTCCATTAACCTCCGTAGCGTAGCTCTGAGCAGCTCGCCGCTCGGCTCGGCGGTTCTAAAAATAGCTTGCACCGACAATTAAGGTAACAAACCTACTGCTATGACTATATCGATTATGGCAATGGGCCAATTTGCTAAAATGTTGAACTATCCCTTTAAAATGGTTACAAAGAGAGATGGGTCAGTTGGATGTGATGTGGCTCCTTAGTGTCAGTATGACATCATCAGGACTTTTCTGAATTTGTTTTTGCTCAGACACATGTCACGTGTGAAAAAATATCACAATCATAATATAAAGATCATGAAACGTGTCCATGAAGCACGAGAAGCGTGTGTGACTCAAGCAGTGTGTCTGGTCTAACCATTAACACCAACGGCAAAATGAAAAACAAGATGTCCTGCGGCTGCGCCACACACGCCACACACACACCACACACATGAATGAAGATCACACTCTGGTAAACCTGTGCGTGAGCCGACAGCATTCATATCTTGCAGGCTGTGTTTGTGGGGGGGGGGTTATAGCCGCTTGTTGTTGCTCACCATGGCTGAACTCAGGCCACTGAATAGAGGTGTTAGCCTATGTTTGTTATGGTCTGTTCAACCACCCTCATGCATCAAAGCACACGTGTCACTTGGTGTGAAGTCTGTTTTGTTGATGTCTGCACACACCATGACTCCAGAGCTGTACATTTAAAAGGAAGTACCTCAGAGGACTTTCACTGTTTGCTGCACCTGAATGCAACATCATTTACCCCATTGTGTTTCAGCTCTTTTTGGAAGTCAAACACCTGGTAGTGTTTCTCTACTGTATTCACTGCCCGTGACTGTGCTATAATACTGTAATATGAGTGTTGTTAACCTTTGTCTTGTGTTGGCTTTCTGCTACTATCTCTGGTGTTAGGGTCTGTTTTGACCTGTGTCTTAAATCAGCTTTAAAACACACTAAAAACTTTTTTTTTCATCCAATTCGTTTTTCTTTTCTTGGTTACATTGTTAGGCTTCTTTATCCATGAAAATGTTGGTTTTAATATTTTTGGTGTGGGCCCCTGGACCTTTTTTGTCATACACCCCTTGTCTTCAATTCAACCTTCCTCTTGTCAGCTTTCTGCTACCATTTCTTGTGTTAGGGTCGGTTTTGACCCAAGTCTTAAATCAGCTGTAAAACACACTAAAAACTATTATTTATCATCCCTTTTGTTACTCATCTCTTGGTTACGTTGTTAGGCTTCATTATCCATGAAAAGGTTGGTTTTGCACTTATGATTTTAGTTTTAACTCTAATGTTTGTTTTTGTTGTTATAACCGAGTCAGAACAATACAAATGTCATAATCCTAACCAGAGCATTTTCGAAATTTTGGGAAAACAATTTTATTTGTTTTATTTTGTTTAAATAGAGGTTCCTGGCGGGGCGGTGTTTAACTCAGTTGATAGAGCACCCGCCCCATGTGTTGAGGATATAGTCCTCACTGCAGGCAGCCCCGGTTTGAATCCCGCGTCGATCGTCCCTATCCTGCGTGTCACCCCCCCCCCCCCCCCCCTCACTTTGTGTGATATATGTACAGTATTAAAAACCTAAAAACAGGTCGCTGCTAACCCTAACACAAGAGGAAGGTTAAGGTTGTGCACATCAGCTCTGTGATAGACTGCTGACCTGTCCAGAGTGAACCCTACCCTCGCCTCCTGTCAGCTGATTGGCCCCAGCCCTGCCACAGGCCTGCACAGATAAGAAGTACAGCTAATGGAAGGTATAATAATAAAAAGTTGAGGTAGGAGAGATCCTTGTGCGATAGTCTCCGTCTTTCCCTGCTGACACATCACCCTCCACCTCTGAATGATACCGCTCAGACAACGTCAGAGCTCATGTCTTCCATCATAATGACACGTCTCAAAAAATATGTGTATTTTGGATTACAGCAGTAGCTATAGCAGGAAGTAGAACCTGCTTCACTTCACGGGCAAGACACATTCAATTGTATATGCTCCAGAGTGACTACTGTTTTGATTTTATGTATATATTTGTTCATGGTATCGTTGTCACACTGCCAGCACCACACCCTGCTGTTGTCTGGGGACTGATATTGTTGATGAGATATAGGTTGTTCTGTGCCACTGCTCTAACTCAAACTGTGAACTCAAATTGTAAACAGTGCCAGCAAAGTAAATGCACAACTCACAAATAACTCACAAAAATCTATGACAAATGAGTTTTGCAGAAGTTTTGCAGAAAGCTCAGTTGATGGCAGTTATGTTTTTATGTTTCATGTAACAGTATGTTGATTGTATCTGTGGAAGCAGGAAATGTAATGTTTGCAGCACTGGGAATCCAAGACAAATTTCCCCACGTGGGACTGTCATGGCCTCTGTATGCCAAGCTGTTCAATGTTATACTGCCCCCTGTGGAAACAAGAGTAAATGCAGTCTTAACTCCCATTTAGTTAAGTTTCACTTTCGGTTTGGAGAGAAGGAGAGCACATGGCTGGTGCTGGAGACCATTTTCTTTGTCTGTTGAGCTGTGGGAAGACTTTACTTTGGTATTGAAGCCGCAGAAGACCATATCTGTAAGTTTTTATGTTTCATAAGTTCGTAAATGAAGATTGTGTGTTACAATCATTTCCATTATCACTTTCATTTTGTACATTGTAATATTCAGTCATGTATGATACATAATTTAGCCACCTAGTTTAGATGCTATTTTGATTCATTCGAGGTGTTTTCTCTTTTTGTGCATATCAATATTGTTTGTACTTACCTCATTTATTACCATGATTATTCTGCTTGTGTAACTTCATTTACAAAACTTGTATCTTTGGATTGTATTACAGTTTCACATTCGTGACATCTTCAGTAAAGATCAGTGACAACGCCACAGTCCGGTCTATGAGTCTTTTTCTGGGGATTCTCGATTGTTTGGGCTAGCTGGATAACCACTTCGGCACAAGAGGAAGGCCAGCATAGTGAAAAGATATCTTCTCATCGCTTCTGCATGTAGGGACAGCCTGAGTGGGCTACAGCACACCGCTCACACACAACATCAATAGGAACGTCTCCAGCCTACATATAACATGGAAAATAAAACCCATACAGAAGAGCCTGCACTGGTAGTAGAGGCCGAAGTGCATCGTGAACAGGAAAAGGATGATCTAGAGGTACGATCTGAGTGCTCTCGTTCGTCACGATCATCCTCCAGCTCAAAGGTTAACTTAGCTTTAGCAACAGCCCATGCTAAGGTAAAGGCGGCGGAGGCCAAAGCAGCCTTTGCACAGAAAGAGGTCGAAATGAAAGTGCAAAGAGCACGGATTGATGCAGAGCTAGCGGCAATGGAGGTTGAAAAAGAAAAAGAAGCAGCCTATGCTGAAGCTGCTGCGTTGGAGGAAGCGTTAGAAGACAACGATGATTACTTTCCAAGATTAAAAGAATCCAAAGCTCCTCCCCCTCAGCCAGAACCCAAAGCTTCTCAGCCTCAGCAGAAACAGCCTGACAAAGCCACTGGTCACACAGAGCGATCTACAAGGGTCAGTCTGAGGGAACCACTGGTCAAAGACGAGGAAGACATAAGCCCTCAGCCAGTAGACCAGGCCACAGCAATACACCATGACCTGTCCTTTCCCAGCAGCAGTCCGAGGAGGACTGTTGGTAGATCATGGCATGGATATCGTCATAGCCCAAACGTCAATGCCGACGCAGGAGTGGACCGGAGTTATGATCATGGTGGTTTCAACGACGCTTCTGCCACAGCTGACCTGGCCAAGTTCCTCGCCAGAAGCCAACTTATCACCACAGGTCTGACCAAGTTCGACGATAAGGTGGAAAACTACTGGGCATGGAAGTCTTCATTTTCCAATGCTATCCAAGGTCTCGAGTTAACTGAAGCTGAGGAGCTGGACCTGCTTGTGAAGTGGTTGGGGCGAGAGTCCTCGGAGCATGTACGTCGAATCAAATCTGTCCACGTCAGGCACCCTGCCGCTGGTCTGAAAATGGCATGGGACCGTTTAGAGCAATGCTATGGAACACCTGAAGCCATTGAAAGCGCTCTTTTCGCCAGACTGGAGAGCTTTCCGAAGATATCCAGCAGAGATGTACAGAAGCTTCGCGACCTGGCAGACCTGCTATCAGAGATAGAAGCAGCTAAGGAGGATCACTTCCTACCTGGATTATCTTATTTGGACACAGCCAGAGGAATCCATCCCATCCTCGAAAAACTTCCGTATCACCTGCAGGACAAATGGACGTCCTATGGCTCCAAATATAAGGAACAGTACCAGGTATCATTCCCTCCATTCGTTGTGTTTTGTAAGTTCATTTCTGACGAAGCTAAAGCCCGAAATGACCCGAGCTTCATCCTTCGTTCATCCAGTCACACTCCTATCAGGAGAGAGCGTCCCGACGATGGCTACAGTCAAATGAAACAGCGGGTGTCAGTTCACAGGACTCAGATATCGCCTCCAGACCAGGAGAGTAACCAGTCTCCAACAAGGCCAACTGCTGACCTACTTAAGAACTGTCCCATCCATAAGAAGCCGCATCCCTTCAATAGGTGTAGAGGCTTTAGAGAAAAACCTCTTGATGAACGGAGACAGTACATTAAGGAGAAAGCAATCTGTTTCCATTGTTGTGCATCCACAGCCCACATAGCCAGGAACTGCAAAGCAGAGATCATATGCACCGAGTGTGGGAGTGATAGGCATATTGCAGCCCTGCATCCAGGCCCTGCTCCCTGGAAACTAAAGCCACCTCAAGCAAATACAGACTATGGCGGGGAGGAGGACGAGACAAAGGAGGAAGTGTCACAGAGGTGCACAGAGGTATGTGGGGAAGGGATGAGCTCTCGTGCCTGCTCTAAGATATGTTTGGTAAACGTGTACCCCAACGGTAGTCGCGACGCAGCAAGGAAGATGTACGCCATCCTCGATGAGCAAAGTAATCGCTCTCTCGTGAGATCTGAGTTTTTCAACATCTTCAATGATGACAGTGTTCGGTCTCCTTATACACTAAAAACATGTGCAGGCATCACTGAGACCGCTGGAAGAAGAGCATGTGGGTACACAGTTGAGTCAATAGACCAGAAAATCAACCTGCAACTCCCTACCTTGGTTGAATGTGAGGAGATCCCAGACAACAGATCAGAAATACCTACCCCCAACGCAGCTTCTCATCACAAGCACCTCAAAGCCATTGCAAGCGAGATCCCTCCTCTTGACCCTAACGCAAACATCTTGCTGCTGTTGGGAAGAGACATTCTCCGTGTCCATAAGGTGCGCAAGCAGATTAACGGTCCACACAATGCCCCATTTGCCCAGAAATTGGACCTGGGATGGGTGGTCATAGGGGATGTATGTCTTGGTAAAGCCCACAAGCCATCTACAGTGAGCAGCTTGAGGACGCGTATTCTTGAGAGTGGCCGTCCAAGCTATCTGCCTCCCTGCGAAAGTCACCTTCAGGTGAAAGAAAACTTCAATTGGTTGGCTCATCAAACACTTAACCCTAGAACACTAACGTCGGGTGATTTTCACCCATGAAATTATTGTTTCATAATTTTCATTATGTTGCTGTTGTCTGAGTTTCGTGGGTCCCTGGGTAGCTTCATACTGCTCACTGACGTCATTGAAGGTAGGCATGTTACCCTGCTCCCATCCCTAGTTTTTTCAGCAGGCACATGTTCGGGTGGATTTCACCCGACGTTAGTGTTTATGTATCTAAATCTGGCGACCATTTCTGGTGATGCTGAAAATTCTTCTTTTTTCTTTTTACTCCACCAAATAAGGCTCAAATGTCCCACAAATGGGTGGTCTGAAGGACAAAGTCCCAGCTCCATTAGTTTTTTTTTAAGGAAGTTTTTGTTAAAAAAAAAAAAAAAAAATCACAAATTTTGGACATTTTTTTATAGGGTCACCATGATACCTTTTTTTCATTTTGTGAAACATTGTACAGTGGAAAATTAAGGAAGTGTACTTCAATTTGCCATGTATTGTTGTATTTTAATATACTTTGGTGAGAAATATTTTTTTATGGGTATATTATATCGGGTAAAAAATACCCAGCGTTAGTGATGGTGTTACTTTTTGTAACGTTTTAACCAAACGCATCCCATCCCACTCAACACAAAGATTCCCAAAGGAGAAGACATGGGTGAATCAGTCTTTGTGTGCACCAAGAACGACAGCAAGCTTGCTCCATCTATCGATGAACAGAGATTTATAAAGATAATGGACAGAGAGGTTTTTATAGACAGTGCAAACAGTTGGGTAGCTCCTCTGCCCTTCCGGACGCCTAGGAGACGGCTTCCAAATAACAGAGGATACGCTTACAAACGGCTTAAAACACTCTGCAACACTCTTGGGAAAAACCCTGAAATGAAGGCACACTACTTGGACTTCATTCAAAAGATGTTGGATAATGACCATGCAGAATTGGCCCCTGTGCTGCAAGATCACCAAGAGCGCTGGTATCTTCCATCATTCGGTGTGTACCACCCCAGAAAGCCCGGCAAGATCCGCATCGTTTTTGATTCGAGTGCTCGTTACGACGGAGTCTCTCTAAATGATGTCCTTCTCACCGGACCAGATCTTAACAACAGCCTTCTGGGGGTGCTAGTGAGGTTCAGGAAGGAACAGGTTGCTGTAACAGGGGACATTGAACATATGTTCCACTGTTTTGTGGTAAAAGAGGAACACAGAAATTATTTACGGTTTTTGTGGTTCAGAAACAACGACATGAACAGTGACATCGTGGACTACCGTATGAAAGTCCACGTCTTCGGCAACACTCCATCTCCAGCCGTCGCCATTTATGGCCTGAGGAGGGCTGCCAGAGAGGAAGAAGACAGCTATGGAAGTGATGTCAGGAAGTACGTAGAAGAGGACTTCTACGTGGATGATGCATTGAAGTCTTTCGCCACAGTGGAAGAGGCTATCTCTGTTCTCCAACGTGCTCGAGCAGCCCTTGCGCTCTCCAACCTTCGGCTTCACAAGATAGCCTCTAACAGGACTGCTGTGATGGACGCCATTCCCATCGACGACCTTGCTAAGGACGTTCAAAATCTGGACCTGTCAAAGGATGAGCTGCCCTTACAGCGCAGCCTAGGTGTTTGTTGGAACCTCATCACAGACACGTTCACTTTCAGAGTTCAGGTTGATGACAAGCCATTCACACGTAGAGGTTTGCTCTCTGTGGTGAACAGTATCTTCGATCCTCTTGGGTTCATCGCGCCTGTCACAGTACAGGGCAGGTTTCTTCTCAGGCAGCTGTCATTGGAAGTAGGAGAATGGGACTCTCCTCTCCCTGATGATAAGAGAGCAGAATGGGAGAAATGGAAAGCTTCACTCCAGCATCTGCAGGAGCTGCAGATCCCCCGATGCTATTCCACTTTCTCCTCCGCCAACGCCAAGTCAGCAGAGTTGATCGTCTTTGCCGATGCTTCAATCAAGGCAATCTCAGTTCAGTCCCTCCAGGATTTCGCGGGCTTTTTTTGTGATTGTTGCGGCCTAAAATGCCTGAATTTGCGGCCACATTTTGAAAAAATTGCGGTGCATGTTGCGATGTTTTAAGCCCTTTTGTTGCGATTAAATTGCGGGAGACAGCGAAAGTTGCAAAAAAAAAGTTGCAGTTTTGTTCTGAATAATTAAAAATCAAAGGAAAATTGAAAATTTTGAAATGTCACAAATTAATGTGATGTCATGTTATACCAGCAATTTTCCACTTGTTAAGAAAGGCACAGGAAAATTATATAGAGTTGAAAGTTGTTTTACTTTTAATTAAAATGTCTGTTTAAAAATCGTGGTAAAAGAACTGTTTTATTAAAACAGTCCAGTTTTTGAATAAAAAGGGGAGGGTGGCTACTCAAGTCCAGGGCCAGGGCTTTAGGATGGGGGAAGGGGCACCTGGCCGCCGGCTGCTCCGCTCCGGCCCTGCAGTGGCGCACTCACTGGATCCCCCCTCGGCGAGTGCTGCGGGGTTGACACAGCCTCGGGTGGTCAACCAGGACAACTCACACACTCAACACGTTCAACTCAGCTTGTGTTCCTTTACTTATCACTTTGTGCACGTTGTATCAAGTTTCTTGCCATCAGCCCAGCCACGCTGTTCCTCCGTGGACTCACTTTCAACCACCGCTCCGTCCAGACTCGCTACTCTCTGCTGTGTAACTCGCGGAAAGCACCGACAATTGGTCCAATTTGCGGAAAAGTTGCGGTGATTGTACAAAATTGCAAGATCGCAAAAATTCGCGGGGATTGGCTGAATTTGCGTTAATTGTTGCGATCGCAACATCGCGAATTCCTGGAGGGACTGTCAGTTGTTGTTTACTTGAAGGCCACCAACCACGACGACGAGTCCAGCGTGGGATTCGTCTTTGGAAAATCGAAGCTCACACCTGTAAGAGAGACTACCATACCACGCCTCGAGCTCTGTGCCGCTGTCCTCGCGGTGGATATTGCAGAGTTCATAGTGAGTGAGCTGCACCTGACGATTGATTCTGTCACATTTTTCACAGACAGCAGAATCATGTTGGGCTACATACACAACGAGACAAGGAGGTTTTATGTGTATGTGAGTAACCGGATCGAACAGATCCGACAGTCGACGTCTCCAGAACAATGGAGATATGTTCCATCCGAGCAGAACCCTGCAGACCATGGGTCAAGATCAGTTGCAGCTACGCTTCTTGCAAACACGACTTGGTTGACAGGGCCGCCTTTCCTGTCAAAGCCCCTCCCTTCATCATCACCGTCTGATGTGTCATTTGATCTCATCGATCCGGCAGCAGACGCAGAGATACGTCCTGTAGCGTCTGTGCACATCACTCAAGCTTTGAAAGGTCAGTTTGGAGTGGAGCGCTTTGAGCGTTTCTCAAGTTTGCGATCACTCGTCAGAGCAGTTGCACATCTGAAGCACATTGCCCATTCCTTTGCCCATCCAACTGGCGAGAACAGCTGTAAAGGGTGGCATCTATGCCGAAGAGGTTCTACTGTGGAGGGCCAGGAACAGGCTAAAAAGCTTGTGATCAAGAGTGTCCAGCACGAAGTTTATGCTGAGGAGATAAGATGCATCTCAGAGAAAAGAAATCTGCCAATACGCAGCAGTATCAGAGTCTTGAATCCAGTCATAGACAGTGATGGACTCCTCCGAGTAGGAGGACGCATATCTCGTTCTCAGTTGACCTTAAGTGAGGTAAACCCCCTTATCATTCCTGGTCACCACTACCTTGCCACACTGATCATAAGACATCACCACGAGATGGTCAAGCACCAAGGTAGGCATCTTACAGAAGGTGCTATCCGCACAGACGGATTGTGGTTGGTTGGAGGGAAGAGACGCATCCAGAGCTTCCTCTTTAAATGCGTCATCTGCAGGAAACTTCGGGGTAAGACGGGTCAACAGCAGATGTCAGATCTGCCAGCTGAGAGGCTGCAGGCAGCACCCCCCTTTACTTACGTTGGGCTTGACATCTTTGGACCGTGGGAAGTGTCTGCAAGGCGCACTAGGGGCAGTCATGCCAACAGCAAGAGGTGGGCGGTGCTGTTCACATGTATGTGTGTGAGAGCAGTGCATATTGAAGTCGTCGAGACCATGACCAGCTCCAGCTTTATCAACGCACTCAGGAGATTCTTCTCTCTTCGAGGTGCACCAAAACAAATCAGGTCAGATCAGGGTACTAATTTCATCGGTGCCTGTAAAGAGTTGGAAATGGGTGTACCCAACACACAACTGGACAAGTATCTTCAAGAACAAAAATGTAGCTGGATATTCAACCCACCTCACTCGTCCCACATGGGAGGGGCATGGGAACGCCTCATCGGTGTGGCACGACGCATACTGGACTCCATGTTCTCGCAATTGAAGTCTCCTCATCTCACCCACGAGGTCCTCACCACACTTCTGGCAGAGGTGTGCGCCATCATGAATGCGAGGCCACTCGTGCCTGTTTCATCCGATCCAGAGTTCCCACTCGTGCTCACACCAGCTATGCTGTTGACGCAGAAGACGGGCACTGTCCCTCCTCCCCCCTGTGAGTTTGGCAAGGCAGAGCTGCTGAGACAGCAGTGGAAGCAAGTTCAATCCCTCGCCGACACATTCTGGGAGAGGTGGCACCGTGAATATCTCGCCACACTGCAAACTAGAAGGAGATGGCCGGACAAGAAACCCGACTTGAAGGAGGGCGATGTGGTCCTCATGAAGGATCTTCAAGTGGAAAGAAATGAATGGCCCATGGCTGTTGTGACGAAGACGTTCCCAAGTGCAGATGGACGCATAAGGAAGGTGGAAGTCAGAGTCTTCCGTCAAGGTACACCCAAGGTTTTCTCCAGGCCTATCACGGAACTCATCCCCCTTTTGTCTCCATCATGCTCAGATGGCATAATTTAGGTTCCCATTGAGAGGTGTGACGTCCCTATGGACGCCAGGCGGGGAGTGTCATGGCCTCTGTATGCCAAGCTGTTCAATGTTATACTGCCCCCTGTGGAAACAAGAGTAAATGCAGTCTTAACTCCCATTTAGTTAAGTTTCACTTTCGGTTTGGAGAGAAGGAGAGCACATGGGGGAGCATACGTCAGTCCGACTGCCCACAAGTCCGACGGCTAATTTCTCCGACTACCCATTCTACAGTGTTGAGGTTAGGTTTAGGGTAAGGTTAAGGGTTAGGGCTACTTAAGTCGGAGAAGTGGGAGGTCGGACTTATGACGCAAAAATAAAGAAATGTATGGTCGGAGTCGGAGAAATGGGTGGTCGGAGAAATGGGTAGTCGGACAGACGTCATGCGCCCGAGCACATGGCTGGTGCTGGAGACCATTTTCTTTGTCTGTTGAGCTGTGGGAAGACTTTACTTTGGTATTGAAGCCGCAGAAGACCATATCTGTAAGTTTTTATATTTCATAAGTTCGTAAATGAAGATTGTGTGTTACAATCATTTCCATTATCACTTTCATTTTGTACATTGTAATATTCAGTCATGTATGATACATAATTTAGCCACCTAGCTTAGATGCTATTTTGATTCATTCGAGGTGTTTTCTCTTTTTGTGCATATCAATATTGTTTGTACTTACCTCATTTATTACCATGATTATTCTGCTTGTGTAACTTCATTTACAAAACTTGTATCTTTGGATTGTATTACAGTTTCACATTCGTGACATCTTCAGTAAAGATCAGTGACAACGCCACAGTCCGGTCTATGAGTCTTTTTCTGGGGATTCTCGATTGTTTGGGCTAGCTGGATAACCACTTCGGCACAAGAGGAAGGCCAGCATAGGGACAATACAGTGCATCGTATCATACATCGTATCTAACTTATTGCATCACATCGTATCGCAGAGGGAGAGCGGAGTGCAGCTCCGCCGCAGCCCCTCGTGTTCCTTTGTTCTTTTGTTGTGGTTATGTTTAGTTGATACATTCTGTTGCGTTAATAAATTATCATCTTATTGTTTCACCTTTACACTTCGTTGTATTTGTCCGGCCTAGAGCCGGGTCGTGACAAAAGTGGGGGGCTCGTCCGCTCGTTAACTCGTGTTTTCAGCCCGGTTCATTCATGGCTTGTGGCTACTACGATCAGTGAATTTATGAATGGACTCGTCGGCTTCCGCGCTGAGAGTGACGTCAGCGTTGGTAGTATTTCGACTCGGCTGTTGTTTACGAGTTGCCTGCACTTTGTGTAGCGAGGTTTAGCTACTGTTTGTAAGGTGAGATGTGTTGTAAGGTGGTCGTGTTAAGTTGCTGAGGACGTGACCAGTAAAACTACAGGTAAGGTGAGTGTCGGCCGGTGTTCACACAACGTCATGGAGCCATTTTCCCCTGCTAGGCTGTAGCAGCGTTGCTCCTTTGGGCTTCGCTGGGTTTGTTTTTTTTTACTAGTGCTGTGGTGATAGCGGTCAGAGCTTTGTCTCGGGAGCATGTCCGTGGTTCTGGGTTGGTTGCCAGAAACTGGTCGCTTTCCCAGGCCAGCGGTCGTCAGTGCGTAAATACCCGCCGCAAAGCCGCATGAAGACTAGGGGTGAGTGAGTTTATGTAGTTTTTGGTTAGGCAGTTTAGTGAGTGGGGATTGTGTGTTCCGCCTGCGGTCCTGTTTGGCCGCGTGATCACGGTGCTGTTGCTCGCTTTTTCCTGTTTTTGAGAGGTGTAACTTTTTGGGCTTTTCTCTTGTGTGCCATGGCTGGTGTGGCCGACTTTGTTAAGGCTCCAGCGGAGGAGTTATTGGATGAATGCACGAGGGAGCAGCTATTCAGAATAGCGGAGCATTATGGTATTGAGATCCCTGATAAAAGAGTGAAGGATGCTACTATTCAAGGTATTGTGCACGCTAAGTTGTGTGAGTTGGGTGTGTTGTCTGCGCAACCTGGCCCGGCCAGGGTGGAGAGGTTGGCTCCACAGGTTGGGTCTAGTAATCTCACGTTTGAGCAACAGAAAGAACTGTTAATGTTGCAACTGGAGCATGATAAAATGAAGCACAGGACTGATGTTGAAAAAGAATTAGCCCTTGAGAAAATGCATTGTGAAACAGAGCAGGCTAAGATTTCACTGCAGCAGCAGAGGCTGGATTTGATTAAAAGTGGAAAGACGGTGGGATTGTTGGATTCTCTTGATGCGTCCCCGTCACCTGAGTCGCCTGGCAGTTTTGATGTTTTGGGTAATCTTCGTTTGTTGCCTAAATTTAATGAGAAAGAGCCGGAAGCTTTTTTCTCTTTGTTTGAGCGAGTAGCCGAGGCGAGGAGATGGCCTGAGTCAGCCCGCACGATGATGCTCCAGTGCGCACTGACTGGCCGTGCGCAAGAGGCTTATTCTGCTCTGTCAGTGGCTGATGGCCAGAGTTATGAGTGTGTAAAGTCTGCGGTGTTGAAAGTGTACGAGCTCGTGCCGGAGGCTTATCGTCAGCGTTTTCGTTCATGGAAGAGAGTGGAGAGGCAGACGCACCTCGAGTTTGCTCATGACCTGACGGGTCATTTTTCGCGTTGGTGTGGAGCACTAAGAGTTGAGACGTTTGAGGAACTGGCTGAGCTGATTGTTTTGGAGCAATTTAAAAATTCCATACCCAACAGTATTGCACAACACATTAACGATCTTAAGGTAAGACGTGTGTCTGAGGCTGCTTCAGTGGCAGATGACTATGTGTTGACGCATAAACGGTCTTTTGGAGAGGGGCGCGCTCGTGGTTTTGGTTTTGACGAGGATGATGTGTGTCGTCCTGTGTATCAGCCTAAAGCGGATGTGAGGGATCGTGGCGTGAGAGGTGCCGAGAAGGTTTGTAACTTCTGCCACGAGAAGGGTCACTGGAAAGCTGATTGTTATGCTTTGAAAGCTAAGGCTAAGCAGCCCATGACGCACGTGAGGAGTGCGTGTATGGTGGTGTCAGCGCCAGTGGGGCCTGGGGTTCAGGTGTGTAATGTGATGTTGCAGCGAGGTGTTTCATCTGGTGTGTCCGATGCTTTTGCACCATTTGTGTCTGATGGCTTTGTCTCTTTGGTGGGAAGTGAGGAGAAGGTGCCAGTTAAAATCTTGCGTGACACAGCTGCGTTTGACTCCTTTATCCAGGCTTCGGTGCTGCCTTTTTCAGAGAAGAGTGATACTGGGCTCACTGTTCCTGTGTTGGGTGTCGGCATGCGAGTTCTGCAGGTCCCGCTGCACAACATTCAGTTGTTTTCAGGCCTCGTTCAGGGCCAGGTGGCTGTTGCCGTGCGTCCAGCACTGCCGCACGAAGGCATTATGCTCGTGTTGGGTAATGACGTGGCAGGGTCCCGTGTGTGGGCCGATGGTCCACCACTGCCTCCTGTTTCTGCTGATTCGTTGGTCAGGACACGTCCGGACGCAAGTGAGCTGAACGTTCAGCGGGTTGTCCCAGCGTGCACGGTGACGTGTGCCGTGACGCAGGGCGATGCTGCTGTCCCCGACCGCGCGTTGAAAGATGCGAGGCACAGCGCGTCAGAGTTGGTTGCATTTTCTATGTCAGATGTTCCTCTTTCGGTTTCGTTGGAAGACCTGAGGGCGGAACAACAAGCTGACCAGTCTCTGAGTGCTCTTTTTGAGCAGGTGCTCCCTGTGGAAGATGTGGGTGAGAGCTCGGGTTACGTTGTTCATAATGGCGTTCTGTTGAGGAAGAGCGTTTCCAGCAGTGAAAGCTTTGTTGGCGACCCGGTTTTCCAGGTCGTGGTGCCAGTTAAGTTTCGGGATGCTGTGTTGAGGGTGGCACATGATGATGCTGGCCACTGGGGGGTCAGGAGGACGTATGGTCAGGTCTTGAAACAGTTCTTTTGGCCGCGCTTGAAGCGGGATGTTGCTGCTTACATCAAGACCTGTCGGTTGTGCCAGCACCCAGGTGACCAGGTAGTAGCACCCGCGCTCTTGTGTTCTCCAGCTCTCGGGTCCCTGGTGCGTGGACCGCTGCCCCGTCAGAAGTTGTCGTCTCCCCAGTGTAAAATGAAGCGTGTTGGACGTCCAGTGTTCAGTGTGGGTGACCGTGTGTTAGCTTTGTTACCGATTGTCACTTCTCCTTGGCAAGCTAAATTCTCGGGTCCCTATGAGGTGGTGAGACAGGTGTCTGAGTTGAATTACCTCATTTCCACCCCTGAGCACAGAGAAAAGACTCAAGTGTGTCCTGTAAGTCTATTGAAACCTTATTATGACCGTGTTTCCTATGTCCCTCGTACTGCCGAGGCTCCAGTCTTGTTGGGGGGCGTGCGACCAGTTGGTTTTGTTGGTAGGGTGTCCATGGTCCGTCCAGCTCAGATTGTGGCAACTGAGGTGGAGGATGAGTTCCCAAGTTTCTCTGAAGAGTTCAGAGCCCTGTCCAGAGCACCTTGTTGTCCATTACATTTCTAGTGTTTGATTAAGTTTTGTCTTACTTAGACATACTAGACAATTACACATATTAAGGGCTCTGAAAATGTTGTAGCGGACGTGCTGTCCCGTGCTCCGCAGGATTAAAGCTGTGGGCTACAAATTTATTGCTGTATGTTGGTTTTTTGCTCTCTCCTTTTTGTCTTCTCTCCGCTTCTCCTCTTAAATTGCTTCCTTTGGTACCAGGTTGCTGAGGTGGGAGTGTGTGGATGATGCGCGGAATGGAGGTGTGGATGTCCACCATCAGCTGGGGGTGTTCCTGTTGCCCTCGTGTATGCGTGCCTTTTTGTATGTGGGCCTTGCGTAAAAGGTGGTAAATTCTATGCAGGTAAAGAAATGATAATTTAAAAAAAAAACATTTTTAAAAGTATTTTTTTTAAAAAGAAAAAAAAGAAACAAAAGTGTAAAGAGAAAAACAAATTTAAAAGGCAAAAATGTATATTTGAAATATATATATTTGACAAAAAAAAAAGGAAAAAGAAATTATGTTTAAGTATTGTGAGTTCGGGGTCGGGACCCGTTCTTCTGGAAGGGGGGTGTGACGGCCTATTGCCACTAGGGCCTGTCGTGTGTGTGTGTGTGTGGTTGTCTGCCTTTGCTTTTGTCTGTGCAGGGTTGCCGTGGGCGTGGGCTCTGACGCCGGTGGGCCTGGCCAGTCCCCAGGTGTTCTTAAGTGGCTCGTTTCTCCCTCCTCTGCCCTTGCTTCACCTGGCTCCAGAGGGAGAGCGTAGTGCAGCTCCGCCGCAGCCCCTCATGTTCCTTTGTTCTTTTGTTGTGGTTATTGTTGTGTATTTACACCCTAAGTTTGTCCCTACAGGGATACGGTTACGCCCCTGTGGCATGTGTTGTGATGTGACGTCATGTTTCCTGTGTCCTGAGTTGAAGTGCAATACATGCAGACGTGCTAGAAGCTTCCCGGTCTCCTGTCTCCTCATTAATAGTTATATTACTACACAACAAGGTATATAACAAAACTGGCGACGAGGTACGGCCTCACGTTTGTTGTTTTTCGGCAGAAAGTCCGAGTTTAATGAGTTTAGCGCGCGTACGACACGACGCTGTGGCTACCTGCGGTGCTAAGCTAGCTGCTCCGGTGTGTAGACGGGACCGCGCTGCGCCGGAGGACAGCGTTGCTACGGGGGAAGGAGAAATCTCCGCGGTGGAAAAGAGACCGGAGCGAACAAAAAGGGGAAGGACTGTGTGACGCAACTGAAAGACATAAAGAAAAGCAGTAAGTTAAAGGAAAAACAAAAATAACAGCTGACGAACAGGACAAAGAAAAAAAAGTGAGCAGAAAGGATAAGACTAATTGCTGAAGGAACATTCAGAAATGGCTGCGCTGGTCGGAAATATTGGACCATTTGAAGAAAATACAGAACAATGGAGTTCATACACGGAAAGGTTTGAATATTTTGCCCTTGCTAACAACATCAAAGGTGATGTTATTGTACCAACATTTTTAAGTGTTATGGGAGGAAAAACATTCAACCTACTGCGCAGTCTAGTGCAACCTGCCAAGCCAGGAGAGAAGTCCTATGATGAGATAGTGACAATATTAAAGAACCACTACTCCCCGAAGCCACTGATCATTGCAGAGAGATTCAGATTCCATAAAAGGAACCAGGAAGAGGGCGAATCTGTTTCACAATTTGTAGCTGTACTGAAACAGTTATCTGAATATTGTGAATTTGGACTTTCACTAAATGATACCATACATGACCGGCTGGTGTGTGGTTTACGCAGTGAGGCTACCCAGAAACGGCTACTGACTGAAGCTAATCTGAGACTGGATAAAGCTATTGAGATCAGCACATCAATGGAGATGGCTGCCAAAGAAGCACAACAGCTAAGTGCATCAACCCAAGTGCATAAGATGTCCGCTGAATCCACCAAGAAAGCAGCATCTGGCCAGCTATGCTTCCGTTGTGGAAAAGCAGGGCACCAGGCACCGGAGTGTTGGTGTAAGGACTTAGACTGTAGAAACTGTGGTAAGAAGGGCCACATCGAACGTGCCTGCAGAAATAAAAAGACACAGACACACAAACAGTTCAACGACAAAAGGAGAGGTGGCTTCCACAGAAACAAAAATAAACGTGTGAACAAAATGGAACATGAACAGGATGAACAGAGTGAGTGTGAGTCCGATGAAGATACTGTACGTGTTTTATCTGTTATGGACAATGATGATGATGGATACTGGGTCACACCACTTCTGGAGAATAAACCAGTGCGGATGCAGGTGGACACTGGTACACGTGTATCCATGGTATCTGAAGTTGTGTACAAAGAGAAACTGCAGCACCTTGCTCTTCGAGAGACAAAGCTGAAACTAAAGACATATACTGGTGAGTCTGTTCCAGTGTTGGGAGTTGTGAATGTGACAGTGGAACACAACAAGCAGAGAGCGACTCTTCCACTGTACATCATCTCAGGAAACCGTCCAGCTCTGCTAGGTCGCCGATGGCTAAAAAAGATCAAGCTGGACTGGCAAGGAGTGTTCATGGTTTCGGATGGTGAAACAAGCCCCCTACAGGAGATTTTAAAGAAGCATTCCAAGGTGTTTGATGGGGAACTTGGCAGCATGAAAGACATCATGGTTAAGCTGACAATCAGACCCGGTAGCACACCAAAGTGCCTAAAAGCGAGACCGGTGCCGTATGCCATCAAACCAAAAGTTGAGGCAGAACTAAACAGGTTAGTGAAGAGTGGGGTTCTGGAACCTGTAAGCACAAGTGAATGGGCTACGCCCATCGTTCCCGTCATGAAAAAAGACGGAGCGCCAAGAATCTGTGGTGATTTTAAAGTAACTGTAAATCCGGTGCTGACAACAGAAAAGTATCCATTACCCCTCATCGATGACCTCTTCTCATGTTTGGCGGGAGGACAGAAGTTTAGTAAGATAGATTTGTCTCAAGCATATCTTCAGATGCACGTGGAACGTGAGTCACAGGAGCTGCTGACTATTGTGACACACAAAGGACTGTACAGGTACCAGAGGCTCCCTTTCGGGATCACCTCTGCTCCAGCACTGTTCCAAAGAGCAATGGACCAGATCCTCAGCGGTCTTTCAGGGGTTCAGTGCTACCTGGATGACCTGCTCATCACAGGACCAGATGAGCAGTCGCACTTAAGGAATCTGGATGCAACACTACAACGGCTGGAGGAGTATGGTTTGAAAGTCCGGAAAGACAAGTGTGAGTTTTTCAGACCATCTGTTGAGTACTTGGGACATGTAATTGACTGCACTGGTCTCCACAAAGCCCCGTCAAAAGTGAAGGCTATTGTGGAGGCTCCATCTCCCAAGAATGTGAGTCAGCTGAGATCTTTCCTTGGCCTGCTGACATACTATGCCAGATTTGTGTCTAACCTCGCCAACAAACTTAAGCCACTACACGAACTGCTTAACAAAACAACCACATGGAAGTGGACAGACAAATGTGAGACAGCTTTCAGAGATGTAAAGACTGCCCTCGCCAAATCTGAGGCTCTCGCCCACTTTGACCCCAGCCTGCCACTTCAGCTGGCATGCGATGCCTCACCTTATGGAGTGGGTGCAGTCGTGTCGCACATCATGCCATCTGGAGAAGAGAGACCGATTGCCTTTGCATCGAGGACGCTGAGCAAAGCGGAAAGCAATTACGCGCAGATCGAGCGCGAAGCACTGTCTATAGTGTTTGGAGTTAAGAAATTTCATCAGTATCTCTTCGGCAGGAAATTCACGCTACTGACAGACCATCGACCTTTAACCTCCATCTTTGGTCCTCATACTGGCATTCCATCGCTGGCGGCCAGCCGTATGCAGCGGTGGGCTCTGCTGTTGTCTGCCCACCAGTATGAGATCAAGTACAGGAAGTCAGACCAACATCAAAATGCTGACGGGCTCTCGAGGCTCCCTTTGCCTGTCACACACTCTGAGCCCACTCGAGCGGAGATCTTTTACTTCAAGGATGTGTCGGCTGCTCCAGTCACCTCAGCTCATGTGAAGAAGCACACACGCACTGACCCAGTTTTGTCTGAGGTCATGGATATCATCGCTCGGGGGAGAGGAGGAGAGATGACACCCAGCTTTAAGCCTTACCTGGTGAGACGTGATGAACTTTCGATCCAGTCTGGATGCTTATTGTGGGGCTACCGCGTCATCATCCCACCACCTCTTAGAGGTAAAGTGCTTGCTGAGCTGCATACTGGACACTGTGGGGTGGTGCGAATGAAAGAAATCGCACGCAGTTATTTCTGGTGGCCGGGCTTGGATGCTGCCATAGAGGAGAAAGCAAAGTCCTGCTCTGACTGCCAGAAACTGAGAAACCTCCCACAGCTGGCGCCATTACATCCGTGGGACTGGCCTGAAGAACCGTGGCAAAGAGTCCACGTAGACTTTGCTGGACCACTGGAGAACCACATGTTCTTGGTGGTAGTCGACGCCCATAGCAAATGGCCAGAAGTCGCTATAATGAAAAGCACCTCTTCAGAGAAGACCATTGAAGAGCTAAGATCAATCTTCAGCCGCTTTGGTCTCCCACAACAACTCGTCAGTGATAACGGCCCACAGCTAGTGTCTGAAGAGTTCAAGACGTTCATGGAAGAGAACGGCATTCAGCACATTAAGTCTGCGCCTTATCACCCCGCCACAAATGGGCTCGCGGAAAGATTTGTACAGACTATGAAGCAAGCTCTCAAGTCCTCTCAAAGCACGCAGTCCCTCAACCGACGTCTCAGTGCATTTTTGTTGTCATACAGAAATACACCTCATGCTACAACAAAAGTGTCTCCCGCTTCGTCTATGTTCAAGAGACAGCTCCGCACTCGACTTGACCTTTTGAGACCACAGAAGACTAAAGAGGTCGTTCACCTTCAACAGAGAGCTCAAATGGAAAGACGAGCAAAAGCAAAAGTCAGGAGCTTCACAGCAGGAGATAAGGTGCTCGCTCGGAGCTATACCAGTGGTGTTAAGTGGACACCTGCAACAGTTGTGGCCAAAACAGGTCCTGTGTCATACACAGTGGAAACCAGTGATCATCTCGTCTGGAGAAGACATGTTGATCAATTGCTCCACACTTCTGGTTCATGTGATGACTCATCTCAGGGACCGTCTGTTGTTCCTGAGCCGGAGGTCCATCTAGAGCAACATCAATCACCTGAAGAGTCACAGAAGCCAACTTCAGAGATGGACAGTGTTCCAGGCACACCTAAGCCTGCTCAGGTGCCGGTGTCAGGCATCATTCCCAGTCCAGGACTCATTCAGTCCTCACCGAGAGACACTGTGACTGACTTACCCACAGGTCGTACTTACCCCAGAAGAAACAGACGGCCTCCTGACAAACTGTCATTATAGTATAGCGACTAACCCATCACATTGGGGCAGAATAATTCCCCAGGGTTCAGTCCGGATTGAGGTAGTCTACCCTCTCTCCGTAGTTAAGGTACTTGTTCTATAGTACTGACATGTTTATTAAAAGTTCATTATATATTGTGTATTTAAAGCAGAGACTTTAAATGAGAATACAGAGATAGTAAAATGTTTGACTTTATTAAAGGGTACATCCAAAGTAAAGGGGAAGGGATATGTTGTGTATTTACACCCTAAGTTTGTCCCTACAGGGATACGGTTACGCCCCTGTGGCATGTGTTGTGATGTGACGTCATGTTTCCTGTGTCCTGAGTTGAAGTGCAATACATGCAGACGTGCTAGAAGCTTCCCGGTCTCCTGTCTCCTCATTAATAGTTATATTACTACACAACAAGGTATATAACAGTTATGTTTAGTTGATACATTCTGTTGCGTTAATAAATTATCATCTTATTGTTTCACCTTTACGCTTCGTTGTATTTGTCCGGCCTAGAGCCGGGTCGTGACAATTGCATCACATCACATTGCATCACAGTGTATCAATTGCTCTAGCATTGCATTGCATCGCGTCGTATCGTACCGTATTGTATCGTAACATATCACATCGCAGTGCATCGCATTGTATCGTATCGTGTCCAGTCCTGACACTTTATCCTTACCGAATTCATTCTTCTTCCTTCAGGATGAAGATGCATGCTTCCTAAGACCAGAACTAAAATATACAAATGCTCCTCCATGTGCAGTCAGTGCAATCAATTTGCACAATTCATATTCTGCACTGTATGAAACTGTTTAATAAACTATGAGGGGTTAGGTAACGTTACTGTTACTGTGTGTACCATGCACACACCTGCAAAAATACTTACCTTTTTCTATCAAACAAATAGACAGTATCTGTTGGCATATTTAAATACATTGACCAAAACTATTTTTGAGTCAGTGGCTGAAATCCATTATCCTTTGTTAATAACTGCAACTGCAAAGAAAGAAACACTTAAAAACCTAACTTTGAACAGTGATGGATCAATTTTAAATAGGAGTTTTGTCCTTGATAGCAAGCTGATAGTTTTAGTGAAACATTAATCACATTATAAATATTAATTTCTTTCACATATTTCATAGCAAAAAAAAAAAAAGCCTGATTAAAGACTGATTAAGGTTCTGACAGTGGTTCCCACCTGATTAAGTAATTAATCACAGAACACAAAACTTACAGTAGCCTAAATGCCTCAGAGACTATGACAATCATGTTATTTCCTTGTTGACAGAATCTGTTGCCATGGGAAGCACAGATTGTGTCAGAAATAACTGCTAAGATTCCAGTGAAGGAATGAATCCCAATAAAAAGTCATAAAGTAGAGTCACAATTTTTCTTGCTCATATTGATTATTTCAATGCAGTTTTTTGTGTACCACAATAAGTGCAAAACAGGCTGTTCATATAAAATATTAATGATTTTTTAAAAACTTTTAATGATTCTTACCTAAAAAAAATAGCAGTTCTCCATCTACATTTAGCCAACACTGTGCGCTGTGACACCGTGCGCTGTGACACTGATTTAACTTAATCGGACTGGTAAGTATGCACACAAAAGCTGAGGGGCAGCCGCTGTCAGCTGAAAAAGACAGTTTTAACATCATCAGGCTTGTAGCCTATTAAAAATTACTAGGCCCTATAATGAATTGTTTCAGTGAGTACCAAGAAGCCAGCCACCACAGACCTTGGCTGCCTGTACTTTCTTCCCTACACTGCTGTGTGCCAGAATAACAGTCATGTGTGAGGAGGGAGGCCGATGTATCAACTACTCATTTTAAAAATCCCATCCAAAGCTTTTGGTCAAACTCAGGGTGGCTGTAGACCAGAGTGTGGTAGAATTGAACAGAAATAGGCTATAACCATGTTTCCATCCACATGTTTTTCGCATTAAGCAATATTAAATTAAAAATGCCTTATGGAAACAAATATCAATAAAAAGTTAATACGGTCGATTTCATCGGATTTTCTCTTGATCGATACAAAGTTTATGCGACAAATGCAGATGGAAACAGTTCTTTGTCTGATAAATGTAAGTTGCGATCGTGTTTTATATCAATTCTGCTACGTATTCCAGCTGTTCAAAGACACAGAGGGAGTAAACAAAGAAATATGCAGGTATACAGGACGGACTGGCTTCATGTGAAGTGTCATGAACTCCGTGCGTCTGCATCAAAACAGCGTTTATACATCACTGTCTTCTGATGACAGGCATGTTGCATTATAAGCACTATAGCCTAGTATAACTTATAACTCTTAGTTAGCATAACTTATAACTAGTATAACAATATTTATATAATGGCTGGCGTGTGTCATGGCTTAGTGTTTTCCAGGCAAGGACTCCAGCAGCTCGTCACACTTGGCCTGTCCGCAGCCCGACCTCCGGTTATTTAGTACAAAAATGAATGGAAGCACCTTTAATTGCAAGAAAACGATTCAATACACCAATATGATCGCAAAACAGCACATGATGTCACGTCATTACGCATGGCTTTTTATTCGATGTATACAGGTCTCAGATGGAAACACACTTGAACCGTCATTATTCGTAGCCTATTTTGATATTTAGATAATTTGATTGCCAAGTGCACGGAAACATGGTTTATGACATTTCCAAAAGGGGCTTTAGCCAGGCAGGTAAACATCAGGGCTGCAGCCGATATCCGAGTAGCATACTCAAGTGCGATATCCGAGTGCCCCCCCCGCCCCACCGTCGACAAACGAGTAGGCTACTCAAGTACTAGCCTACATACTACACGGAGCCCTCTCCTCCCCTCCCCTCCTCCCCTCTCCTCTCCTCCTAGTCTCAGCACATTTTTACTGAACTGTAACTGTTGCACTTTGTAGTTTGGCCTTGGTGTCTCGCACTCTGTCTGTGTTTCCAGAGATCCTGCCTGCATCACCCCCCTTTCCCCTGCTGTTAAACCGGCCTGCCCTCCCTTCCCTTGAACCAGTCTACCATCCAGTCCTCCCATTAAGCTGGCCAGCTCTCCCTGCCTTTCCTCCCACCAGAAGCGCCTCCATCAGCTCTTGTTAACTTTTCCATGTTTCCCACATTCTGTGTTGTAAACTGTTTTCTTGTCTGTAACAACATCTATTGCACATCTGCCCGTCCTGGGTGAGGGATCCCTCCTCTGTTGCTCACCCTGAGGTTTCTCCAATTTTTCCCTGTTAAAAGGGTTTTCTATGGAGTTTTTCCTCAGTGGATGTGAGGGTCTAAGGGCAGAGGATGTTGTTATGATGCAATGTAAAGCCCTTTGAGACAAACTGTTTGTAAAAACAGGCTATACAAATAAAATTGCCTTGCCTTGCCTAGTGACCCCGTATATTCAGGTAGCCTATGCCACTCGTTGCAGCCCTAGTAAACATAGGCTGTTTTCTTATCAAACATACAGGCTGTACCTGCCCACTGATTACTGCCAGTAACAGGTGGTTGCCAGTTAACCCAGGGCTGTATAGCCTAGGTCTATCTGCTAGAGCAACCATGCAACATTACACATGAGTGTGCTACTGTCTTATTTTCACAAACATAATGAATAAAACACAAAAAATATCAAAAACTAACATCTATCTATCTATCTATCTATCTATCTATCTATCTATCTATCTATCTATCTATCTATCTATCTATCTATCTATCTATCTATCTATCTATCTATCTATCTATCTATCTATCTATCTATCTATCCCAGATTAAATTAATTCCTAATTCAGTTATTTCTCATTATCATTTCATAAACATTGTTCAGCTAACACAGGCCCGTAACACCATCCTATACAATCAGCTGACATTAAATAGCCTAGTAGGTTGGGGGGGGAGGCGGGGAACTAAGGAAGCAGCTCGGATGACAAACCGGATATCCGCTTCAACCGGAACACCGGCTCTTCTCCATGCTAGAGAAATGGCTGCTGCCTCTCATACAATACATCAGCTACAGACCTTGACGTGCAGCGTTATGATGTGTTAAACAGGTGGAACCGCTGTATGGAGAGCGGCCGCTGCACCGTTTGGTGATACCAAGTGAGATACGTGTAAATGTTGCGTTCGCGTTCCTCTGTAATCGTCAGTGTCGCTGCTGTAACGCTAGCCGGCTCGCAGGTAGCTGTTAGCCGCAAAGCCGAGGAGGGACCGAGCCACCTGTCACCCTGCACCGCTCACCACGGACCGGTAATGGCAGCTCAATAGGACCGCGAGCGAGAGGAGACGTGTGTGTGTGTATGTGTGTGTGTTTATTGGGTTCAGGAGAACAGATAAAACCGGGTCTCCCCGCGTCTAGATGCCCGAGCAAGGCCCCAGGATGAACGGCTTTTCTCTCGGCGAGCTGTGCTGGCTCTTCTGCTGTCCGCCCTGTCCCAGTCGCATCGCGGCCAAGCTAGCCTTCCTCCCGCCGGAGCCCACATACTCGGTGCACACAGATGCTAACGGCGGGACCAGCTTACACCTGACGGAGCGGGCGGACTGGCAGTACTCGCAGCGGGAGCTGGACGCGGTGGAGGTGTTCACCACCAGGAGCAGCCGCGGGAACCGGGTCGGCTGCATGTTCGTGCGCTGCGCCCCGAACAGCCGGTACACGCTGCTCTTCTCCCACGGGAACGCCGTGGACCTGGGGCAGATGTGCAGCTTTTACATCGGCCTCGGCTCCAGGATCAACTGCAACGTGTTCTCCTACGACTACTCCGGCTACGGAGTCAGCACCGGAAAGCCGTCCGAGAAGAACCTGTATGCGGACATCGAGGCGGCCTGGCAGGTCTTAAGGAACAAGTGAGTACGAGTCCCTGCAGAGAGAGTATGATGGGTCAACCATGGCTGATGGCTGTGACAAAACTCAAGTAGCTATATATATTTTTCTTTACACTTAATTTTTTGTTTATTTGTATATCACAAATTAATAATAGGCTTTATGCACAGCTCCACTACTTCCTGAATTTAAACAAGCTCCTTTATTTCCTGTCAACATTATTGGCCAAATTTATCAATCCAGGTGTGTCTGACTCTGACCTCAGGAGTCACAATGGTCAGACACACCTGGATTAATCAGTTTCCCAATAATGTAAGACAGGAAATAAAGGAGCTTGTTTAAGTTCAGTAAGTAGTGGAGCTGTGCATAAAGCCTATATCAGAATGAAGCTTATCAGAATGCGAAATCAATCTCCCATGGGAAATAGTTGAATAGTAGCCTGTTCCATGCCAGATATATGAATGTAAGAAAACATAATGATAAAACCCAGATATTCTAAATCAAATTAAATATACCCCGTCAAACTTAACTATAGTATCATTATCTCAAAGCTCTTTACAGGGTGACGTCAAGACTTTACTTTATTATGGTGACAGTCAGACCATAAATTCCCACAGAGAGCAGCACTTTATAGAAGTAGTAATGGTGACTGTATGTTTAGTTAGTTGTTAAATGGCTCTTTATCTGTTATCACTGCATTCAGTGTCCAGCTGCTAGCCTACATACATGAAGGTGATATGCAAAGTGTCTAATAAACAGCAGACAAGAACTTGAGCTGGGATAGATACAGTAGCCTACTGCATAAACCTTATCACATTATTGTAAATTATAATCCAAGTAATGTTATTATTGCAACAGACCTATTTACAATAGTCTGTCTGCAGTGGGATAATGGAATAAAAGTAGTGTGATGTAGTGACCAGCATGACTGTCTGGTGAACTGGTGTTTAAACAGCTCATGTACAGTGAGCTCTGCTGCAATATAATTAGTGAAATGAACCAAAGTACAGCTCAGTAGTTTCCTTTCAGGACGCACTGCAGCTTTGTGAATAATGTTCCCATCAGTCCTCATCACGTTACATTCACTGTTATCTGTGGGTCGTACTCCAAGTCGTCCCATATTGAGCTGTGGCGTTTTCTTCCTGCAACTTTAGCATCTCTAAGAAAACTAAGCTGATGTTACCTGCCACTCAGTTTGCATTGTTCATTGTAGTTTTTGTTTAGTTCTTGTTTTTGAAAAAATTGTAATTTTTATTTTTATTTCAGTTTACTGAATTCATTTTTCACTGCTAGTTTTAGTCTTATTTAACTTTAATAACCCGGGTTTGTGCTGGATCTCTTTGCCTTGATTCACTAGTGTTACCTCTCAGAGTGACTTGTTAGGATATCCACAAACTACTGGTAAAAACCAGCATGAAGTTATTAGATCCAAAACACTCGCCCTCTTTGAGGACAAAGTGTGTGTCTGTGTGTGTGTGGATGGCTGCTGCACTGTGCTGTCATGGTTGACTTGCAGCTTGTTGGTTCAGTCAACACGGTGTCTGGAACGGTGAGCAAACATGATTTTTGGCATTTGCGAATGGACTGAGGATTTTAGTTCTCTTCCTGAGCTTGTGTTGGGATCACATGACCCTCCCCAGCAGTGGGAGTTCAGATGTTTGAGTTTCCATCATTGTGTGAGTCCTGTCTGCGTTGGCTGAGATGAACTGTTCAGTCTTGACCATGAAAATAAACATAGGAACAATGGATGGATGAAGCCAGTTCCCTCCAAAGAGAACAGTAGATGCAAATGTATTCTCTGCATCTCTCTGTATTCCACAGCAGGGACCTCAAGCTGTGACAGCTGAAGTGTTGCAGTTAGAACTCAAAGATCACCAATAGCAACGTTAAAGGGACAGTTCAGGTTTTTTTGAAGTGGGGTTGTATTATGAGGTACAAATGGCCCCTTATCTGCAGTAGAAAGCTCTCTGCTCTCCTCCAGTTAGCCATACCAGCGCATAGAGCTGGACACAGATGCAGTGTACACTATACAATCTTTTTTTTTTTTTTACAGTGAATAAAACCGGTCAGAAAAAAACAGCTCTTTATCTGGAACCAACCAACTCAGTCAGTGTCAGGGCTGCACCATGTATCGTTTGAGCGCCACTGTAGCAATGTGCGCACAGTATGTGCAATCACATCGCAGCATGTGCAATGTTTTCTCTCTCTCTCTTTTTTGTCAACTTGTATTTTACTTCAGAAAAGCATCTCAGAACCAGCTCTGTGCTCCGCTTAGAGCTCTCAACAGGCATGAAAATTAAAAGCCAACCTGGCCCGACCCATGGGTATTGAAGCCTGGACCCGACATGGCCTGACTCACAGACAGCCCCAATGCGCACTATCACTTACTCTGAAATTGAATGACAGCGTTAATAAGATAGAAACGGGAAGGGGAGATTTAGGGTGCCTTCACACAGGAATTGTTAAAGAGGAACTATGCAGGATTTTTAGCTTAACTCTGCTCCATTTTTACCACAAACACGCCCCGTAACCTGTAGTCTCTTGTTCATGACGGATAAGACTACACATTGAAACATTGTATATAATATATAACGTCATGTACCGGTCTATTTATTGCTTTCTTGTTGGCTTTGTTAAAAACAAATGCACATGGTCGGGAGGAGGGTTAGCAACACAGAGGAGAAGCGACCAGACTTGCATAGTTCCCCATTAAAATTTTAGTTTTCAGAGTTTCATTTTTACAATCGGAAGTCATGTAAATATGTATAAGTATATGTATTATATTTCTTAATTTCGCAATATATATTGCAGAAAAAAATATGTCACTATGTTAATTAAAAAAAAACAAAAACAAATGTAGCATAACAGTGTTTCCTCCAGGATTTTTTTAAAGAGTGGCGGCACGGGTGGTCTGATCGACGGGGTGGGGGGGGGGGTGCGCGTGACCGGATCGTCGACTAGTCGCTGATGACATCATTCATATTTTTCCCATCATAACTAAAATCCCAGGAGGAGGGAAATGCTCTGCAACAATCTGTATTCACTGACTGACAGCTCACGCACAGAAATTAGTCCACAGAACAGCAGCTTTATAAACAACAAACTGTAAATCAGTTTGTTTTTTTTGTAACATATACAGGTGCAAAAGAAAATACTGTAGCTACGATCTCGTTCTATCCAGCTTGACTGCGCTCGTATTTTTTTCATTCAGCGCGCTCAGCTGTTGTTTCAAGCCGCTACTCTTGTAGCCTACTGTTACATGATCAGCGACTAGTCGACGTCAAGCTCAAAACGTCATTGTGCAGCAGGGGACTAGTCTGTGCAACCCCTAGTGGAAAACCTGCTTTACATTGTTTTAACATTAAAAAAAAAAAAAAAAAAATCATCATTCTGAAGGTGTGGCGGCTTTTATTTTGCCGTGGCGGTGCGCCACGATCAATTACATGTAGCGGACACCCTGCATAAACTTAAACAGGTGTATTATTTTGAGATGAGACCTGTTGCAGCTAACACACGCTGTTAGTTTGGGTCAGTTCACAGCCGTTGATCTCCTGTGTCTCTGTCCAGCAGAGTAGAGAGCTGTCTACTGCAGATATTATACTGAGGGTCATTGTAGCTCATACCCCACCTCAGAATAACTGAACTATCCCTTTAACTTCATCAGCTTCATGTCCTCAGGAAAATGAGGACACTCCAAGCGTTGTTACAAATTAGTCTCTTAAAATGGCCTGAGTGAACTACATAATTTTTTTATTTACACTTTAAAACCAGATGAGGAGTTTGTATGAATCAGGTTGTAAATTCAGCACAGTTGCTTGTTGTGGAGAGGGGTGACAGCCAGCAGTGGTTTGTACTCGCATGTCTATGTGTAACGTGTGTCTGTAACAGACAGCGTCATAATGCATGAAACTATTAATACTCAGAACTGGTATCAGAGGAGCTCTTACTGCAGAGACTGCAGCTTCCAATCTCTGTTTTGTTTTACAAGGTGCGTCAGGTTGGACTTTGGCTTGGGTGAGAGTCAGGAAATTCAATGTGACAAGGTTGTAAAGGTTGAAGGTAAAATAAAAAAAACTGGTGTGTGAATCATGTGGATACTGACACGAGCCTTAAAACATCCCCTCGTTCCAGTTTTTATTGAAATTTAAACAGCTCACTGCTTAAATTGTCCGAGGTTCAAAAGTCAAAGTTAAGAGAAGCTGAAAATTCACGGAGGTGCTGCGACCGTCTTCTTGGCTCCAGTTCTCGCATCTCGTCTTTGAATCCTGTTTTCTTCTCGGTTCAAATCTTTGATGGGGACAGTATGTGCTCCGTCTAGAGAGTAGAAGAAGCAGCAGGGCTGTACGTTAACTTTTTACACAGGACCAGAGGGTTGGAGCACACCCTAAAAATGCCTGCCACCTCTACAGAGGACAATTAATGCAGCTCATCACTTACACAGTAACATCAGCAAGTGTAATTCATATATACATAATGTAATACAATTATAAAATAAGAACTCAAAATGTTTTCAGATACAAAAGAAGTATCTTTAAACATCACTTTAAACATCGTTGTTTAAAGTGACTTAAGCATCACTTTAAACAACAAATTTTTACATAACAGGCGTGACATATACTAGGGAACGGTTCACAAAATCCACGGTTCAGTTTCGTTCACGGTTTTGTGGTCACGGTTTTTGGTTTGGTTCGGTAGGCTATACGTTGATCGTTGGGAAAATCAATCATGTCTTGTATATTCAGGTTAAAACTGAAAGAATGAGGCAGTCTGACATCTGATCCATCATTGTGACAGTCTGAGGTTAAAAGTAGGTGAGATTCTGGCTGCATGAGAGGAGACATTGATAGTTCCAACATGATTTTAATTGGCAAAGAAAGTTATCTAACAAATGCTATAAGAACAATTGTTATTCACTGAAATATAGGCTAATCTACATGTATTAATTGTGGTTCTTACAAAAATTATATCTTATAAAATAAGCAAAAAAGCAAAAATGTCTCTTATGCTCTGCCCCTTGAAAAAAGTGTTTTTGCCATTCATAATGTCATTGTGGAGCTAGGCCTCAGAGGCTGTTTCAACATCTCTGTGTTCAGGATTTGATTGGTGGGTCTGAAATTAGGGCTGCAATATGTAACAACAGTGTAAGTGTATGCTCATGTCATACTATATATTGCAATTAAATGACGAAAGTTAGTAAGTGACCGATTTTGTTGACGGTGCAAATCCATAATATGTCATGCTTGTGTAACATCACCGCTAGCTAATTGCTTTGCATGTAATCATGACATATTGGCATCATTCCATAGGCGGAGTCAATCTAACAGCTCAATGATAATCCACAACCAGGTAATATTTTATGTGCACCAATAGGTGGTGTGCAGTCACATGATTCCGATGACGCGTGAAGTTCAGGAAGTGGAGAACGGTGATTGGAAATTAATGGAAAGCGAGTACTCAAAAGTGTTGGGTAAGCCTGCAAGTAGCAGGTATTGTCTAAAAATAGAAAAAGATATCGGATGTGATCCATACACACTGAGGAAAAGTGAAAAAAAAGGCCAGCAGAGTGGAGAGACTGGACTGGAGCAAAAACCAACCGCCCCGCTTTCATCTGTGGGGTATTTGCAGCTCGGAGCCGATCAGGAAGGACGGAGGATCGGGCGGAGGATCGGACGGACGGTGGGTCGGTAAGACGGCCGAGGCAGACGGGGCGTCTCAGACTTGTGGCGCATCATTGAAAAGTTGCATCTGCCTCGATCGTCGTATGACACCTCTTCCTCCGCCGTCAGGCGGTGAACGGCCCCGAGCTGTGAACACCACACGGCTGGTGGGAATTACATGCCATGTTTCAGTCACATAATGGAGATAATAACTTCTTTCTCCCTCAATGTTGTTATTATTTTGTTTTTCCCGGTTTGACTGGTTTGTACAGCCGTAGCAGCGCAAAACTTGGGCATTTTCCAACCGTTATCCTGTCGGCAAAACACTTCCTGCCATCCCATCCCATCCCATCCCATCTGCAGTTGTGACGTTCCATGTGACGTCACCTGCAAACCACCTATGTAGCTATGGCAAGGAGTTATAGACTGGGGTTTTATGTTTGTTTGCAATGTCAAACATGGTCACATTTTTTCACAACTAAAGCTAATCCATAGCTGGTATTATCCCTCACAACAGATAATACTGTAAATGGGTGGGAGGAGGATTATTGCGGTGATATTGGTGATATTGATCAGGCCCGTGGGGCCCTTCTGTGTGGAGTTTGCATGTTCCCCCTGTGCATGTGGGTTCTCTCTGGGTACTCCGGCTTCCTCCCACAGACCAAAGACATGCAGGTGAGGTTAATTGGTGACTCTAACTCTGATAGGTGTGAGTGTGAACGGTTGTCTGTCTGTATGTGTCACTGTGTACTGTCTCTCCCTCGTCTCCCCCTGTTTGTCTTGTGTTTCTTTGTGTCTTTGTAAGCGTCTTTGGGTTACTGAAAAGCGCTATATAAATTAAATGAATTATTATTATTATTATTATGTTAACCCTGCGATAGACTGGCGACCTGTCCAGGGTGTACCCCGCCTGAAGGCTCCAGCTCACCTGCAACCTTAGTGCAGGATAAGCAGTCTAGAGAATGAATGAATGAATGAATGAATATTGGTCAGGGGCAGGGGCGGACAGGCCATCTGTGTATTCTGCAGAATCACAGAACTGCCGGTAGTCCAGGACAGCCAGCGGCCACCACACAGTCACCGTTTTTTTTTTTTTTTTTTTCTGTGATCTACCTGTTGACCCTTAAGCCACTTGTGATTGTTTAGTTATGCTTGCAGACAGAGCCAGCCCAAAGCATAAGCAAACTTTAACACCTGCTTAGGGCCTCATGCCCACTGGGACCCCAAAAAACAATTCACTTTTTTGAATCTGTAGTGCGTAACTTCTGTCGATCCCTACAGAAATCCTGCATAATTACAATTACCCTTAGTTGTTGTTGTTGCACTTCAAGTTGTTGTTGCACATTTGTGCACTTGTGCAGTTTATTTTAAATCAAAGATTAAAAAGCAGATGGCGTGTTTATAGCAAATGCATTGTTTATTGGTTTATTTTGTTACTTTTTGTAGGCCTAGTTCATAGCATCACACTTGAGTACTATATCATTTGAATGTTAAGTGTAAATCAACCCCAGGCTGCACATTCAGCTGAATTTGGTACCATTTCTGATTTAAAAAAAAAAAAACATAGGCTAGATGTGTAAAAAGAAGCCAGGCTAGGATGATGATTCGTAATGACTGATTAGAAAAATTAAATAAGTTTGTAGTAGGTGTGTAAATAATCAATAATCAGTATTATTGGCAGTAATAGCAGGCCCCAAATTAAAATTTGCTTGGAGGGCTTGTGTGCAAAGTTTATCCCCGTATTAATTGAAACCCGATGTGGCCCGACACATGGGTGTTGAAGCCTAGACCCGACAAGCCGCCTGACTCACTAGCATTGGTTGAGTGTGGTATTATTAAACAGTAAGGTAAGCTTTGTTGAATCACTGCAGAAGACAACTTTAGAAATATTTTATGCTATTGAGAAGTGTAAAATGATTTCCTGGTTCATAATGAATTGATGGGACCACTGACCAACACAGTTCAGGTAACTAATGGAAAAGAACATCAGCAAAGATTGTTTCTCACCACAAACCTTGATCTTTTTTACCTTTAAGACGACTTCTGTGTGGCCTACTTGTAATTCTACTGTCCTAAACTGAACTCAGTATGAGCAGAGCTTTCATTTGAGCCTAATATTGAGGCTCTATGACGATTTTGAAAAATGGCCATTTAAAGGGCCAAAAATTGGCATCCATCTTGAATTTGAAGGTCAAAAATAGGTCAAATCAATAAATCTACATCATTTATGAACTTCTTGACCCAAATAGTCATAGAAACCATGTATTATGCAGCACTTTGGGCCAAACCATTGAAAAGATAATTTCCAACTTGGCGGACGGTAGCCATTTTGGATTTAGGGCTCTCAAAAAATTTCCCCACATTTTTGGGCGGGGCACCCTAGCTAAATTTTCTATTTAACCTTCATAGATAACAAATCCAGTGAGAAACGAACCTTCGCTCTCCACGGTCACGGAACTTCTGTAAATGACCCAAGAGGTGTCCTACCACAGTCTGGTTTGGGCTCTCACCGAAAGAAAACCCCACTATTATTATTGTGGTGTTCAACAGCATTCAGAACTGTCACTGTCAGTCAGCCCATCTTCCTCCTCCTGCTGCTACTGCTGCTGCACAGGTCACGCTGGAGCGCTAATAATGCTAAACGCGCTAAATTGCTAATTGGTCGCAATTGCGATCATCACACACATACACATACAGCAGACCTATAAAACGTTGCTGGCGCATCTTCTAGCTCCGACTCTTTCACTCGCCATGCTCACAAACGTTTCCACAAGTGACCAGCTGATACACTGCTCTGCTTCTTCTTCTTCTTCTTTACCCATAGCACCCATGCTACAGGACAGATTAATTCTTAGCACAGGCATGTTTTGATGTAGCACACGCAACATATATGTCACACTGTACATCCCTGAGAAGGCAGGCACAGTAGGCCGTAAGCAGTAGGCTAACAGCAACATGTGAATTTACAGTAGCAGATCTGTTGAGAAAATGGAAATATTTTGCATATGACGCAGATCATCAGGGACGAGCTAGACGACCAAAGGCCACTTCCGCTGTGATGACATCTAAAGTTTTTTGACAATAAGCGCATTTATAACATTTATAATTAAGGTATTGTGGATGATTAATCAAGGCCATAGTGTTATTAGGGCCACGGGCAATCGCACCGGGCACTGGTCCCAACAGCTATGAAATAGCTGCAGGGACCAGTGCCCGGGCGAAGCCCGGGCACTACTGTTATTGTGTGGATTTTTTCCTAGTTATTCTATTTTCTCCTTCATCTTCCGGCCAGACTTCGGTCCGCTACTAGTCCTGCAACTCGAAGAGTTGCAGGACAAATTATATATCAAAATGTGCGTCCTGATCGGGATCAGTGTGCTATTACTTTTCTCAACAGTGTACGAATTATTCGCGACGTAAGTCGCGAAAAACTACGCAAAATTTTGCATGTAAGTCAATGGGACGGACGGGAAAAAAAGAGCGAAAAAGACCAATCATTGGAGTTTAACAAACGTCTACTGCTCAGGCATACTACTTTTCACCTAGAGACTCCATTAAAACTTTAAACCAGTAGACACAAGTCTTGTGTATTGTCGTATTACTCCACGTTTTGATAGGTCATAATAGTTTTTGATCAATCCATGATCAATGACCATGATCATTTTTTGGAGAAATTATGAGTTTATAATGGGTGTGTATTGCATGGAATGTTCGTGTCAGAGTGCGTGACATCATCGGTTAGAGTGGAGAGAGTGAAGAAACATTCTGTATTTTTTCTGGATAAACTGTCAGCACGCCACAATTTTCACTCTACAGACAAAATTTTTTCAGAATTTGTAAGACAAACTTGTTATCTCTCATGTCATGTGCTCAAAATATCAGAGAGACTTACAGAATTGACAGAATCATCCGCTCTGAGTGCGGCCACGTCTGTCCCTGCTCCTCATTGAGTCCAATACAAATTATTTTCTGAGAGGAGCAGAACGCCTGATGTTTTAAAACTGCCAGCGTCAACCAAAATAATTTACTGTCGAAAACACCAAATCGTACCGAAATTTTCAGTAAGTCCTTAGAGCAATGTGATCTGTGTTTTGTTCTGATAGGAGTTAACCGTTTGTCATGCTAAGCCTAAATGTGAGACCGGTTTAGAGGCAGAAAATGGCTCTTTTTCTCCACGTTTCTGTCTGTCTCAGCCTGCGTGGGCCCCTATCGCCGTGGTAACCTCTTTGATCCTCAAGGCCAGAGCTCGTTAACATCATAAACAATCCACCTGGCGCTCGTTTAAATGTTTATAAACACAGACACAGCTACATCAGACTGACACAGGATGCAGCTCATAGTCACACACACACACAGACTCTAGAGCCAGCTTCATGTGATTACAGTCCACACACACACACACACACACACACACACACACAAATGGACACACACTAACTACCACACAGACTCTAGAGCCAGCTTCATGTGATTACAGTCACACACACACACACACACACACACAACAGTTAACCTAATGTGGTTACAGCTCCTCCATAACAGTGCTTATAGAAAGATGATCATGTGTCTGTCTGATCACTCTGTCTTGACCTTAAGATCGTGGGTTTGATTCTCATGTTGACAGAGATGGCACAACCCGCAGTAGCTCCCGTGGCCCATTCAAAATTTCCCGAGAGGAAATTTTCTAGTTTAAAGCTTCCCATCCTACTCTAAAATTAATGTGATTACATTGACTTCATAAAAGCTAATGAAGAGAAATAAGCCGAGCTGTGGCCCTGTCACACCTGCTCCACGCCCGTCCGAAAGGTCAAGTGAGAAATCATTAACTCCACTCCTGTCACACACCTGCTGCTGTGTGAGAGCAGCACAGTGATTATGATACTGTAAAAGTACCATGACACAAAATAACTCGCTGAGCCACAGTGGTGACGGTAGAACACATTTCACGCAGAAAGGCAAGGCAGATCTATTTGTATAGCACAATTCATACACCAGGCTATTCAGAGTACTTTACAGAGGCATATACATTAAAGTGATACGCCAACATTTTTTTTCGTGTCTTGCCTCAACTCCCCGAGTCCATGACAAGCAGACACCATCCTTTCGACTGTGCGTGCAGTAACAAGGGAGATAGAGCCGCATCGCCTGTAATTAGCTTAGCTCAAATGCTGAAGTGCATAGGTAGTGTTAGCCTGCCTCCTACCCAAGCTGAAATCAGCAGTCAAAGCTGATTTCATTTTAGCTCTAAACTCTGTAAATATATCACTTTATCAACATTTCAAACATTTTTAGGCGAGAAAGTAGCCGTTTTAGATCAGCAGTGTGTCGTTAATTTTGTCTAAATACCAGCTGTTTACAATCTTTGTTCGCACAAATTCGCGCTACTCAAGCTAGTCGTTGTGACCAACGCACTTCTGGTTACTTTCACAAAATAAAACACCCGTTGCCCTTTACATACAGAAAACCATGACAATAGAATTTGTGCTTTTACTTTGAAATAGGAAGCTAACCTACTCTTGATGTAGCTAGCTTGAACCAAAATAAACTGTCTTTGCTTGAAACCTCCGTTTTGACCGATCTTGTCCCATTACCGACATTTGACCCCTCAAGATGCCTTACCGGAGAGTTTTGTCAGCTCTGAGGCGAAGATCGGTCCGTTTAGAGTTGCTGAAGAGTGTCTCTGATGACTTAGTTAAGAGGCAGGCTACCATTACCCGTTTGAGCTAAGCTAATTATGGGCGATACGGGCTCTCCCACTTGTTACTGCACGCACAGTCGAAAGGATGGTATGTCTTATCTGCTTGTCATGGACTCGGGAGTGAGGCAAGAAACGTAACGTTAACCCTTGATAACAAACACAAAAAAATGCATTTAAAAGAGAAATAAGCCAATAAAAGAGGGTTTAAAAGACAATAATAAATTGTATAGTAAAGAATTAGAATTATTCAGATAATTAAAATAGGCTAATGATTACAACTGCAGGGAGAGCATATACTGCAACTGTTTATTGTTCTGTCATAGAAAAAATGAAAAACCCTAAAATATTTAATTACTATAAGAACATGGTTTAAATAGCATTTGAACTGCAATGAAACTTTATTCATGTCAGCAGTTGAGCACTAAATATGCTTCCAAGAAGCAGATATTAAACGGAGGACTGGTCAGAATTTCCCCTCATTAACTTCTGTTTATAATCTGGAGTCGTATACATAAAAACTTAATTGGATTGTACTGAATAAATAAAAAAACCTAATTTTAGCAGACAGTGGAAAAAATGGCAACCACAGAGCTGAATTAGAATTAATTCAGGGTCTATGGCGACCTTGGCTGCAGATCACCATTTACAGAGACTTGACCTCAGAAGTTAACACACACTTGGACTGAGGTCATTAAACCTTTTTTTACAACCAGATTTCATGTCACCAAACTGTGTTTCCACAAATCATTTTTCCAGCGGTTGTTTTTTTTCTGCACACTACTAACAAGAGCTTTCAGACAGGACATGGCTGCACTCTGAAAGCCCTGTATTTTACATTGGCTTGTGCCACGCGCCACCTGGCAGGCCTGTGTGAGCGCTGTGGTCAGTAAGGAGCAAGGTAAGCGGAAAGTAGATCACAAACCGGCTGATATGGAAATGCTGCTCTGGGTTCTGAGGTCACCACTTATTTGCTTCGTAAGCGATGAGTTTGTGCTGGAATAGTTTTGGAGAAAACTCTGCCCGTGTTTTACCCCGTCTTCTGCGATTCCCCCCATCAGTGTGCTGGCACAGTGCAGACCCTCACATCTGTCTGGAAACTGCTTAAGTTGACTCTGCTTTCTACAGAAAAAAATGCTGGTTATGCTTAACCCAGATTAAAGATGAAAAAAATGAAAAATGTATTTTCCCAGCCTTTATCCTGTATCCACGTGTTAAATTGTTTCATTTATATCTTGAATATAAACCAAATTCATGTCAAAAAATAATTTGAGTCATTTTATTGTACATCAAAATCGATGTACAGGATCATCTCAATAAAGGAGAATATGAATGGAGGTCAGCAGTCCTTCCCCATTAGGGATGGGTACAGAATTTTGGTACTTTTATTGGTACCAAATTAAACTAGCAGTGGTGGAATTCCCACCGAAGTACTGATTCACGTCAAAACGGCCCCCACTTTTCGGTACTATTGAACGCACTTTTGCGTCGCGTGCGTGACAGTGGCAAGGCAAGGCAAGGCAAGGCAAGCAATTTTATTTGTATAGCCCGTTTTTACAAACAGTTTGTCTCAAAGGGCTTTACATGGTATCGTAACAACATCCTCTGTCCTTAGAACCCTCACATCGACTGAGGAAAAACTCCATGGAAAACCCTTTTAACAGGGAAAAGTCGGAGAAACCTCAGGGTGAGCAACGAGGAGGATCCCTCACCCAGGACGGACAGACGTGCAATAGATGTTGTTACAGACAAGAAAACAGTTACAGTTTGTCACAGAATGTGCAAATATGGAAATGTTTAGCAGGAGATGCAAATGAAGGCAGTCTCTGGTGAGGGGGGGGGCGGCGGGGGGGGGGGGGGGCAGGAGAGCTGGTCAGCTCGATGGGAGGGCTGGGTGGCAGACTGGTCCATGGGAAGGAGGGGAGGCCGTCTAACAGCAGGGGAAGGGGTGGGAGGGGGGGCGATGCAGGCGGCGGCTGGTGCAGAGAGATGGAGCTCCGGTGGATCTGCGGAAACACAGAGAGAGTGCGAGACACCAAGGCCAACTACAAAGTACAACAGAAAATGACAGTTCAAAAAAAAAAAAAATATACTGAGGAAGAAGAGAGGAGAGGAGAGGAGAGGGGAGGGGGGAGAGGCGAGAGGAGAGGAGAGGGAGAGAGGAGAGGGAGAGGAGAGAGAGGAGAGGAGAGGAAGAGGAGAGGCGAGAGGAGAGGAGAGCGGAGAGGAGAGGAGAGGAGAGAAGAGGATGAGAGGAGAGGGCTCTGTGTAACCAGATGTGTCCCCAGCAGTCTAAGCCTATAGCAGCGTAGCTATAAAAAGGTTCAGAGCTACCTGAACCAGCCCTAACTAAAAGCTCTGTCATAAGGAAGGTCTTAAGTCTAGACTTAAATGTAGTTAGAGTGTCTGCCTCTTTGACCTCTTTGACCCATGGAGAGAGTGATCCACAGTAAAGGAGCCCCGTAACTGAAGGACTCTACCTCCCAGTCTACTGTTTTTAGAGATACTGTGGAGTCACTAATAACCTGCATCTTCTGGGAAGCGGAGTGACTCAGGTGGACAGTAAGGAATGATTAAGTTCTTTCAGATAGGTTGGAGCTTTATCATTAAGAGCCTTATAAGTCAGCAGCAGAAGGATTTTGAAGTCTATTCTAAATCCTACAGAAGCCAGTGGAGAGAAGCTAAGGTGGGAGAGATGTGCTCTCTCTCCTACTCCTGTCAAAACCCTCCGCTGCGGCATTCTGGGACCAGCTGAGACTCTTTAGAGAGTTTTTCGGACATCCTGACAGGAGAGAGTTGCAGTAGTCTAGCCTAAGAAGTGATAAATGCATGTACTAGTTTTCTCAGCATCACTCTGGGAGAGGATATTCCTAATCTTAGTGATACTGTGCGCAGATGAAGAAGGCGGTCCCTAGTCAAACGTGCTTTATGTGGGAGCTAAAGGAAAGGTCCTGGTCAAAAATGACTCCAAGTTCCTCGCGTAGTACTCGGGGTCAGGGTGATGCCATGCCATCTAGAATTAGCGATCTGATTGGAGAACGTGTCCCTTAGAGATGTTTAGTGTCCAAACACAATAACCTCAGTTTTTATCTGAATTCAGTAGCAAGAAGTTAGAGGACATCCAGATCTAATGTCTTTCAGACAGTCTTGCCAGATTGATGAGGCGGCCTTCTGTCATCCTGGCTCCATGGACAAGTAGAGTTGCGTATCATCAGCATGTGAAAATTGATTGAGTGCTTCCGGATGATGCCACCTAATGGGAGTCATGTAAAGAATGAAAGATTGGCCCTAAAAGACTGAACCCTGTTGCGGTACACCATACGTAACTCTGCAAAAACTCTGATATCTGAGTGGTCGTTATTAAACAATTAACAAATTGAAACCTGTTAGATAAGTATGACTTAAACCATTTTAGGTCATTTCCTTTAATCCCTATTTCATGATCTAAACTCTGCAGCAGGATGCTGTGGCGTCGATGGTGTCGAATGCAGCACTGAGGTCCAAAAGTACAAGACAGAGACGAGTACCTCTGTCCCTGAAGCTATAAGAAGATCATTAGAGACTTTGAGACAAGTGCTGTTTCAGTGCTATGGTGTTCTCTGAATCCAGATTGGAAAGCTTCAAAGACTTGTTGCTGTGCAAATGTTCATGTACTGCCCAGGACAATCTTCACAAGGATCTTAGAGATGTAAGGACAGGTTGGATATAGGCCGATAGTTGGCAAGGACATCTGGTCAAAGAGAAGGTTTTTTAAGTAAAGGGTTAATGACAGCAACCTTGAAGGCCTGTGGCACGTAGCCTGTGCTAAGGGAAAGATTGATTTGGTTCAGAAAAAGAGAATGTTAATTAAGGGGAAGACATCCTTAAGTAGTCCTGTCGGAACTGGATCCAGTAGACATGTGGCTGACTTGGAGGAAGTAATTGCAGAAGTTAAAGTCTGACAGTCGATGGGAGAGAAGCTGTGCAAGTGTGTACCAAGTCTGGGAGGTGCTTCTATGGGTACCGTAATCTGTGGGCCATTACTAGCAATTTTTTGTTCTAATATTAACTATCTTTTCGGTAAAGAAAGTTAGGAAGTCGTTGCGCTGAGAGTTGGAGGGATGGATGGCTCAACAACACTATGGTTCTTGGTCAGCCTGGCCACAGTGTTGAAAAGGAAACCTGGGGTTGTTTCTTATTCTTTTCTATTAGAGATGAATAGTAATTGCTCTAGCATTACGGGAGTTCTTTTTTATATATTAATAAACTATCCCCTTCCAGGCTTGACGGTCTTCCTCATGTTGCTGGAATGTGTTTTCCTTTCCAGCTGTCTGGTCTTCTGTTTCAAAGCGCGCAAGTTTGGGCTGTACCAGGGACTATTCTTTTCTGATTGATAACTTTCTTTTTGAGGGGAGCTACAGCATCAAGTGTCCCAAGGAGTGCTGCTGCAGTGCTATCCACAAGATAGTCCACCTGTGTGGGGTGAAACCAGCATAACTGCCCATAGTATGGTTACAGAATGTGGTGAAGTCAGCATCACTGCCCATAATATGGTTACAGATGTGGCAGCAAGCTCTGCTGGAATAAGCTCTTTAAATCTAGAAACAGCAGTGTCAGATAGACATCTAACTGTAGCGGGATTTTTTCCCAGGTAGGATATAATTGTTTTTAAAGTAAATTCCAAATGTTATTAAAGAATGGTCAACAAGACGGGGTTTCTGAGGAAGAACTGTGACATGGTCAGCTTCTTATCCATAAGTAAGTACTAAAGTCAAGGATAATGATTAAAAGTGTGAGTGGGTTTGTTTACCCTCTGAGAGAAGCCGACTGAATCCAAAAGTGACTTGAATGCAGTAGCCAGACAATCATCATCGACGTCCACATGAATGTTAAAGTCACCTACTATAATGACTTTGTCTGAACTCATTGCTAAAATTTGACAGAAAGTCAGGGAATTCTTCTAGAAACTCAGAATAAGGTGCAGGAGGACGATACACTACAGCAAGTAGGAAGTGGTTTTTATCTGCTTTCCAGTCTGGGTGAGAGAGGCTGATAGTAAGGCTTTTCAAATGTATTATATGAACTATTATGTCTAAGGGTTGATAATCAGATTTGACTGATAAATAGCAGCCACTCCTTCCTCCTCGGCCTGTGTTACGAGGCACATGACAGTTAATGTAACTAGGAGGGTAGATTCATTCAAAACTAACATATTCATCTTGCTGCAACCAGGTCTCAGTGAGTGTTAATATGTCAATATGGTGACTTGTAATTAAGTCATTCACTAGGAGAGACTTGGATGGGAGAGAACGAATGTTGAGCAAACCACATTTAATAGTTCTATTAGTTTGGCTTGCAGGAGCAGTGGTTTTGATTTTAACTAAGTTGCTAAAAATAGCTTGCACCGACAATTAAATAACAAACCTACTGCTATGACTATGGCAATGGACCAATTTGCCAAAATGTCAAACTATCCCTTTAAAAGTTCTTTGTAGTTGCTTTAACTGGATTTTAACTAAGTTGCTATAAACAACTCCTCTAGCAAGAGTACAATCTATGGGAGTGTCTGCCTGATGCCAATATCTCTCTCTCTCTCTCATCCGTCATTGGCCAATTCCGTGATAGGGCCCTAGTATAGAGGTACACTATTTAGAAATAGCTACAGATGGCCTCATTTGCTGTTGTAGGTCATACAGAGACATCAGCAGAAACGAGAGACTTTTGCATGTCCAGTTAAAGGGATAGTTCAACATTTTGGCAAATTGGCCCATTGCCATAACTCCTATAGTCTTAGTAGTAGGTTCGTTACCTTTAATTGTCGGTGCAAGCAGTTTTTAGAACGGCGGAGCAGAGCCGCAAGCACGCACCACACAACTCTGTCTTGTAACGTTTCGTTATTATCTCATAGCGTGGTGAATGTGCATGTCACAACTTGTCCACCAGAGCGTTTTGGAGTTGTTGGATTGTGTATTTGATGAGTTTGATGAGGGAAACAAAGAAATCCCATTAGCCTCTGTAGTGTAGCTCTGAGCAGCTCGCGGCTCTGCTCCGCCGTTCTAAAAATAGCTTGCACCGACAATTAAATAACAAACCTACTGCTATGACTATGGCAATGGACCAATTTGCCAAAATGTCAAACTATCCCTTTAAAAGTTCTTTGTAGTTGCTTTAACTGGAAACACATAATAGTGTGGAACGTAAAGCTGTTTCAGGCTGTCTCTAAAGTATATGCTAATCTCTGATATAAACTGATTGACCATCTCATTCCATATTTAAACTCAAAGAGCTGACTGTTATTATCACCTTCCTATCATATTTTAAAAGAGGCCAAAGTTTGATGATTAGGTTGTGTAAAATGAAGCAGAGCCATCGATTCCTTCGTTCAAAACAATCCTTCAGATTAATGTTCCGTTTGACAGGTGGCCTACCTGCACATGGTACACGTCTGTCCACACACCTACCATCCAACAGCAACATTTCATTGTTCCCAAACCCCCCTCTGAGTGTGAGCTACTTGAGCATGCAACAGCCTTAATCATTGGGCTCTCCTCAGGGGGAGCCAAGCACCTGAGGAGGAGGTTTATGTTTATTCAATATCTTTTTTTTAATTACATTTTGTGGAAAAAATCATTAAGACGATGCCCTTAAACAGCGATTTGATTTCATAATGGTTGTCCTGCCACTCGGCCCTGTGGGGCTCTGCCGAATTACAGCAGCCAGAAAAGACCTCTGAGATAAAGATTAGTTTGCTCAAAGATCACTTGGCTTGACATTTTGTTGATTGCTAAATGAGTTTATAGTACTTGTTCTTGCCCCCCCCCCCCCCCCCCCCCCCCCCCCCCCCCCCCCCCCTACCAGCAGGCTTTAAAGAGAAGCTCCTGCATTGCAGTGCCCTGTTCTACCTCACTTTGCTCATGACCACAATTCTTGGAAAGAAAATTTTGGGATTTGGCTTGTAATAACAAAATAAGGTGGTGTGTCACCCCATCACTATTTGGGTGTATAAACAAAATCATAACTGGGTTGGATATTCCAATAAGCCAATTTATATGAGCACAATTTTCTTTCATTAAGATCCCACAGGCTCCGTCCCATCAGTGTGAGTGTACGAGATGAGAGTAGAGTATGGAAACATCCTTCCCCCCCGAGCCCGGGCTTCTCACCGTCCGCGCCGGACACCGTTGCGTGTCTGATGTGGTCAGCCTTGGCAGCGTGAGGCGGCGTGACCGCGCTGCTGAGGATGTGTGATTTCCCAAAAGGCCCCGAGCAGAGATTCCAGCCCACGCAAAAGCTTAATTTCTTTTGCCTGCGTTTCTCATTTGGAAACTGTAAAAAGGTCCCGTTGAGCAGCACTGTGTTACCTTACCCAGTGGGACTAATCATCGCTGCCTTCAATTAGCACAAGTGTTACAGGGTGACGGTGTCAGGATTAATGAAATGTAAAATTAAGGATTATCATTATCTTCTATATCTCATCAGTGTTGATGGTGCTATGATACTTTGATTAGAGGAGAATATTGTTACAGACTCCATGGCCATTGTTTTGATTTGGACGATATTAGTGGCCTTGCAGAAGTCTTCATACGCCTTGACACATTTTGTCACAAACTTCAATGTATTTTATTGGGATTTTGTGTGATAGTGCAACACAAAGTGGAGCATAATTGTGAAGTGGAAGGAAAGTGATGACATAGTGTTTACGATTTTTTACAAATAAAAATCTGAAAAGTGTGGCGTGCAAATGTATTCAATGAGTCAATACTTTGTTGAACCACAATCGTTGCAGTTCCAGCTCCAAGTCTTTTGAGGTGTGTCTCTACCAGCTACACACTGCAGTTGTTGCCTATTCTCCTTTGCAGAAAGTTGAGTCAGGTTGGATGGAGAGCGTCTGTGAACAGCAGTTTTTCAAGTCTCACCACAGATTCTCAGTAGGATTCAGGTCTGGACTCTGACTGGGCCGTTCTAACACATGGATACTTTGACCTAAACCAGTCCATTGTAGCTCTGGCTGTGAGTTTATGGTGGTTGTCCTGCTAGAAGGTGAACTTCCATCCCAGTCTCGGGTCTTTTCTGTATCTAGCTCCATCCATCTTCCCATCAACTGTGAGCAGCTTCCCTGTCCCTGCTGAAGAAAAGCCTCCCCACAGCCTGATGCTGCCACCACCATGTTGCACGGTGGTGATGGTGTGTTCAGGTTCATATGCAGTGTTAGGTTTCCGCCACACATAGCTTTTTACATGTCAGCCAAAAAGTTCAGTTTTGGAATTTGATTTGTTAAAAATCTTGAACACCATGCATCATTTTCCTTCTGCTCTACTTTGTGTTGGTCTGTCACATAAAATCCCAATAAAATTGAAGTTTGTGGAAAAGTTCAAGGGGTATGAATACTTTTTCAAGGCACCATATATAATGGATGATTATGCTTTGCCATATAATATAAAAAGATTTCTAAGGGCATTCAGGGTCCTGCCGCCACATCTTTAAAAAAAATCCTCAAAGAAAAACTGCTTACATATATAGCTCCTTTTAATTTAAAATGTTCAGTTTAACCCTTTTTTATGAAAGGATAGAGCATGTTAACTTTTAAATGGTAGAAAAAGTCTTTTACTTTTACCAACAAGTCAAGAGACCTAACGCACTGAGTGTTGCCTGCACTGAGCCTTTATGTCAGAATTGTATAGGTTTAAACTTTGGACCAAATAAACCTTTGATGCTGTAGGAAAATTAGTTAATTTCCAAACAAATAATGCTCTGACCTGAGTAAATGGAAACTCCGAAGCCCCATGAGATGCTCTTGATGCTCTGCTTCACAGAGGAGAAGTCCCTTTGTCCTGCTGTTTGAAGTTTGTCTAACTTGTGATGTGACTCACAAACAGTGAAACTTTGCATGTCTGTCAACAGATCCAGAGTGTCAGTCGACTACAAAACACACAGTCACTGTCGGTTCAGTTTACTCCTGATTTACTTCTCCTATGGGAGTCGTGATGATGTGTCGGCTGTTTTATTAATGCCTGTATTTCAAACGTTGTTGTTTAAAGTCAGATTTCACTCCATGCATGACCCCATCCTGGACATCCTGTGTAATCTGGCCCATGGCGGTCCACCTGAGTGCCTCAGGCATCAGTCTGGACATGGCTGCCTCTTCTACTCACCCTAATAAAATTTATTTTTATTTTTATTCTTAAATATAATTAATCAACCCACTAGGTTTTTTTTGTGGAGCACGAACCAAGCTGCATAGTTCAGCTTTTAATCAGTGCTGCTCAGAGAACAAGCAGTGCTGGACCCCAATATCTAACCATTCATTGGGCAACTATTTGGTTTTCAATTCTGGGACTTTTTTATGTGCTATAATACAGGCCTTAAAAACAAACAAACTGCAAAATACATTTTGTATTGGAGATAAAAAAGAAGGGAGAGATTCACAACCAGATTTAACCTGCACAAACTGAAGATTAAAAACACAATATACATATAGGCTACTACATCTGGACCTTCACTGAATGTTTCAGAGGTCTCTCCACAAATGAATCATTCATAGATTAATGCCTTAATGAAAAACAGAGTTGGTGAGATAAAATGTGCACAATTATGTCCACATAATAATAGGGATGGGAATCGAAAACCGGTTCCTCTTCGGAACCGGTTCCAACTTGGATCAATTCTTGGAATCGTGTGCGTGTCTGCTTTAACGATTCCCTTATCGATTCCGTTTGGTTCAGAAACTCGCGCATTAATTGATTAATGACGTTACGTAACGTTCCGTTAAAATCAACCTTCATTATAAATGAGGGTGCTTAGTGTTTATATCCACATGTCACCGTTTGTTCTCACAAAATAAAGTTAGTGGCGTGTCTGTGTGGAGCGGAGCTGCTGACAGATGCAGCTGACAGTGACGTTTCCTCATCACTAACCTGTGAGCCAGAGCCACCCTCCGGTCCTCCCTCCCTCACGTCGTGAGGACAGGACAACGTCTCCTGAACAGCTACATGTCTATTCTTTCTGTTTTTTCTCTCTTCATTCTAATCACTTCCTTTCAGGTTTTGCTCGTAGCCAGGTGAAACGGTACGCCCTGTGTCTTTCTCTGGCGCGCTCTCCTCTCTTTCGCTCGCTCACCATCGCTCCGCATAAAAACAGAACGTTATGAAAACAATAACTAGTGAGAAGATACAGATGCATAAAAACTATGTAATGGAAACATTGTTAAATTCCCTCCTGTGAGCACAGCTGCCCACAGCCACAGTGGTCTAGTGTTAACCTGTCCAGGCAGGTCGGTCCTGTCAACTTTTTTAATGTCAGAGCCATTTATGCAGTGTTTTTCCAACCTTGGGGTTGGGACCTCCCATGTGGGCGGTCGCCTGGAATTCAAATGGGATCGCCTTAAATGTCTAGTAATTGATTAAAAATAAATAAATAAATAAATAAACTAATTATTTTTCACAATCTTAAACAACTATATTCTTGATATATTCACTTTCTTGAATAAATCAAGATAAAATAAAATGCAGCATATACAAATATCTGAGCTTGCTCATCTTGAATGAGGGTCACCAGAAATTTGTGATGTCAAAAGGGGTCATGAGCCAAAAAAGGTTGGGAACCACTACATTAATGCAAACAAACCCATTTCTCTTTTATTCCCTCACCCAATGAGAATCGATAAGAGAATCGATAAGGAATCGAATCGATAAGCAATATCGATAATGGAATCGGAATCGCTAAATTCTTATCAATACCCATCCCTACATAATAAACAGACAATTTCTTTTTTTTTTGTTCAAACTTTCAAGTACAAATATGAGAACTGATAAAGCCTTTAAAACCCCAGCCCTGTTCCTGGAACACTGACTTTCTGCACCCAGCCCCACTCAGGATGAAGGAAACACTGACACAACATGAGTTTGTCTATTGTGGTGGAGGACAGAACACACTGAATCTGTCTCCTTGATGACAGTCTCAGAGGCACGCAGCTGGCTGTTCTTCAGTCAGCCTGACGGTGTCCCAGACGGCCTGACCTGGACCATGCTCTGTGAACTTCAGGAACCCCAACACTCACACTCTTCTTCTTCTTCTGTGTGACTCGAAGCGTTTCAAGCCCGTCCTGATGTTTCCATGGAATTTGGGTAGACTGTTTCTACTGGCCCCGAGTTTACATGTGGAAATAATCCTCTCTTGTTTTCTTTCTCTACTCAGTTGGTAGATTTCCATTCACAGTCGTGAGTGCTTTGTCACTGGACATGATCATATTATCATGATGAGGTGGGGCGGAGTATGTGGATGACGACCACTGTATAATTTGATGCCCTGGTGTTTTGTACTTTATTGTTCCACCTACCATCCAGAGGGACCGTTGATGGGAAATAGATTTTTTGCTTGAACCTGGTACAATGCATCTCTACTTGTTTTATATAAGGTTCATCTTTAATTGTTTTATTTAGGGAACGACTAATAAGTAAGTAAATAATTTGATAGTACAGTTGAGGAGAAAGACAGGAGATGTAGAGGCAGAGAGAGGGGGAATGACAGGAAACGGACAAACCGAAAAAGAAAAACCAATATTTAGAACCCAGACAGTAAAATGTTGGTGTCAAACTTTAGAATAACACAACTGGGATCCAACTGAATACAGTATACTGTTTGTTTTTTTGTACACTGTGAAAGTCTGTGATAAAAAGACCTTAACTCCGCCACAGATCCTGGTTCAGTGGGGGTTGTTGTGGGTGGGACAGATGGCTGCATCAGAACCAAAGGCATTTTAAAATACATTTATTTTACCAGTTGTTGGTGAAAACAACAGCTGAAGCTGATTATTGTAAAAATGCCAAATATCGGCCATGCTGATAATCAGTTGACACCTAGTTTTATTGCACACATGACGTTACAGTCGACGCTGCTCTTTGCACAGGAAGTGGTGTCAGGTGAAAATGAAAGCCATGATTGCTTTTTAATTCTTTTGTTCTCCACTTCTTAAAAAAAACCCAAAAACTTTCTTTTACCAACTATTTCAAATTGCAGCTCAAAGCTCACAATGTGCACATCTCTCAGACAAGAACCAGGCTTTCAGCTCTGCAACCAATCGTTTAACAAAAGTGCCGGTACCTCATCGATACCGACAAATTGTCATCAGAGGAAAAACAAACACAAAGACTGCAGATTCTCTGGCTCGACGTTAATGAGTAGTTGAAAGTTTGAAAAACATACTTGTCCCATTCACTTACTGACACACTAATTGGGACGTCATTTTTGAATCCTGCCTCGTTGATCGGCAAATGGGGACTAGTGCACGTCTGCTTTACCGTCTATACACCTTCCATTTGTTTTCTTTTGGAGGTAGAATAAATACTTGATGATGTCAAATTGCACATGGTCAAAACAACATTTATGATACTATCGTAGGTGGTTTATATTGCGCACCTCTAGTTAAGAGGTCATATGTTCAGTAACTAAACTACCATATATCACGGTAGAAATCCCAGTTGGTTTCTATTTTTAAATTGTAACCAGCACCATAACTAATAATGGTTAGGAGTGCACAATAATTATCAGCCCGATATCAGGAAATTATGACGTCATTCCGGTTAGTCCGCATTCAAGTGGCGTCGGTATAATCGGAAAAACAACTTTCTGACTGGAAAAAATCATCAGAATACTCCCTCATGTCAGAAAACAACTCGTCAACTTGATCATAATTTGGTAGTTGCTGACTTGGCTTGATGTCAATGTCTCATCCATGTCTCATAGATTATCTATCTATCTATCTATCATCTATCTATCTATCTATCTATCTATCTATCTATCTATCTATCTATCTATCTATCTATCTATCTATCTATCTATCTATCTATCTATCTATCTATCTATCTATCTATCTATCTATCTATCTATCTATCTATCTATCTATCTGAAATGCACTTTTTTCACTTTGTATTAAATTGTGATGCAAAATATCTGCATCACTTCTAGAGGCCTTTATTTTTATTTCAATTAGTGTGATTGTTTATGTGGACATGTACGTACAGCGGGGAAAATAAGTATTGAACACGTCAACATTTTTGTCAGAAAATATATTTCTAATAGAGCTATTGACATGAAATTGTCACCAGATGTCGGCATCAACCCAAGTAATGCACACATACAAAGAAATCCGAACATTAATGTCCATAAATGAAGTTATGTGTAATAAAGTGGGGCCAAATGACATCAGGGAATAAAATGTATTGAACACATGAAGAAAAGGAGGGGCAAAAAGGTTTTCCTTTCTTTCTCCATGGAAAGCCAAGAAAGCAGCTGGACTTTGTCAGTATTTAGAATGTAATCCTGTCTCCTATCAGTGCAAAGTAATATCTGCTGGTTTAGTCCTGATTGATGCCTTTTAAAAAGGTTTCTCACCACCAAGGTGTCAGACAGCCCTTTGCTATTGCCCATCATGCAATTCTTATTGTCTAAGAGCTGTCTAAAGACCTACGCAACCAAAGATTTCAGACAGAAGAGTCAAAACAATAATCAGAAGGGTTCCCTAACAGTCCAGGACCACTGGTGGAGAGCTTCAGACAGACCTGGGATCAGCAGGTACAGTTGTTTCAAAGAAAACAATGAGTAGGCTAATGCACTCAACCGCAATGGCCTCCATGTCTTGCATGGTGTGGTGCATGGAGGCCATGGCGGTTGAGTGCATTACTTATTGTTTTCTTTGAAACAGCTGTACCTGCTGATCCCAGGTCTGTCTGAAGCTCTCCACCAGTGGTCCTGGACTGTTAGGGAACCCTTCTGATTATTGTTTTGACTCTTCTGTCTGAAATCTTTGGTTGCATAGGTCTTTAGATAGCTCTTAGACAGCCCTTTGCCATTGCCCATCATGCAATTCTTATTGTCTGACACCTTGGTGGTGAGAAACCTTTTTAAAAGGCATCAATCAGGACTAAACCAGCAGATATTACTTTGCACTGATAGGAGACAGGATTACATTCTAAATACTGACAAACTCCAGCTGCTTTCTTGGCTTTCCATACCTTTTTGCCCCCCCTTTTCTTCATGTGTTCAATACTTATTCCCTGTGTCATTTCACTTTATTATACATAACTTCATTTATGGACATTAATGTTCGGATTTCTTTGTATGTGTGCATTACTTGGGTTGATGCCGACATCTGGTGAAAATTTCATGTCAATAGCTCTATTAGAAATATATTTTCTGACAAAAATGTTGACGTGTTCAATACTTATTTTCCTCGCTGTATGTGAGAATGTGCATGTGTACAGTATGCATGTGTATGTGGGTATTTATGTGTGTGTGGATATGTGTTGTGTAGGTACAAGTATGTATAAATTCTGTGTTAGGTGTATATGTAACTTAAAATCTTTTGTAACATTATATAGGTTTAGGTAGTATTCATTATTTAAGGAGAGGGGGTGGGAGTCTATAAGTTTTACTTCTTCTCACTCCTTTTCTGATATGAATTTCTATATCTCATGTTCAATGTTTTGTCTTATTGTCTTTTTTAAATATATATATTTGAAACTAAACTTCAATCTAATCAAATCAATAAGTAATGCACCTTATTTAAATAGATTTGAGACATCAAATAGTTTTGTTTGATATCTTTACGCAAAACTATTTTTGGTTTTTCTTTATTGTATTGATATATATTTATTGTATCATGATATATCTTAGGTCCACTGTTGCTCACTAGTCTTTCTTATCTCCAGGTGTGTTATCGGTAACGGGATTGGCTAATGGAAGCAGAAAGTCTTCAGTATCGGGTTTTTTAAAAAGTTATCGTGCATCCCTTATTTTTTTTTGTGCATTTTAACCTGCTGTTAAACCTGATCATCAACCATTGTTCAAGTCACTATACTGATGCTACATGTCTGCTGTCAGCAGGGCGGTGTCTTAACCCTCTTCATTAGAATAGTGCAGGCTGACCACCCATCCCTCTGATCTGCAGTCACCACGGTGCCAAGTCGTAGCTGTGCTCATCTGGACGGTGGACTTGGTGTCCTCCTGGGAGAGGCCGTCCACTGTCCCTGTGAGTCAGCCGGCTGCCACCGGGCACTTTGCTCGTCCATGTGTGTGGGGTCATAATCTCCTATCAGGACGACTGTTCAGTTGGGTGGCTTCTTATCGGAGGCTGGATTTGTCTAGGACAGCAGATTAGTCACGCCCAAGCTGTTATCTGAAGAGCTGTTATGATGGCATCACTTCATAGGACACGTACAATCTAGCACCTCTCGTCCAAATCCTTTGTCACGGCTGTCTGTTAAGCGAGGGTCTAATCCCTCTGTGTATGTGTTGTGGCTGCTGAGCGGTTCCGCTCGGCCTCCCGCAGCATTCCCACTGCTGTCGGGAGGGAGGGAGGGTGGGGGGGTGGAGGGGTTTGGGTTTGCTTGAAGTTTCCTGTCCATATTGTGAGCTCTGGCAGAGGAGCAGGCTGTCCTCGTCCTCCCTCTCTGTCCCCGACGCACTCTGTTCTCCGTCGGCCCTCGCTGCCTGTCACTCCATCTAGCCGAAGAGGAGAGGCTGTGGAGAGACATGCAACCGTCCAGGTCCAGACATCAGACGCTCCTCTGTTGTGCACGCAACAGAGCTGACCTGAGACCAGGAAGTCTCACAGTCTCAAAATGTTTTTCCACATGGGCTGAGGAGAAGCCAGATGTCGATAGAAAGCATCAGTTTCTGGACGTTTTCTGCTGCTAAAACGTTCAGAAACTCAAATATTCAGGAACGGCGTGTGACACAGACACAGCTGGGATCAATTGGAATCTACTAGAGTTCATTTCTCAGCCATAATGTAACAATAATACTTTTTATTATGATGATATAATAAAACTTTATTTGTGTAGCACTTTGCAGTAAGTAAATAAGTGAATGACATGAATGGCATATCCAAAATATTCTTAACAGATGTACAGTATCGTAGACCCCACTCACACCTGGAATCAACCTCTGTCTCTGAGCTGGTCTGGACCGCGTGTCCACATTCCTTTAGCGCAGTAAATACACGTGTGTCCTGATGTCCTATGAAGATGATGATTAAATGATGTTTGTTTGTTATGTATTCCCCACTCTGAGTATGATTTTAAGAATTCAAAATTCTGCTTGTGAGTGGACCAGACCTTCTTTATCTATAATTTAGTCACATGTTCATTTCTCCACAGCATCAGTGTTGCTATGAGACTTGTGGATGGTGCAGCCTACCAACAGACCTGTTGAATAAAGTGTCATTTATAGCACACTGTATTATAGAGGGGAGAGATATGATATCCCCCCCAATCAAATTTAAATTTCTAATTCTGATGTTAAATATTAAAATTCTATTTTTTTCTTTCTTTTTTTTAGCTCGCCTATACCAGCTTATTATTACGTCCCACGTCCACTAAAGGACATTCCAACCAAATCTGTTACGTAACATGTGCAACACACTTAAGTTTTACCAACTCAATATAAAACTTAAAGGGAAATCGACATTTTATAAGTTGTGGTAGTGTGTGGGAACATGTAGGCACCCCACTCCAGCTGAATAAATGGGCAATTAAAAAAACCCTGCTCGTATATTTGAAGCTGCAGCTCTACGTCGCACACCACAACAACAAAATAGTTTGTTTTATCAACATGTTTACGACTCCGAACGTCGCAACACACAATGTTAATTTGTGTCGTTGCAGAAGGCACACGTTGGAACGTCATTTTGAAAATAATTCCAATTTTGTTGAACCTGACGGCCCTAGTGTGCTCTGAGGTTTGTTTATGCAACCAAATGCTTGCTTGTGTGCTTTTGTGGCATTGTGGATTTAAAGCAGAAGTAAGCAGAATGTTTGTGTTAATATAAGTCTTAAATAGTTATATCTTCCGACAGCAATCACTGTTTGGTCCGAAACACGGGTCTGTCAGTCACTCTGCTCTGCTGTAAGCCGAGGAGAAAACTTTCCTTGTATCCTACAACCTTTATCCAATGAGGAGAGAGAACGGTATAAAGGGGCGGTCCTCTCTGTGTGTGCAGCCAAGGGATGCGCGTGAATGTGGTGACGTAGGGACGAGGACCAATAGATCTATGACGAGGACGGGGACTGCTAACTCCATCGGCTGACAGGAAGTTAGCCAAAACGACCGGATCGCTTACTTCTGCTTTAAATAAGACTAGGTTTCTATCAAGAAGGTGTCCACCATGATACATATCATTCTGTTGTCCATACTGTTGCCTCTTGTAATATCAGTACTGTGCATGTTCATAATGCTATGGCCTTAAACCTTACAGCTGTTCTGTGTAAAAACCCACTTAGTAAATGAGTGTGTGTGTTGTCTCACAGGTACGGCGTCACACCTGAGAACATCATCCTGTACGGTCAGAGCATCGGCACTGTGCCCACCATCGACCTGGCTGCTCGCTACGAATGTGCCGCCGTCATCCTGCACTCACCGCTCATGTCGGGGCTGCGGGTGGCCTTCCCTGACACACGCAAGACCTACTGCTTCGATGCCTTCCCCAGGTGAGCGTCACCACACACACACACACAAACACACACCTTGCTGTTTACAGTAAGCACAGACACATGTGTCCCTGGGTTAATGGAGAAGGCTGCCCCCCCCCCCCCATGTCCTCCAGCTCCTCTCCAGACCTCCCCAGTAGGGATGTTCCATACCCGTTTTTTCAGACCGATACGAGTACTCACTCTTTAGTACTCACCGATACTGAGTACTTTTATGTATTTTTTATGTGTGTGTGTTTGTACATATATATAAAAAAATTCAAAATTACTACCACGATGACAGAATATCAGTGGGAGTGAGAGAGAGAGAAAGAGAAAGAACAGGAGAGAGGGAGGGAGTGAAAGAGAGGGAGAGAGAGAGCAAGCGAGAGGGAAGGAGCGAGAGAGAGGAGAGTGAGAAAGCGAGGGAGGGAGCGAGAGGGAGATAGCGAGAGAGAGAGGAGAGTGAGTGAGAGCAAGTGAGACAGAGAAGGAGAGAGGGAGAGGAGAGACAGAAAGACGGAGCAAGCGTGAGAGGGAGGGAAGAGAGGAGAAAGAGAGCAAGCGAGAGGGAGGGAGCGAGAGAGAGGAGAGTGAGTAAGCGAGGGAGTGAGAGAGAAAGGGAGAGCAAGCGAGAGGGAGGGAGCGAGAGAAAGGAGAGTGAGTAAGCGAGGGAGGGAGCGGGAGAGAGAGAGAGCAAGCGAGAGAGGGAGTGAGAGAGAGATGTCAGATAATTTGACTTCAACTCCGGCTGCAGCACGTGGTGTTAAACCTTTGTGCTGTAATAACCTCATCAGCATTGTTTATGGATTAGATCTGACCAGATCTGAAGCAGCGGTAAGGAACGGCGGTAACTGCGTTAATGTAGCTACGTTTTTTGTTTTTTTTTGCCTTAAGAATTGGCGGCTGGTATTGCAGCCTTTACGAGTACTGATACTTTGAAATAAGGCGGGTGTCGGTACTCGCCCATCCCTACTCCCCAGGCCAGATACAGTGTGTAATCCCTCTGTTATGTGGCGGGCTCCTCCCACTTGGACGTGCCTTGAATATCTGCACAGGGAGGCGTCCGGGTGGTATCCCTGTCTGAGGAGCCTGGCCGGCCGCTGCCAGCTCCTCCTGATGTGAAGGAGCCAGCTCTTCACGGAGGTCTGAGCTTTCCCACTCGCTCTCTCTCTCTCTCTAAGGCTGAGCTGGGCCTCTCTGCCAAGGACGTTCTGTTGGCCGCCGATATCTTCCTCTATCATTCTCACATCCACTTTCCACAGCCCTGAGGGTCAGAGTGCCGGAGCAGAAACACAGCACATATCACAGAATAACCAACAGCAGAGTTTGGTTTTCCACTTGCAGATCTGTTCAGTGCACTTGTGTCACATGTGTACAGTTTTAATATCTGCCCTGCCCTCCTGTCATGCTCTCATTTGAAATGATTCAAACAGCACAGTTAGCGATGTCAACCCCTCCCAAAACTATGAAAGATGGTGGGCATATGGCTAAAAAAACAAAACAAAACAAAAAATACTTTTTGTATTAGTTAGCCCGAGTGCAGAAGTTATAGATCTACACAGAGTGGTATCGCAGCATTGTGAATAACCAGGTTACAGGTTACAAATATTACATAATCAATCGCAATTGTTTGGGGGGCGGGATCAACCCTATTATATTCATTTTTGTTCAATAATCTATTGTTTTTTCGGTGTTAAGTTACGTCCTTTTGACCATTGTTTAAATTTTAGAATATGCTTTACAATTAAAGCGAACACAACAGTACAGGGACTCTTGTTTGTTCTCTGACCCGGAAAGGAACAATGTAGAAGCCGTGGTAAATCTGAGTTTTGATTTAATTTAAATGTAAAGCGAATTTTAAAATTTAAATGATGGTCAAAAGAACGTTACTTGCGACCACAGAACAATTTAAAAATTAGTCCGGAGCCCATTAATGAACAATGAAGATTCTTGAACAAAAACGAATATAAACATCCACACGCTGCAGTTGGGAGTATGGTATGAAATGAACTGATCATAGGTGACCTGATATCTGAGGTAAACATGGATTACGACTGGAAATGCCCTTTAATGACCCTAACCCTCTAATATTTGTTGTTTTTGAGGCAAAGACTGCTTTCTGAAAAACTGCCCCCGACAGGAACATGCATCAACGGTTTTGCATTAATTTACTGCGAAAACGACTCCGTCTCGTAACGTTCTGTTATTATCTCATAGCGTGGTGAATGTGCAGGTCACAACTTGTCCACCAGAGCGTTTTGGAGTTGTTGGATTGTGTATTTGATGAGTTTGATGAGGGAAACCAAGAAATTCCATTAGCCTCCGTAGCGTAGCTCTGAGCAGCTCGCAGCTCTGCTCCACCGTTCTAAAAATAGCTTGCATCGACAGTTAACGGTAACAAACCTACTCTATACGGATTATGGCAATGGGCCAATTTGCCAAAATGTTGAGCTATCCCTTTAAGCGCAATTATTTGTATGGCAGCTAATCGTCAGATAAAACGTCATGATGGTGACAGCCCTAGTTACAGGTTAGTTCTGTTATTCCCACATTTCTCAGTCTTGAAACGGTGGCTGTGTAGCCAGTCATTTGTTCAGATTGGTCCTAACCCAGCGCACATTGAGCCCAAACACAAAGGGCTGTGCTTTATTCTCATTTCAGAGCTTTATTCACATGCACCCTGATCTGTATGCAGGTGTGCAACAGTGATTTGTGATAATAGCAAAACAGGCTTTTGTGAAAGTGATAGGTTAAATGACTGAAAGAAAGCAGCGATTTAATATTCTGCTCACATGGTGCAAAGTAATGGCTTTTAATATACAGAGGAAGGAGTGGAAATGCCGTTGACTTTAAATGGGTGCTGCTGTGGATATCTGGTCTCATCGCTGCTGTTCAGGGGTCAGCAGGAGGAGCACGCTGCTACTGCATATTAAGTGTTGTCAAAGAAGGATATTGGACTGGATTGATGATTTTAATTAGTTACATCAGTCGAACCATCTGTAGAATTAGTGTTCATGTTAATAAAACATGGAGCAATTAGCACACGTCTAGGTGTTTCAGTGGTTCTCAGCGCTCCGACTGATTAAACAAAGGGAACCGGGCTAGTGTTTTTAGACAGCTGCTCAACCCAGAGCAGACTAATGACAAGCCAATACCATCCAAACAAAAAGCCTCCGTCCACCATCACTAATAGGGCCAGCAGTGCAGTAAAAATACAAAACAAAACATTGTTTTCACAATGAGTCACGATGCTGTGCATATAATAACTTGCAGGTACAAAACATCTCAGCTGTGAAGATCATCAGTATTTTATGAACTCATTTAGGAGATCCTATCCCAGCAAGGGGCTCCAACCTGTTGGAGCGGAGCTGGTTGCCAAAGACCATGAGCACATAATTGTATTATTATTTGTGTGGCTGGTTTTGATGCAGAGAACACGTTTCAGTTCAGAGACCGGCAATCTCACAGCACTGTTGGAACAGGAAAGCTTGTTGTGTTTGTAGAGCAGGCGCCCCATATGCTGCTGCCGGCCCCGTATCGAATCCCGATGTCATTCCCCTTCTCTCTACCTCCCCATTTCCTCTCTCTACTAAACTTTCAATTAAAGGCAAAAATGCCCCCCCCCCAAAAAAAAAGCTTGTCGCCAGCACCTGCTAGCGGTGTCGGCTAGCATCTGCGGCTAGTAGCGAGCTAGTTGGAGACTAGCTAAACTATAATCTCAGTATGCACAACATCAGTCACATTGACTTGTTTGTAACGAGTGGAAGTGTTACTATGGTAATCTGCATTGTCTCTATCAAATAAACTGAATTGAATTGAACTTGTGACGTGAGACTTTAGGAAAAACACCTCCTCCAACTTCTACCGGTCTGTTGGCGACGCAAAGTATGCAAGTACTAACAGGATGGAGAGAGGTAAAGAGAATTAAAACTGGAGAATGAAATAGATAAATAAAATAATGGTAATACAAATAAAAGAGAAAGAATAAAACAAACAAAATAAACCCAAATTTAAAAGAAAAAAGAAAAGCAACAGAAATGACAAATAAATGAAACCCCGCCAATCCGGCCCTGCTCCCACCTTGGGGGTCTTGGTCCTCTGGGGCAAGCCGGAGGTCAAAGAGTTAGTACTTGGTTACAGTACTACCACTTACTTTCACATATTTATTTGTCTCTCTATCCTTTCTTCACTAGTTCTCCCATTCTCTCTTACTGACTACTGTATTCTCTCCTGGTCCAAATATCTCACACAAGAAATCAATCACACACACACACAAAGACACACACCCCAAAAGAAAAAATTCTTAGCCCACCTTTTTTGTTTTGTTTTGTTCTTCTTTTCGATCTGTTTGCCTATTTTGTGTCCTGTTTGTGTTGTGCTGTTGTTTGTTGATCACCTGTTATTTGATTATGTGTCCTCACCCTGTATTGCACTATATAAAGAAAAAAAACTCCAACTCCAAACACGAGGGTTTGCAGCGGTTCAGAGCTGCCTGAAACTGGGGATTACTTCAACACATGCCTACCTCTTCCAACATTTTAAACACATTAATAAGTCTGAAAAGCTGGAAAAGCACAATAGGTCCCCTTTAACAATGTCCCAGAGTCTACCACAGGCCTGTAGGTCCTTTATAACAACAGTCAGACGTGCCTGCCCTGTTATCATGTACCTCAAAAGTTGTAATTCCTTTCAGGCAGCAGACATAGCTGATGTGCTGGCGGCTGGAGCAGCCTGTGCCCTGTACTTCATCCTTAATAAAAAGCTGCACCGGCTCTACTGATGACTTGTGAGACAACATGTCGATGTGCAGCTCATCCCTTATCGCTCCTCACCCAGCTCTACAAAATTCCCCCTGTTGGAGCTGCCGGCAGCTTCATTGTGTGTCCCCCTAGAATGCTCCGTCTTGGCGTGTACCATTACAGCGCTGCAACAATGAGTCTCATCAACATAACCTGCTTCTTCTGCTTCACCTGTTCTCGGTGCTTCTTTGTGCAAAGAGCCTTGTCTCATCCAAAAAGCTTCGTTTTCACAGCGTAGCTCGTGTGACTCCTTTGATTTACCGTGTTTCTCAGTTGTCCTGAACAGGTTTGGCGAAGGTCGATTAATCCTGTAGTGGCTCAGCAATTGCTCAGTGGGCACCTACAAGGTAGCCACTCCATGCTGCCATAAGTGTCCTCAATGAAGGTCTGAGTTCCTCCTCCACCGCCGTGTACAACTGGTGTTTTGGCGTTGCACTGCAGTCAGATTTTTTCACATATGATACTTGTTTGGGTGTTTTGTGCAAAGCAGTTAAGCAGCAAACATAGAAGGAGGAGATAAACCTACAGTCAGGTAAATGAAAAATTACAGAAAAATGCAACAATTACATTAGAATGAAGTATTTACAGCAAGAAAATGTGCAGAAAAATATTATAAATAGAATATAATACATAAAAGAAGAGGAAGTGCTAGGATGTGATTAGCTGACTAGGTGAGGCAGACCCCCCCCCAACGGTGGCTATCTATCATTGCAACATTATCTTTTATATAAGGGGTAAGCCAGGTGGTGTTAAACTTATGGGCTACAATAACATCTTCAACGTTGTCGGACTGAGACACTTTAGCGGGTTTATTGTTTATGGCCCTTTTCCACTAGCATGACTAGCATTTTTTTTTTTTTTTTTCCCACTTGCACTCGAGCTGACACGAGAATCAAACCCCCTAATTTAAAAAAACACACCGGCAACAGTGACCATTGATCTGTACTGAGACTGTTGTTATTATTTTACACAAGTTAATTGACTGCTGTGTGGAAAACAACACTGTGGTCCGTAATCGAGGTGCACTGCAGACGAGTGAGTTTGGAGCTGTCGAGAGGAGAGAAAAAAGAGCGAGACGACGCGGCTGTAGCCATCGTGATATGACGACCCCGCCCACACTGAGGAGATACTATGAAGAACTGAGCTGTGATGGAAAAGGACCTAAACCAAGTAGAGCTGTAACTGTGTAGTGGAAAAGGGTGCAAAGTAATAGTAACTGGTGGGTTATTATTGTGCGTCTGCCCCAATACTGAAGCAGTGGCGGCAATAGTTTAGTTGTGGCTGGCCGCCACAAAAAAATGCATGTAGCGGAAACCCTGGCTCATCCAGCTGACTCACCTTGCAACCAGATTGCATCAAACTGATTGGTTAGCCAAAGTATAAGAAATCAGGTTGATATTGTAAGTGACAGAGGGTCTTTCTCATCATCCAGTAATTGCTCATTGAGCAGTACACACAACTCCAGAAACACCCTGCAAAACCAGCATCAGGTGAATCCAAAGCACGGTCAGATGGATGAGAGGAGGCCACGCTGTCACAGGATCAATACCACAAGCTGAGTGCTCAGTGAGAGGCAGAAAACAAACTTGATCACAGATGTTTTAATGACCAAAGAGGGACAAACCAAAACCTAACACTCTGAAATCCATGGACATTTTTCACAGATTCATCTTTACATTCAACTTTGTCCACCGTTATATTATGTTAAACTGTTCTTTTCTTCACCATGCTCAGTTTGAGTTTCACCTTGACACACTGAATATTAGGGCTGCAAAATGTTGAAAAAAACTAACATTGCAATATTTCTTTTCTGAAAAAAAAAAAATAAAAAAAATAAAAAAAAATATATATATATATATATCATTTATTGATGATTTATTCTGTGTTTTTGATGATTTTAACTGCTGTAAAGTGTCCTTGAGTGGCGTGAAAGGCGCTTTCTAAATAAAATTTATTATTATTATTATATATATATATATATATATTTCTCTTCTTTTTGGCAGCAAAAGGAACCAACACAATGGTGGTCAGGATGGTATACCTGATGGGTGTATGTCAAACAATTGTGTGAGGTCCAGTAAAATCACCAGTGTCAATATAACACTTAAAGAGTTCATTTTAACACTACCTCAGTGAACATATGGTCCCTATCTACAGAGTGTTAAATGTACACTGAACATAGAGTTACATTTCCAGAGTTAATTTTACTCTGGTAAGAGTTAAAGGGATAGTTCACCCTAGAATGATATTTCGCTCATTATCTACTCACCCTCATGTTGACTAAGGGCTGGAAGAAGTCTCAGAGTCCTCCGTCCCTTCTCTGAGTTACAGGGGGTCTTAGCGTAGCAGTGCATTTCAAGGCAACGGTTGTAAAGGGACACCAGAGCTCTTCGTAAAAAAACACACACAAAAAAACATCCAAATACCTCCATGATGCTCGTATGTAATGTCCGTCTTGTGCTGAAGCCCCAAATTGCGTAATTGTCCCGAAAAAAATTAAATAAGTCCACATTCCAAGCATGTTTGTAGCATTAGCTCTGTGTCTGTTGTCCGGTCTTCCGCTGCCAGCGCGCATGCGCAAGGTTCGCACTGAGACCGACTCGAGTCTCAGTCTGGTTGCGCATGCGCGCTGGCAGCGGAAGACCGGACAACAGACACAGAGCTAATGCTACAAACATGCTTGGAATGTGGACTTATTTAATTTTTTTCGGGACAATTACGCAATTTGGGGCTTCAGCACAAGACGGACATTACATACGAGCATCATGGAGGTATTTGGATGTTTTTTTGTGTGTGTTTTTTTACGAAGAGCTCTGGTGTCCCTTTACAACCGTTGCCTTGAAATGCACTGCTACGCTAAGACCCCCTGTAACTCAGAGAAGGGACGGAGGACTCTGAGACTTCTTCCAGCCCTTAGTCAACATGAGGGTGAGTAGATAATGAGCGAAATATCATTCTAGGGTGAACTATCCCTTTAATATTTTACCAGCAGACAGTGCACTGGAAGTTGTTTTGTGGGAACTGCTGGTTGAAGTTTCCTTGAAACCTAAGTGTAGAGAGAGAGAGCAGAATTATCGGCTGTTTTACTGGAATAAATGTCCAAGCATGAAGCATACATACAAAACAGCCCGTCCTCGCTGACATTAACGTCGTTTGGCGTTAGTGGTCAGCCTTAATTTTCTCCATGTGGCTGCTACATTTAAGCTAGCTATCGACCCGATATCACGTTTTGAAATTCGATATTTTCTAGACACATACGGAATGACTGCTTGAATAAAAAACAACTAATAGTTATTTGTAAAAACTTACCACAGTCTTGCGATGCGAGGACGATGGCGGTGCCAGAGTCAACGTTCTCAGTTTGACCGTGGAGGTTGGTGGGCGGGGCTTTTCAGAGTCATTTTTTTTTTACACTGGAAGGTTATTTTACTCTCATAGGTGTAAAATTAACTCTCACTCAATATGTGACACTGACAGTGTAAACGCTTTGTGTACTCCAGTTATTTTCACCAACACTGGAGGCTTTCTTGTTCACTTTTACTCTGTCCATTGTTGGAATAACTCTGAAAGAATTAAAATACTTTGACACTGCATATTTGACACTGGCAAATTTACTGTGTATTATACCAGCAATTTTCCACTTGTTAAGAAAAGTACAAGACAGTTACAGAGAGTTGACAGTTGTTTTACTTGTAATTAAAATGTCTCTTTTAGAATGGTGACAACAACCGTCCAGTCTTTTGTAATAAAAAGGGGAGAGTGGCTACTCGAGTCCAGGGCCTATGTCATAGGATGGGGGAAGGGGATCCTGCGGCCGTCGGCTGCTCTGCTCCGGCCCTGCAATGGCGTCCTGGAGACGAAACATAAAATACCCTCAGGTTCGGGCGTTCAGCCAGGACAGCTCAGACACTCAACCCGTTCAACTCAACCTTTACTCGTTACTTTGACGTTTTGTATCAAGTTTCTTGCTATCAGCCCAGCCACGCCGTTCCTCCGTGCACTCGCTTTTCTTTGGATCGCCACTCCGTCCCGACTCGCCCGCTCCTTGGCTCCATCGTCTTTTTTGTGTGCCTTCCCCCTCACCGCCACACATACCTGTATCAATCAGTTCACAGCCCAAAAGCCTCCATCCTCCCCACCAATCCCTAGCCACAACAGCCCTGTCACGGGTGTTGCTCATCAGTCTTATCAGTCTCATCTATTTCACTTGATCCAACGTAAGAATAAGGAATATAAAACATCAACATCATAATCAAAACATGCAAATAATGGATCAAGCAAAAGAAAACATATTCCCACTTGTGACATATACCATTCATTTGACACCATTTAATTGGGCTTTTATATATTTGCATTGATTGGCAGTTGAACAGGCATACTTAACGAAGTGTGCAGTGAGTGTATCTGTATGTGTGTTTACGAACAGAATAATGTGATGCAGATTGATGAATAACTCGTATTAACAGCTTTTGTATCTGGAGCTGCAGTTTGCTGTCCGCTGTTTCTGGTCATCAGTGTTAATTAGACAGTAAAAACCTGTCTGAGCCAACAGCAGATAATTGGATATATCTACATTGAAGTTTCAGTTGTTTATTACTAATGGTAGGCTCTCTGTAAATGTAAACATGCTAAGTATAATTGAGTTCTATAAGGGATTGTGGCTGTTCTTTAAGCAGATTAGATCCTGGACTCATTAGGAAACTTGTAAACCAAACTTTCGCTGTGTTCTTGTCAGAGTTGGTGTTGAGGAACCGTGATCTCACACTCATATTAATGTTGGGAGAGATAAAACGCATGTTTGACAGTCACGTCTGCAATAATTCAGTCTGCATACCCCAGTCATGAAGCAAACAGGATAATAGTTTTATTCCATCTGGAATGAAATTAGCTTTTGATGATTTCCCTGCATTAATCTTCCAACCAAAGCTCTATCTGAACGGCAGGGCAGCGCCGAGGCTGAGCCGCTACACCTCCAACGGGCGGGGGGGGTGATTACTGAGGGTTTTTTATGCACAGCAGCGACTGGGGTGTTGAACAATTCCATCCAGGCCACGGTACAGAGCTGATCATCGTTTAACTATACAGCAGTGTGAGCGTGTCACACATGGACACACATTTTAATGTGTCCACCGTCCAGTTTGACCTGGGACATCTGGATGTTAGTTAGTAGAGAGTCTCTGACCTGAGGTGACCCCGAGGCCACCAGCCACAGAGCTGCTTCAGCCATTCTGTCACCAGGCCACCTGGTCCTGGAGGACTGATACAGACACATCTGTCACATCTGTCCCACTGTGGTCCTCAGTGGTCCTCTAACAGTCTGTGGTCCTCTGAGTCTGTGGTCCTCTAACAGCGTGATCGTAGTGGAAATAATGAAAGTAATGGCAAACATCAGGCAGGTTTCCAGGATGCCAGGTAACCTACTCATTTTAATGTAACAATTGCCAATGAGAACTGATGTCAAAAAGGAAAAAGGGAAGAAAAAATTCTAAAATCGATTACCCTGGCAACGAACGAAGCTTCGATTTTTTTGGGTCAGCCCTACTACACTTAATGACATTTAACTCTTATGGATTGGAGTGTTACAACTTCTATAGTTGTGTAGTTTAGATTTTCTGTGAATAGTTGCAATTAAAACAATGTTGATGTGATGAATCCTTCTGTCTCCCTCTGTAAGAAATGTACAGACATTTAAGACTGATGGGAATTGATGGGTTTAACTGTTGTGTACATAACAATAACAACCTTTATTCATATCACACTTTTTCTTAACAACATGACGAAGTGCTTTACAGAGAGAAAAAATGAGGGATTGAAACATCATGGAACATGAAAGCAACACCCACACACGTCACACACAGATCTGCAAGTTATTTTTAATACACAAACAAAAGAATGATTCACATATGTCACAATGGGATGTTTGGAAGATATTCACTGAAGCTTATCATGTATCTGTGAATGGATTGAAGGGAGTCGCAGATAATGTTGTCAGCTGTAAAATGGTTTGTGCATCTGTTTTGTATTTGTAAGGTATTTTTGTGAGATTGTTAATGTTTTGCATTTGTTCAATTACCATTGATGTGATCACATAAATGACATCAAGACGGCCCAAGTCCATCTCTGGTAACACTGAACAGACTCCACATCTGACTGTGAGGGTTTAAAGGGATAGTTAAGATTTTTTGAAGTGGGGTTGCATGAGCTACAGATGCCCATTAAGTACACTAGATACAGTAGAAAGGTCTATAAATCCCCCCCTGGAACTCCAAAAGTGTGTTGATGACTCTGAAAGTTTTCCAAACCCTTCCTTGGCATGACAGTGAGTAGATGATTGGTGAATTATTGATTTTAGGTGAATTACTCCTTTAAGTAAAAATGTACAATGCAGTTTGTTTATCTGGAACTACCCAAATAACTCCTCGGTAATCCTCCACACAGGCAGGCTCCGCGATGTGCTGTATCACTCCGCCTCTTCCACACACTGCTGATCCGATACTAGTGTACTTAATGGGCATTTGTACCGCATACACTCCCACTTCAAAAAAATCTGAACTATCCCTTTAAACCATGTGTGGAGGGGTAGGTTAGAAGTCAGTCTGATGGAATCCGACTGGAGCTCATGAGGATTTCATTCTCCCTCCCACATTCATCCCGACTCTCTGTCCTCCTTCTCCGTCCGCAGCATCGACAAGGTGTCCAAGGTGGCGTCCCCGGTGCTGGTGATCCACGGCACGGAGGACGAGGTCATCGACTTCTCCCACGGCCTGGCCATGTACGAGCGCTGCCCCCGCGCCGTGGAGCCCCTGTGGGTGGAGGGGGCCGGCCACAACGACATCGAACTGTACGCCCAGTACCTGGAGAGACTCAAGCAGTTCATCTCCTTCGAGCTTCCCACCTCCTGAGGCCGAGGCGGCGGCGGTGGGTGGGTGGGTGGGGGGGTGCCTCCCACTCAAGAAGACCCTTCTCCTCCTCCTCCTTCTCATCTCCCAACCTCCTCTCTTCTCTGCAAAAGAAGGGTGGGGTGAGGCAGGAGCAACCACACCGGTCCTCCTCCTGTCTTTAGAGCCACGTTTCGAGGGGGGGGAGTGTGTGGTGGACCAGTTAAGGAGGGTGGTTTTGGATGGTGTGCAGCTGAGCATGAGACCAGTCCCAGGAGGTGTGTGTGTGTAGCTGTGGTTTTGTAATGTAGTGCCCCCCCCCCCCCCCAGAACCTTGGCTGCTGCTGCTCCTCCTCGTGGACCCGGTTTTCTTTCCGCCAATGAGCCCAGCCGGGCCCAGACAGTGTTTTGCACTCGCTGCTCAATCTGGATCCACTCCCCCCCACCCCCTCACTTCTCCTCCTCCTCCACCCCCCCCCCACCTTCTCCCTCCTTCACTCCTTCCACATCACTCTTTCTCTCTCTCACTCCTCCTTCTGCACTCCCGCTCGTCCTTTGGACTCTGCAACATTCAAGCTTGATTTTTTCTATTCTTTTTCTACCAAGGTGAAGAAGTATCAATTTTTGCACCTCAAAGTAAAAAAAAAAAAAAAATTAAATAAATAATAAAATTGAAGTTTTTTACTTTTTAATGTGTTAAGTTACCATTCAGGGTTGATTCAGCAGCTGCACTTTTCGCGTGCAGATATTTTTCAGGTAATGATTATTTCTCCGGCGTTGAAGATGTACGTTGATTTCTTTTGTTAATGGCATTCCACGTTTTTTTTTTCTTAATTGCAGTTAGATCTTGTTTGTGTGTTTTTTTTTGTTTTTTTTGTTTTTTTTTAAGCTGTAAACCAGAATGCACCTCTGCAAATCTGGGCTTCGTAGCTGTGATCTCTGCGGTCCTGGTGCAAGCTACTCACAGACACACACACACACACACACACACACACACTTTTACAACATGACCTGCCTTTGGGCACCAACAGATTAAATTTGACACAAATCCCTAAATTCATTCATAAATTAAGCAAGCATTTACTACAATGATAATAATACTGACTTCTAAAATAGCTTTGCCTTTTTACTCTGTGTGTGTGTTTGATTGAACAGATTGTTAAACTGCACAATGCAAACACATCCGATCCGGCACCAGGACCCCAGAGATCGAGTGTCGATCATGTGACTCCACAGGAAGTGAAGCTGGGGTGCGGTGCTGGGTTTAACTAAAGACACTTGACCTGTGAACCCCTGCTCCATGTGAAGGTTTTTTTTTTTATTATTATAAAATGAAGATACTGTCGCTGCGGTTTGGGACGTGTGTTTTAATTTATCAGCCGTTGTCAACACTACAGACGAAGCCTTACGTTCGTGAACATTTCACCCAAGGTCGGACTGAAAACTGCTGCTATTCATCAGACGGATCGATCGTGTCAAGGACAGTTTGGGGAGGGGAAACCAAATCATCACCATCATCATCATCATCATCATCATCATCCTCCTCCTATGTACCACAGTGGAAGAGGAAACAACGAAGGAATGCTCATCAGTACAGTGCAAGGCTGTAGAACAGATATAGACCACTCCATAAAGCTGTGGACATTTCTTTACCCCCCTCGCCCCCCCTCCCCCTCTCCAAGTAAAAAAAACACTTAACTACGTTTTAATTACACCAAAAGAAAAAAAGAAAGAAAAAAAAAATCTAAATGAATAACGTAAACACTATAACACTGATTTAAACGGTGCAAATGTTTTCAGAGGAAGATTGTGCTCAAAGGATGTTTCCATAGCAACTCGTGACGATCATTTAAACTGACCTGTGTATTGCTGTAAAGTGGTTTGTCAGTTGGGTGTGAATGTTTCTTTTCTGATTATAGATCAAGTCTGGATAATGAGCCCTCGACCACCTCTAGTGTATTTCCTCGAGCTCTTTTTTTTTTAAAGAAAAAGAAAAAAAAGGGAATAAAAACCCCGCTGTGGTCCTGATCATCATTTTTTGATACTGATTTTTACGAGGCTTTCCAGTCTACATGTTGATAGATTTCCACTGTCTCTGAAGCTGGTTTGTATGATAATCCTCTGTGACGGTGAACTTCAGTATCTTATTCTCTCTACATGTTTGGCCCTGGCTCAGGGCCGTCGATCGAACACTGGATTTATGATATGCAAATGAAAAAGGCAGATAAATGATGATACTTGTAGAATCAGATTTTGTAATAGTGCGTAAAAACAGATGAAATAAGCCTTAAATATGCCATGAAACAGATTGTCATACATGTGTCGGTTGTTGTTAATGAAGGCAGCCCCAATGGATGTTTTAATGCTTATAATGGAATAAAGGATGCATGGAAGTGTGTGTCAGGCCTGGTTGATTCACTGTGTTTTATCACTTGTCTTTCCTGCTGCACTGCTCTTTAAAGCCTCGGTTCAGTCTAGGACTCAGTTTGGTTTTATTGGTCATTTGCATTTTTATAACAAAGTGCGAAGATGTTTTACACAATCACCAGCATCTATATACTACCAGTCAAAGGTTTGGACACACCTTCTCATTCAACAGTCTTTATTTGTATTCCTTTCTACATTGTAGATTTATGCTGAAGGCATCAAATGGGAAACACACATGGGATTATGTAGTAAACACAAAAATGTTAATTAAAACAAAAGTGTCCATCACCTGACCTTTGATTTTATTATCCTTTATTTCGAACGTATTATAAAAAGAGAGAAAAGAAAGAAAATACATATAAAATAAGTATCACATGTTATGATGTCCCATAAAACCAGACCAATACCCAAATCAATAAACAATGTATGGTTGAAAAGGAGCAGGAGGAAGCCAAGCTATTCACCGCTCCATCATTCCATACTTGGAGCCAAACAAAATAAACCAAATACAATTGAACAACATCGACAAGTCGAATTCAAGCAAACAAAGTCGACAGACTCACTCTTAGTTTTTTATAATCACCTAATGCTATGTAGTCAAAATAGTATTCAGCTCTCCTACTTACTTTTCTTCATCCTCATATTTTTTTTTAGAAACATGTTTTGACCTAAACCAAACAAATAAAGAAAGAGCAAAAAAGCTGTGTCCAAACTTTTGACTGGTGTATCTATCTGTATTTTAGGAGAAAAACAGTGAGAACAACTTGAAAGCTTCAGTGCTTTCCTCCGAATAGAACTGTAAACAAAAACTTCAACTGTCAAACAACATTCACCAAACATTTTTTATCTGTGCTCACACTCCAACTCAGTCAGGATAAGAACACCACTGAGTGTTTATTACACACTACAGAGAAGATGAAACATGTTTTTTTCTTTTCTTAAAATAATATAAGAGAGAAAGGTTTATGTGGTGGTCCAGCTATTCGCACTGTTAAAGGGATAGTTCGACATTTTGGCAAATTGGCCCATTGCCATAATCCCTAGTTTTAGGAGTAGGTTTGTTACCTTTAATTGTTGGTGCAAGCTCCGTGAGCTGCTACACTATGGTGATGGAATTTCTTGGTTTCCCTCATCAAATACACAATCCAACAACTCCGAAATGCTCTGGTGGACAAGTTGTGACCTGCACATTCACCACGTTATGAGATTATAAAGGAATGTTACAAGACAGATTTGTTTTCAAGGAAAATGCAGACACTGCTTGCTGAAAAAGTGCCCAACAGGAACACGCATCAGCGGTTTTGCATGAATTTACCTCGAAAACAACTCTGTCTCGTAACGTTCCGGTATTATCTTATGGCAATGGGCCAATTTGCCAAAATGTTGAACTATCCCTTTAACTCACAGTGAAAAAGTCCTGGATGTATGTGTCTCTCTGTCAGCCCTGTGATTGACCGGTGACCTGTGCACCCCACCCTCTTCCAAAGTCGGCGGGGGTCTTTACTAAATGCAACCCATCACCATTACAATTAAAAGAAATTAAATAAATAAAGACATGAAATGATTCATTCTGTGTGTAATGGAACTATAGCGTATTAGTTTCACTTTTTTGAATTGGATTACTGACATAAATAAACTTTTCCATGATATTCTAATTTATTGAGATGCACCTGTATATTGACTGAGGGCAGGCATACTTTGAGTCATCCATCGAGGGTGGGGCTGCGGCAGCAGGTTAAGCAGAAGGCTCCAGACGGCTCCCTTTCCCCAGCAGTACTTTCTAGTTCCTCCTGAGGGATCCCAAGGTTTCTCCAGAAGGAATATATAATCCCTCCAGTGACCCGTGGGTCTGCCCCTGGCTGGAATAAAACCTCCAAAGGGAGGCGCCCAGGGGGCATCCTTATCAGAGGCCCACCCAACCTCGACAGGCTCCTTTTAGTGTGAAAGAGCAGCGGCATGTACTTCAAGCTCCGTCTGGATGTTCTAGCTCCTCGGCCTATCTGAGGCCGAGGCTGAGCCCAGCCACCCGGAGGAGGAAGCCCCTGTCAGCTGCCTGGATCTGCAGTCGCATTCTAGTCACTACCTACAGCTCATGTAGCCTCGTAAACCCGCCTCTCCCGGAACTGCATTTCATTTCATTCTGAGGGAGAGTCTGGCCTCATCCCCGCTCTAAGCGTCTGGGGTGGGCGGGAGCTGGGCGGGAGTAGTAGCGTTGACAGACAACCCCATTCAGCCAATCAGCAAGTTGGTGTAGTGACGGGGCTTTGCACCAGTCGGTCCCTGATTGGCCAACGTGCTGTGTCAATCACAGCGGCAACGCTGATTGGCTCGGCCTTCTGAGGGTTTCAGTCCAAACGCTTAGAATGGGGATGAGGCCAGACTCTCCCTCAGAATGAAATGAAATGCAGTTCCGGGAGAGGCGGGTTTACGAGGCTACAGCTCATGTGAGTATCGGAATGAAAATCGACTGGTAAATCAAGAGCCTCACCTTCCTTTTCAGCTGTCTGCATTTTCATGCCGAACCAAAAATATTTTACTGTTTCAACTTCATTGTCGTCCTGTCACGGAGCTGCTGAAACATCATCCACTTGCATCAGACAAACAACTGGTGTTTGTCATATTAGATTTTATTGCTGCATTTGATACATTGATACTGCCGCTGGGACTTCTATTTGGCCTCTTTAGACTTGCCGGTGGAACTTCTCCATACTGCGTTCTCCTCTCCATCTTCATATCCCACTAATACTTTAATGCTGTCTATTCCTGTCTCTGCAGGTGTTTCTGGATCTGTGAGTGTGAGCCACCTTCTGCTCAACACCATCTGTGACAATTATTATCATCAGTCTTATTTTGAGTCTCTTTTATGCTAATATTTCTGTTTTGTTGTATAACTGTGATTATTATAGATCAGGGGTCTTCAACGTTTTCCAGGCCAAGGACCCCCAAACTGATGGAGAGATGGAGCGGGGACCCCCTACTTATATTGTATAAAATTGTGTTTTATATTTAACTAGTCCTGTATTGCCAGGAAATGATAATACATACGTAGTCTATGAAAAAAAGTGTCATGTCTCGGTTCCACGGAGCGTTTCAGTGACGGCCTGACGCTGCTTCATTGTTGCTGTGCTATGAGCAGACGTGGCGGCGCGCGTTAATGTCACCATCGTATGAGTGTGTGCTGTGAAGTAACGAGTGTGTATGGAGAATGAAAACTAAAGTCCCATCGTTGTGTAGCCGACGGTTCAGGGGCCAAGTGTCACACAGCACCACTGACAGCGGTGTGTGTGTGTGTGCGCGCGCCCGCCATCGGGCTGATTTTATAGGGGGGTGTGAGCGAGAGAGAGAGAGAGAGAGACGGTGCGCAGTGTTTGTATCAGATACAATAAAGGCTCCCTGACACCTATATTATAGGAAAACAAATGACCAAAACTTTCGCGACCCCCCTGCAGTACCAGAGTGATGTTTACATCCATCATTATCTATAAAATGAAAAATACCTTAAAATCTGGGAAATATCATGTATACTTGAAGGCTTGAAGCGTGACAGTCATATTTGGACTGGTGCGCCCCTCACCCCCTTGTGGCCAATATCAGTATTACACACACACACACACACAAAAAGGAATTTTGAAAAGGGAAAAGATCCAATGTTTTCCATCGCATGTGAAAATATTTTTTCACCATTTTTGTCTTTGAAAAATTATGGAAGAGGAACTACGGCCACTGTAAAAAAAAAAAAAAAAGGAAACAGTGGAACTCACTCACCCGTCCAGCATTTCCACTATTTAGTCTGAATTTAAAGTCAAAATTCTGACTTTTTTCTCAGAATTCTGAGAAAAAAAAATCAGAACTCACTTTTCTTCTTACAGTAGTCCTAATCCTCTTCCGTAAAAAAAAATTACCCCTGATGAGTGAAGTGAAAAAAAAAGTAGTGTCTTTAAAAAGAAAGAGAAAAAAGTACCTTTCAGGGAACTGCTGGTACAGAGAGTACAATCTGAACCTATGGTTCTGCTCTTTACTGACTGACTTGACAGAAGTTGACAGTTTTGCAGAAGACCTCTTGCATCTCTACGATTTGATCTAAGAGTAGTGAAGAGTGTCATGACCTGGAGGTGGGTGTTTGAGCTGATCAAGTTCATTGTGAGTCCAGTTTCTGTGAGGTCATGCAGGGTTACTACAGAGTCCCTGAGCTTTAGATGTTCTGAGGATCTTCTCTACCTTTGGCTCTTATGATTTTTGATTTTTCTTTTTTTGGAGCAGCTCCTTCCCTGTGGATTATCTAACTGTATGGTGACGGCCATCTTTGAAACCTCTCCCAACCAAAGAGATGACTCTTTTTTTCCAACATACCCTGCTCTCCCCTCACAGCTCCCAAACTGTAGTGTCATAATTACACCTCTGTCAGACATGAACTCTCTCCCAGCCTGGACGCGCCTCTCCTTTCTGTTCATTACACCATCAATCTGAGACTGCACTCTGTGGATACACAACGCTGCTCTGGGACATTTTAGAATAGAATAGAATAGAGAATAGAGAATACTTTATTCATCCCTAGCAGGGAAATTCAAGTTAGTCCAGTAGCTCACACAACAATGACAAAAAAGATGAACACAAAAAACATTTTAACAAGTGTTATATAAAACGATTGCAGCAGGAACAAATGATTTCTTAAATCTTTCAGTTCTGCAGGTCAGGGAGATGAGCCTTTTGCTTCGGCTGCTCCTCTGACCTGAGAGGGTTTTGTGTAGAGGGTGTTGGGGGTCACCCAGGATGGTCTTCAACTTACACCCCATCCTCCACTTAACCACAGCCTCTACCAGCTCCGCTCCCTCCCCCATCACAGAGCTACATTTTTTGATGAGCCTGTCTAGTCTGTTCCTGTCCCTGACCTTGATGTTGTTACCCCAGCAGACAATAGCAAAGAATGTAACACTTGCAATGACAGACTGATAAAACATATGCAGCATTACATTACATACATCAAAATACCTGAGTCTTCTTAAAAAGAAGAGCCTGCTTTGTGTCTTTTTGTACACATAATTTGTGTGTACGGACCAGTCCAGCCTGTCATCAAGGTGTACTCCAAGGTACTTGTATGACTGAACCCTCTCAATGTCCACCCCATCCACAGTCACAGGCCGTAAGGATCTTTTGGACCTGCCAAAGTCAATAATCATTTCTTTGGTCTTTGATGTATTAAGCAACAAGTTGTTCTTGTTGCACCAGTCTGTGAACGCCCCCACCAGGTCCCTGTATTCATCTTCCTGTCCCTTCTTCACACATGCCACTATGGCCGTGTCGTCAGAGTACTTCTGAACATGGCAAGATTCAGATGTGGATGTGAAATCTGCAGTGAAAAGTGTGAAGAGGTAAGGTGAGAGCACAGTACCTTGTGGTACTCCTACACTGCTCACCACTGTGTCTGACATGCAATTCCCCAGCCTCACATACTGTGGCCGCTCTGTAAGATAGTTATAGACCCACAAGATGATGGTTGGATCTACACCCATCTTCTCCAGCTTTCCTCTCAGAATACTAGGTTGAATTGTGTCAAAGGCACTGGAAAAGTCTAGAAACAGCAGTCTCACATATCGCCCAGGTTCATCCAGGTAAGAGTAAATCCGATGCAACATGTAGATGATTGCATCGTCCACCCCAATGTTCTCCCGGTATGCAAACTGCAAGGGGTCCACAGAATGCTGTACTTGAGGTCGAAGGTGGCGAAGTAGTAGTCTCTCCAGAGTCTTCATAATATGAGAAGTCAGGGCTACTGGTCTGTAGTCACTGATTCCTGCTGGCCTCGCCACTTTGGGAACCGGCACGAGGCACGAGGTCTTCCAGAGAAGAGGGATCCTACATGACTGCAGGCTCAGGTTGAAGATGGTACGGAGAGGCACAGCCAGCTGGGCAGCACAGTCCTTAAGGAGTCTAGCTGAAACACCATCAGGGCCAGCCGACTTGCCAGGACGCAGTCTCCTCAGTTCTGCCGACACTTCCTCCAGGGAGAGTAGAGTGTCACCGCCATATGGAGCAGGACCGCCAGGTGGACCAGGACCACCAGGAGGAGCAGGACCACCGGAAGCAGGACCGACAGGTAGAGCAGGACCGCCGGATGGAGCAGGACCGCCAGGAGGAGCAGGACCGCCGGAAGCAGGACCGCCGGAAGCAGGACCGCCGGAAGCAGGACTGCCAGGTGGAGCAGGACCACCGGATTTTGGACAACTGACTCTTGTTAAGGAGATTTACATAGACAAGGACTGCAAGAACAAGTTATCACAGAGTTCCTGAGCTCTAGATAACAGTTATCACAGTTTAGATAACAGTTATCACAGTTAAACTTTGTTTTCCTGAGAGATGAATGCAGGACCTATTGATGAGGTTTTGGAAGAACACTGTGAAAAGATTGATATCTGGATGGTGGTGCACTGTGCACACAACTGCCTTTGACTTGTATCATATTATCTTTCTTATGATTTATAATATCTCATCTTTAAATTGAATTTATTAAGTACAAAGTAAAACCTAACCTCCAGAACATCAACCTGAGCCATAGATGGACTTAACTGTCCATCTGGTGCTCAAACTCTGATAAATATAATAAATTCAGCCGTTAGACCACAGTGAGTGTCACTGTATTGAGTTTGCCTTGGGGCTTTAAGCACTTTTGGGGTCAAAGCACTTTTGCTGTGTTGCTCATTCCATGGATGCATGGTCATTACAAGTTGGACCTCATTTTAAAGATGACTAATCAGGCTTTCCAATGATATTAAATACAACATCAATTGGTATTTAATAAAGGGGAGTAAAGATTGACTGAAAAAATGTTTCCAAACTTTTTTTTGAGGAGTTTAGTTTCATGAACATGAAGAGTTCAGAGTTCAGTGTCCTGCAGTCTCCAGATCCCATCATCAATCAAATTATTCATCCTTCTTCTTAATTATTCTAATTAACCAGGAGGTAACTGATGAGAACATTCTGCTTCCTTTCTAGCATGGACACAGACATGAGGTTTGGGTTTAAAGCTCTGTCACAGACTGACTGCAGCACTGGCCGCTCTGGTGATACTATGGTGATTAATGTGTCACCTAATGAGCCTCTCTCTCAGCAGAATTGGCTAAATAAATCCTGGAATAACTCACTTAGATCTGGACAAAGGTCAGTCTTCTATCAGCCTGGTGGACGAGTTAACATTAATGATTGTTGAGGTGTGTGAACCAGGTGTCACAGGTGAGACTGGGTTGGTGATGGTGGTCAGGTTTGGCCCCTCCTGCCGGGCCCTACAAAAATATAACTATCATCATCATCATAATATATAGGCTAATATATTATTTGATTATATGCTTGTATTGGTGTTATTGATTATTATTGTGGTAATATCTGTGTATATGCATAAATATTTTCCTGAATCATTATCATCACTATTATTATTAAAGGGATAGTTCAACATTTTGGCAAATTGGCCCATTGCCATAATCCCTATAGTCATAGCAGTAGGTTCCTTACCTTTAATTGTCGGTGCAAGCTAATTTTAGATCGGCGGAGCTGAGCCGCGAGCTGCTCGTAGCTGCACTATGGAGGCTAATAGGACTTCTTGGTTTCCCTCATCAAACTCATCAAATACACAATCCAACAACTCCAAAACGCTAAAGATGTGACTTGCACATAATACATTAACCATGCTATGAGATAATAACGGAACGTTAACGGAGTTGTTTTAAAGGTAAATTCATGCAAAACTGCTGATGTGCATTCCCGTCGGGGGCAGTTTTCCGACAAGCAGTCTCTGCATTTACCTTGAAAACAACTCTGTCTCGTAATGTTCCATTATTATCTCAAAGCGTGGTGAATGTGCAGGTCACAATTTGTCCACCAGAGCATTTTAGAGTTGTTGGATTGTGTATTTGATGAGTTTGATGAGGGAAAACAAGAAATCCCATTAGCCTCCGTAGCGTAGCTCTGAGCAGCTTGCGGCTCTGCTGCGCCATTCTAAAAATAGCTTGCACTGACAATTAAAGGTAACGAACCTACTGCTAAGACTATAGGGATTATGGCAATGGGTCAGTTTGCTAAAATGTTGAACTATCCCTTTAACAATGTTGCCATTACCATTATCACTATCATTATTACTATTATATTGTTGTTGTTGTTGTTGTTGTTGTTGTTGTTGTTGTTGTTGCTGCTATAACTATCAACTCTCAATTGAACATAACACGTACACACACTATGAGTAATATACATGATACATCCAACATCATTCAACTTTGACTGCTACACATCACATTTTGTCATGTCAGCTTACTGTCTGTGGTATGTCACGTTATGATTGTCATATTTTCAATAAATAAAATATGAATAGACACAGTAATAAGAAAAAAAGCACTGATTTGTGGAACATTTTTGGCTATTTTTAGCAGCTGTCAGGAGTGTAAGTGTGTGTGTGTGTGTGTGTGTGTGTTGGGGGGGGGGGGCTGAATGAGCCCCTCCCGCGGTCCCTCTCCCTCTGTACCTGCTGCTGTATCTAAGCTGCTTTCTCTGCTCTGCTGGAAGCAACAACGTGCAGTTTCAAACCGTTCCGCTGTTTCCTCCTGTCAGTGATGGCTGGGCTGGCTCCAGACAGCGTTTCCTTCTCTGATAGTGGTGGTGTTCACATAGAAATATGTGAGAATGTAATAACAGTCAGCTAATATTGCCGGTTGTTTTTCATCCTTCATTAGGTCTGTTCACAGCAACATATTACTGTACAGTACAATCACTCACAGCATACTGCTCTCTGCATTCGTCCTCTGTTTACAGTGGATCATCACGACTATGAAGACATTTTGTCCACACTGTCACGTCTGATGTAAATCTGGACGCTCACAGGTTTTGGGACAGGATTTGATAAAGACTGTGTGAGAGGGAGAGTCTGAGGCTGGAACTGGAGCAGACCGTGCAGGGAGGGACCTCAACACTTTGTGACTGTGACAAACAGTTACAGAACGAACTGATCCCTGAGGCCTCAGTAGTTACAGCTACATCATTACATGAGTTCTCTCGATGGGCCCTAATTTCTTGGCGCAACTCAGGGGGGCGCAGCGAGGCGAGCCCTGACGCAGCTGGCGAAGTGGTATTATCGTCCAGTGCAACAAGGTGCGCAGCGGATTCGGTAAATTGGCAGACTGCTGTGCGCTGAGATGGGAGTGGTCGCGCAGCAGGGGGAGGTGTTGACAGATTCGCCGTGGCACAGTGACAATTTGTTGCAGATAGACCGCGCGGAGAGTGCACCGAAAGCTCGCCAGCTCCAACCTGGTCTAATCTCAGCGCAAGGCGAAGCGCAGCCAGCGCAGTGGCAATTTGACTGCCCAGCGCGCAGTGCGTACACGTCACCAAGACCTCACAGGCAGATTTCCACAGTTCCAGGCACATTTAAATGCAATTAACAATAATAATAATAATAATAATCATCACAATAACCCCTATTTATTGTATCTGAATCAGCACATACACCTATATCTATATAGATTGTCCCGTCACACTGATGGCAGATCAAAGGCTTGCGTAATGGAAACTCAGCCTGACTGAATTAACACAGATGAAACCAGGGAGGGACTGAGACAGCCGTGGATGTCCCAAGAGCAGGTGTTGACACTACACACTGTGCCGTTGCAGATTATCAGCTATTTACTTATTGATTTATTAGGGGCCAGCGCCGCATCGTCACGAGACCATAACAAATAAAACTGAAAACAAATAAACTATCATCTCTCACAGCAAACCACAATCAGCCTGGCATCATAGTGAGCAGATATTCACATCTCCCCTCTCAGGTAAATTCTAAAGAAAAAAGAAAAAGAGAGACGCTCCGCGATGCCTCCGTTACGCACAGCTGTTTGTTTATGTTGTGATCTGTGCACACGTGTTTAAATATAGGTTAGATAGATAGATAGATAGATAGATAGATAGATAGATAGATAGATAGATAGATAGATAGATAGATAGATAGATAGATAGATAGATAGATAGATAGATAGATAGATAGATAGATAGATAAGATAGATAGATAGATAGATAGATAGACCTGGATAACATCATAACCTCCTCCCTCCCAGACTACTTTTGCATCATCAGCCCGTGAGGTCTGTTCGCGCGACCGGACACTGCCAGCTTGGACCGGACCAGAACATCAGTTTCCTCCCGTCTCACTTGCTCTGACAGATTGAGAGCTGTTGCCCAGTAAAAAAAACAAAAAACAAAACACACACACCCCTTTTCCATTAATAAAGACACTCATATTTAGTAACCTATATTTAAACACGTGTGCACAGATCACAACATAAACAAACAGCTGTGCGTGAAGGAGGCATCGCGGAGCGTCTCTCTTTTTCTTTTTTCTTTAGAATTTACCTGAGATGGAGATGTGAATATCTGCTCACTATGATGCCAGGCTGATTGTGGTTTGCTGTGAGAGATGATAGTTTATTTGTTTTCAGTTTTATTTGTTATGGTCGCGTGACGATGCGGCTCAATAAATCAATAAGTAAATACATAAATATAGCAGATACTCGTGTAGTGTCAACACAGCAGTAATCCATCCTCATCTTTCATCTGTGCAGCCTTTGATCTGTCATCAGTGTGACGGGACAATCGATATAGATGTGCTGAATGTCTATGCTGTAATCTGTACTGTAGGTGCTGATTCAAATCTTCTCTTCCACGGTGAAATCAAACGTCCGCCTTGCGCGCGCGGCGGATTTAAAGGCGAGGAGAGGAGCTCATTTGATTGGTGAAGATCTGACTCGGCTGTGTCAAACCCACTCCACGCCTTCTCTCCTCCCTCTATGCCATTTGCGCCGGTGGGAGGGAAGTAGGCGGGATGCGCTCCGCTGCGTTTCGAAGGAAAATTGCAATCTGCTCTTGACCACTCCCCGTTGGCGAAGCGAAGGCGAGGCGCAGGCCTGATCCGCTCCGCCTGCACCTAGTTCACGAAATTAGAGCCCCATGTGTCAAACCTGCAGCGGCAACTTAAAGGGGAACTATGAAAGTCTGGTTGCTTTTCCTCTGTTTTGCTAACCATCCTCCCGGCCATGTGCACTTGTTTTTAACAAAGCCGGTGTTAAATCAATCCATGGAGCGGTGGATAACGTTATATATCCTATATGATGTTAAAATGTGAATATTTGTGTAGTCTTATCTGTCATGAACAAGAGATTACGGGTTACAGGGTGCGTTTGTGTGGCGGTGCCACAGAGACGAGAGCTGGGACACCGGGTCGGAGGCTCTGATCTTACAAGGTTGGTTTTCAGCCAGGAGACATAGGTGGCATTCTCCCTGGAACTAGTTACAAGTCATTGATTTATCCATCACTATTACTCTGAAGCTGTTTAACTAAGGTCAAAATGTAGCGTAGTTAAGGTAAAAATCTGGCATAGATTCCTCTTTAAGAAAACACAAACCCTTCAGAAAACCCATTAGTGGTAAACTGTGACATCAATATTGCATGATTCAGATATAATTGCAAATTTGCTGCTAGCTTAGCCTCAGGCTTTAGCTGGGTCCATCATTATCTGAAGCACTTTTGTTGTATTGTGAGTTTTTGTAGCACATGTTGTCAAATTGATAAAGTTGTTTATGTGCCTTTGTGTGAGTGCAGGGTTTATTTTTTTAAGTCACAGTACCAAAGGGTCACCGTACAAACCACAACTCAGCCTTCATTTTTATCTCCACTACATACCTGTAAAGTGGTGACGCTGTCACAGTGGTAAAACCCACACAACTGTGATTTCCTTTTAAAACAATGCTGAACAAAAACACAAAACCCACACATACCTAAATAATTCTGTACATTGAGCTGGTGACAACAGGAAACAGATCATCTCTCTCCAGTTGTCTGTTTGCAAAAAAAGAGAGAAAATCCTGTGAACCAGGATCAGCGAAGAGCTGTAGAGTTAAAAAAAAGAAAAAAGAAAAACAGAACTGAATAGGACAACAGCTGCAGCAAAAACAACAAAGTCAAACATTTTGATTTCATTATCATGTTGTTTTCACCACTGCTAGTTTAGGCAGATGAGAACCAATCAGAGAGAGACGGTGGACATCTGTGACATCTTTTTTAAAGGTCTCTGTTTTTACTCGTCCAGCATTTCGAAAATGAGTTGTGTGGATGGGGGATGAGTTTACTGTTTTATGCAAGATTAGACTGACTCGAGTCTAATCAAATGGTGCAACATCATGAAAGCCTTAGTTTCTAATGGTTACACAACAAATAGCATTTATGTTGGACAACAGGTAACAAGGTAATAAAGTCCTGCACTTCAGCTGCATGAGTTGTCGAATTTTTCTTAGAAACTAATACTCCTCAATCAGAGCAATGATGAAATGATATCTTTGATATACTAATGTCATATATTGGTCGTACCAGATTGTTTATGGGCTATTTGTAAAGTTTATGAACTGAGTTGTTGACAGCTGCATGATGTGAAGTAACCGCATCAGCATTTTCCACAAACATCCGTCCAAAAAAACAGCCCCTTTCATTTCACTGTGGTGCAACGAGGGAGGAAAAGCGCCAGTGGCACAGGAAGTCCAATTTCATGCAAATCAACTTGGCATGCATGGCATTTGCACCACTTCATTAAGTTGAGCATGCCACCGTGACCGGCTTTATTTGGTAAACTGCCAACGTAGGGCTGATAATTCCCGTCCTTAATTCATGAGCAGTGTCTTTGGCATGAAGGCGCAGCGCCCGCAGGGAACACATTCATTTGGCGTATCTGCAGAAACACAGTTGTCACAGAGACTCTCGTTCAACCGCATGACCTGTGCATCCGAGTCCTCCAGTGTCAGTGAGCATCAGGATGAATCACTGAGATATTCAGTGTCAGAGGCGAGGCGTCTTACATGATAAATATTGTATATTACTGATAATTTATGGCTTATTATGTATCGTTAAAAAGAGAGGAGAGAGATGAAGAGCATCCTTCCAGCTGTGCAGGACTCAGCGTTTTGTAGTCTGAGCAACATCCTGATCACAAGGTGAGCACAGACAACAGAGCATCACCTGCAGCTCAGCCTTTCTCTTTTTATCACGGCACACAGGGAGATGTGTGACATTATTGATATGATGTGATTTAAAATGATAAAATCCTATTTAAAGGGATAGTTAAACATTTTAGCACATAGGCCCATTGCCATAATCCATATAGTCTTAGGAGTAGGTTTGTTACCTTTATTTGTTGGTGCAAGCTATTTTTAGAACGGCGAAGCAGAGCCGCGAGCTGCTCAGGGCTACGCTGGCTAATGGAATTTTCGCATGAGGGGTTTCCCTCATCAAACTCATCAAATACACAATCCAACAACTCCAAAACGCTCTGGTGGACAAGTTGTGACCTGCACATTCACCATGCTATGAGATAATAACAGAACATTACCAGACAGAGTTGCTTTCGAGACAAAAGCAGAAACTGCTTGCCGAAAAACTACCTCCAACGGGAACACGCATCAGCGGTTTTGCATGAATTTACCAAAAATGTTGAACTATCCCTTTAAATTGTGGCTCATTATCAGAAGTCCTACAAATACTGGGCCAATTGTAGCTAGAAACACACATCATCATCTGTGTGTGTAGAGAAAGGGGAGTTATAAACAGGTTTCAGATTCTTCTCATCGTTTAAGAACCTGCATCAGTGAAACAGCTGAGTCGTGAGTGACTGCAGCCCTAAGGGCAGCCAGAGCTGTGGCTCTGCCAACTTCTTATCTGAGTAAACCTATTTGATACAGTGAACCTTCACGTCCTCCGTCCTCTCTAACATCGACATCATGGGCAAAGTCTTATCCTGTCTCATTGAACGCTTCCTCCTGTCCTTAGCCTAACCAATCCCAACTGGACCCCTCTAACCAGCCCCTTCTCTTCCCTTACAGACATGTACAGTAATATGTCATTTATCAAGAGTGATGTTGCCATAGACGAGATAGGGGGTGATCCTGTAACAACCATCTCTTTGATACAACCATCCCCGGTCTCCCCTATATGTCACCTACAAGGATACTTGTAGATATTATCGCCTCCAGGCTGTTCAGAACTCCGCTGCTAGACTTTTAACTCACACCAGTAAAAGTGCTCACATCACACCAGTTTAAGCAGAACTTCATTGGCTCCCAGTTTTAAAATTTTAGTTCTCACTTTCAGAACTTTAAATGGTCAAGACCCTTCTTATCTTTCTGAGATGCTCAAATTTTACAACCCAACACGTTCTCTCAGATCCTCAAGTCATTGCCTGCTTGTCTGCCCCCACCAGGCTTGGGGAGTAACGGACTACATGTAACGGCGTTACGTAATCAGGATACAAAAAAAGGGTAACTGTAGTCCGTTACAAGTACAGGAAAAAAACCCGTAATCAGATTACCGGTACATCTGATAAAAACGGAGATTACTTGGCTGATTACTTCACATTTTATAAATCAACCACAGCCGTAGAAGCCACTCGCCGTCTCGCTGTATTTCAGAGGAGAGGCACAGAGCAGCTCTGCCTCTTCTGCCCGTACGGTGTGTGTGTGGCTGAGGCTACGCTGCCTCATTGCGTAACTCTACTAGTGTGAGCGGTACGTAAGTTCACGTTGCTTTCGTGAATTGTAAACAAACAGACGCCCCCTCGGTTTTAGCGTCAAGCAGTTTAGCGGCTAATTCATCCCCATTCTAAGCATTTGGACTGAAACCCTCAGAAGGCCGAGCCAATCAGCGTCGCCCGCTGTGATTGACACAGCACGTTGGCCAATCAGGGACTGACTGGTGCAAAGCCCCGTCACTACACCAACTTGCTGATTGGCTGAATGGGGTTGTCTGTCAACGCTTCTACCAAAGATATTAAACCGTCTTTGCTACTACTCCCGCCCAGCTCCCGCCCACCCCAAACGCTTGCAGGGGGGATGAGGCCAGACTCTCCCGAGAAATGAAATGAAATGCATTTCTGCGAGAGGCTGGTTTACGAGGCTAGGATAACTGTACCAGAGAGGCTCAACAACTTCATGAGCTTCATCTGAGGAATAAACAGCAGCTTTTACCTGACGGGAGACCGACGCCTGAGCTACGGTAGCTAACAGTTAGCAGGTTTTACCTAGCTACTCTCTCTCTCCCTCTCCCTCTCTTCTTTACACACACGCGCACGCACGCATGCACGCACGCACGCACACACACACACACACACAGCCCGCTGTCTGTCACATCTGTGGTAAACCTTGTAATACTAGTTTGTTGAGTACAGTTAACATTATTGTTGCTTCGGTTTGAGTGTGGATTAATTGTTAACGGTTTGTTGTGTAGCTAATGTGAGCGGTGGTCCAATATCACGGTCTTGTTACTTATGAGTTGGGTTTTAATAACAGCTGTTTGTGTGTTCTGTTGTTAGATGGCGTGGATTGTGATGAGAAGGTGTTGCAATACACACTTTAAGACTTGTGCAAAGTGTAAACCATTGTTTCCCTCAAACCTGTTTGTTGTGACCCCCCCCCCCCCCAAAAAAAAAAAAAAAACTCATGGTGGCTGTCACTAATGTTGATAAAGTGATGATTTACAATCGAGAGTTTATCCATTGTGTTTTATTTTGAAATTTAGCGGATGCTGCTTCCTCTGCGTGGATTGATGCGTGATGGCTGCGTGACTGAATTTGCATGTTTGGTATTAAAGTAATCTAAAAGTAACTAAATGTAATCCGTTACATTACTTTAATTTTGTGGTACTTAGAGTAAGTTACTAATTACATTTTCTAACAGGTAACTTGTAATTGTACTGGAATACAAAAGTAACCCTCCCAACCCTGGCCCCCACACTCACTTTAAATCCAGAGGTGATCAAGCCTTTCAAGCCGTAGCCCCAAGACTATGGAATGCTCTGCCACTGTCCATTCACACTTTAAACTTTACTGAGTCTTTTACAGTAAATAGGGTCTAAAGACTCTGCTGTTTCTACAGGCTTTTAGTTAGGTGTGGGTTTTAGGGGTTTTTATGACAACCTGTTTTTGATTTTATGTTTTTATGTTCTTATGTACCTGTTTTCAAATGTGTGTCTTTGTTTTATACTATGTATTCTGCTGGTTTTACTGTGAAGCACTTTGTGATCCCCTTCTGCTAAAAGTGCTATAGAAATAAAGTTTACTTTCTTACTTACTATGGCATATGTACAATAATTATGATTTATAACATGTATGAAAAGATCAGAGGGAGAAGTCGGAGTGGTGACACTATGAGGAAGTAGATGGACAGGTCAATCACAGGATTTTCACCCCTCACCCAACCCCACTCTCTCCCTTTGCTACTGTCATAATCACTGCGTCCATTAGATGTCACCTTAAAACAAAATCTAACTATGAGTCAAAATTTGCTGCAGTATAAAACAACATAATTATGGCTTTTTTTACTGGATAGTTGCTGTTATCATTAAGGAACTTTGACAATTTTCTCAGACAGCTTATTGTATATCAAAGTTCAATTTTGTGTCAAAAATTGTTCTGAGGTGATTGTAATATTGTAGGTATCCATTAATTGCATTAGCTGTATCATGTTCATCTTTACTGTCATTAGTCGGCATGATTTTAAAAAATGTCTTCAAAAATCATGTAGTTTAGTGCAACAGGAGGATGACAAAGCAGATCAAATGCATTTAGTGTTCTTTCTCTGCCCTTCAGTGTCATCAAATTACTAACCAAAACTCATCTTTTTTTTTACTATGAGCAGAAAAATAAAAGTTGTACAGTCTTTCAACAGTGTCATAAAAATGATTAACTTCTGGGACATTTTTAATGGAGTCATTCAAATAAACGATTGAGATTGGGAGCTGCACAATGGAAGGGCCGCTGGTCCTCTGTCTGCAGCTTGTGCTCGTACACCAGAATATATATGGCACTCATATTTGCAGCCCCATCATAACCTTGTCTGTAGCACTTACACAGATTTAATCTCTTTTTTTCTGTAGAAGTCCAAGTTTCTGCTCTCAGGCTCCGTGGCTGATGAATCAGTGGTTAACTCAAATCCCTGAAAATCTCCACATGTTTTCATTTCTGTGGGCATTTTCATCTTGTTTCTGATCATTTTGACCTGTTGTAAAATCTTTATTAGAAATAACTGATTGAGATTTTCCATTTCATTTTCAATGGAGCCTGGTCTTGTGCATTCAAACACAATATAGGACAGGCATAGTAACCAACAAGTGGGACAACACACAAGTACTGTACAGGACAGGAGTTCACTCTAAGCAGAGCACGATAAAGGACCTTACATTCTCAGAATCATATATTAGTATCAGTGATAGTATAATCGTTACAGTGGAGGCATTATCAGGGAAGCACAGAAGGTAACGTAGTTCCCAGGTTCAGTAGAGTTGGAAGTAAAAGTTGGCCTGCAGCCTAAACCATAAGGGATTATGGAATTAAACCAGGGGTGCTGGTGCAGACCCCTGCATGTACCTCAGACAGTAAAAATGACACATGTCTACCAATAGGTGTTATGATCTAATAATCTAATAATATAAAGGACAAGGTATTTGGGTTCTACCCACCAAACTTTACATCCCACATTCGCATTTCTTCAGTGGAAGCAGCTGATTATTTTGCCTATTTTATTAATTTAATTAATTAATTAAATGATAATAAATACAAAACCTACTTTTTTCAAACTTCCCTAAGGCTTGAATCCAAATTGGCACAAAACTTTGTGGATAGAATCTACAGTATAATAATAATAATAATAACACATTTTATTTGTAGGGCGCCTTTCATGGCACTCAAGGTCGCCTGACAGTAAGGCTAAGCAGAAAACATCTCATATAAAATTGTGCAAAAAACACATCATAAAAACATCACATAATAAATATTGCAAAAAGACAGCATAAAAGCACCATGAAAAATACAATAAGATAAAACAAGTACAGTGAATCAGGTTGAATGGGCAAGTCTATAGTACGGAAGCCGAGAACGGCCAGGTCCGTATACATTTTTTTTATTACCGTTATCTCGTGATAACGACTTATTATTTCGTTATCTCGAGATAACAAAGTCCGTTTTCTCGTGATAACGAATTAATTTATTTCGTTATCTCGAGATAACAAAGACCGTTTTCTCGTGATAACGAAATAATCACAGAATGTGTCGTTGACATGGTTGCCTAGCAACAGGAGGCTACTGTTCAGCTCGAGCATGGGGCAGATAACTTCAGTCCAGAGCAATAGATATAACATCTATCTATCGCTCTGCTTCAGTCTACTCTACTCACTGGTGTGATTATTGTCCACACCAGCTGTCAACAATAACTTACCAGTAAGTTACACTTAACGTTAGTTTGAATAACGTCACTGTGCTGGGTTTATTTAAGGGGCAACACCTGTGGTCCCATCTATCCTGTTTCAGCTAAGCTAACGTTAGCTACTGTCTGCTGCTGTCAGAAATCACAACCTTATCTCGAACCATCAGACACCTGTTGCCTGCGACCACTGACATGTAGGCTAATGTTAATTTGGCAAGACAGCAGTGTTCATGAGCTTTATCTGAGCAGCAACTAGCTAACATTACCTTAGCTGAAGCTGCCATAACGTAGTCAACTCTCATGTGTTTATGCTAACCTGTAGCCCCTTAAATAAACCCAGCTCAGTAAACAAACTAATGTTAAGTGTAACTTACCGGTAGGCTACTTCATTGTTGACAGCTCCTCAGAGCAGACTAATGTTAGTGGCAGCTCTTGAAGGCTGAAATCAGGATGATGTGATCACATTAATCAGCTCACTGATTTGAGTTCTACACATGGTCATGGGCAATTATCCCACGAAAAACATCTCTTCTGTTACGTTAGATCTGTAGATGTGTAGTGTTTCCAACAGACTCGCTTTAGTAGCCTCCTGCTACGAACATACAGCGGCTACTTCCCCATAAGCAGAAGCGATTGCACCGGGGAAACATGTTGCTAAGCAACCATGTCAACGACACATTCTATGATTATTTCGTTATCACGAGAAAACGGTCTTTGTTATCTCGAGATAACGAAATAAATTAATTCGTTATCACGAGAAAACGGACTTTGTTATCTCGAGATAACGAAATAATAAGTCGTTATCACGAGAAAACGGTAATAAAAAAAATATTATGGACGTGGCCGTTCTCGGCTTCCATACTATAGGCAATGCTGCTGACAAAAAAATATCAAAGGATTTGCATTTCTCAAAAAAAAAAAAAAACCTGGAGCCAGTGGTCAATACAGGAAAAATTGCACATCTCTGGCAAAATAAGTTCAGTTGAAATGTAACTTTTGTTCATACTTACCGAAAAGACTCTAGCTGTATGAAGCACAAAATCGTGCTTAAATCTCGTAGCCTATTTGGCTTTGTGGACTCTTTAGGACATGATCTAGATACAATGCTCTAGATTGCAAAATCACACTAAAAGTGAAATGATACTTTTTCAACCTCCCTCATAGTCCTCAAGTTCAATTTGTAAAATCTAAAGGCTGTCCTCTAAAGGACATAAAGTTATGACAAGATTTACATTTCTCCAAAAAAATATGTAACTTCATGTGGCAAGAAGTGGTTGAAAGGGACAAAATTAAAATTGCAATTTGCTTTGTCATGAAATCAAATGAAATGCAACTTAAATCCCTGTAAAATACACTCAAATTGGAATCTCATTTTATTAACAGTGAGCCTATCCTTAGAGAGGTCTTTCCTGTCCCTCCGAAGAGCAGTTACAGGAAGGCCCCTACATTACTGGATGAGTTAGTGCCTAGTCATCTCTCTGTCAATAATAATAAAAAAAATCTTGGCTCCATGGACCATTGAAGAGTCCATACAAGTGTAGCTTTATAACCATTGTTAAAGGAATACAAGCAATTCAGTGACTTTACTGTGCAAATAATAAGGTGTAAGACATAATTAGTCATCAACTGCAACACAACGTTTGTTGTGTACTGTTTATCCTAGCTGCGGTTGCTTTTATACAGGTCGGACAAAGAGTCGCTGAAAGATGGAGTATGCAAGCATGTAAGTATGCAATCAAACAAAAGCTTTGGACTGTCATGACTGATGCAGGCTGCAGTCTATCCAGGGCTCAATGAGGACAGTGATCTCAGTCCTTCTCTATAGCTTGTAATTGTGGTCTGATGCCTGTGTTGCTTTGTGGAGATTTTGTTGTTTGTACATCAGTTTACCATTATTGGATTTTATGTCTTGATTTTCTCACATTTTCTCTCTGATCATACTGTATGTATATTTTCCCCATTCTATTTTGAAGAGCCCTCTACTGGTGAGGCCTGGTACTTTCACCTGTGAGTTCATCATCTAGGTACCTGCTCAGGTGTGTGTGTAATTAACTACT